>NW_017728950.1:7472204-7524651 GCF_001723895.1 Crocodylus porosus | reverse complement strand
AGGTGATCATGGGATACCAGATGGAAGGCTTTTTTGAAGTCAAGATATATGACATCAATCTCTTCTCCCTTGTCCACGTGATAAGTCATCTAGCAGTAGAAAGAAATGAGATTGGTCAAGCAAGACCTACCCGCAACAAACCCATGCTGGCTATCCCTTAGGATGTTGGCGTCGGCCAGTCCTTTAAGGATGGCCTCTTTAATAAACTTTTCTAAGATCTTCCCCAGGATAGAAGTCAGGCTGATAGGCCTGTAGTTAGCTGGATTTCACTGTCCTCCCTTTCTTGAAGACAGGTACTACACTGGCCTTCTTCCAGTCTTCAGGCACTACACCAGAGCGCCAGGAGTTTTTCTTCCCAAGGTGGAGATTTTAAGCCTCTTTCAGAGTTCCTCAACACTGCTTTATTTGTGGATAGGACAGAGAAATTTTCATAGATACATTGTTGGAGATCCTTACAGATCTTTGGGGGTTGGGGGTCTTAAACAGATTTGATGTTGAGAGTCCCTTGCATTGCTTTTGGCTTTTTTCAGTGTTTCAGTGAAAGCCAGGTGTTCATAATGGATGTGACAAGATGGTGATCTGTCCAGCTGTCATTGGTTCCTCACATGACTTGTGTGATGCAGACATCCATTCAATCATGGGTTTTAATAATAACAGTCAAGGAGGTGCCAGTACTTAGAGTGAGTGCCCCCAGGTGGTCTTGTAACTGTCACTTTGTTTGAAGATGGTGTCTAATGACAAGACCATGCTCTATGCATTTGCTTAGGAGAAGGATGCCATTGGGGCTGGCTTTCCCTATTCTTTCCTCCCCAGTGGTACCATTCCAGAGCTTCAGGTCAGATTCTGGCACTGAAGTCACCAAGAATGATCTTGTTCTCCTTATGAGTGTTAGTCAGAACATGGTCAAGGTTGGGATAGAACTATTCTTTGATATCACCATCAACACCAAGTGTTGGGGAGCACACTGATAATGTTAGCACACTGGTTATTACTGAGCTTAAGACAGAGGGTCATACAACGTTCATTAATGCCCACAGGGAACTCCATAAGTTGATTGACAAGCAGATTCTTAATGGTGAAACCCACACCGTGAACACGTCTGTCCTTGGTTGGTTTCCCTTTCCAGAAGAAGGTGTAGCCCTCACCCTCTTCTCTCAGCTGGCCCTCATCCAACCATTTGTCTCACTAAGAGCTGCAATGTCAAGCTGTTGTATCTCACTAGTTCCCTGGAGATGTTGGCAGGTCCATCTTGTCCTTTGACATCTTGGCTATCCATCAAGGTGTGTATGTTCCATGTGGCAAAAACCATTGTCTGATTTCAACAGCAGTGTGATCTCACTGGACTTGGTTATCCAGCCAGGAGCAGATAATACAGTCTAGGTTTAGGGCACTTTTTCTAGCCCTTTCATCATGTGGGGTGAGCAAAGGGGATCCTGAATAGGACTAGTCAGTTACAGCAGCAGCTGTGGAATTGTATCCATCTTAACCCAGGTGCAAGATGACCATCAGTGTACTTCTACCTGTGTGCAGATTCATAACTGGAGACTGCCAAATTCCTGCTTCATCGTCATCCCTCCTGCGGACCCTGCGGGACAGGGAAGCAGGCCCCACGCAGCCTGTTATGCCCCCAGGCCATGGGGGCTTGGCAGCACAGGCTACTTTTCCCCGGGCTCTGAGGGCTTGGAGAAACCAGAACTGCCATGGTGGGCACTTCTGGTTTCACTTTATCTTACAACCTGACATGCTGGTTAACAAAGCACATTGGCTTGTAAGATGCCGGTTAACAGAACTTTTACTGTATATTGCTTGCTTTTGATGTCAGAAAGTTTTTCTAGTTCTTGAGAAAAATATGCACCTTTCTGTAAGAGGGTCATCTACTGAAAGGTTAGGCATCTCTTCAGCCAGAAGACTCAAGACAGGGTCACATTCAAGTCACAATTGAGTAGGTAAAGTATAAACATACTTTTTCCCCCCCTCTGAATGTCTCTTTTTAGCGTCTCCTATGGAACACAGGAACCAACTAAAATGGATACAAGAGAGGGTTTGGATACATATTTGAATGGTTAAAATGATCAAGAAATAAGCAATACAAAATTGGGAGAAGCTGTTTACTTTGATCTTCTATGACTTCTACTGCACCTGTCACATATTCTTAGCAAACATCAGTTATTACTATCCCAGTTTGAGCATTGTGATAATTCAGAGAAAGGGGACTTTATGATACCTGAATGGGATGAGGAAAAAGGCAAGTTACGCAACATCTATTTTATGTACAACTAAATGAACATCCATTTTCAAAAAAAGCTACACTTCCTCATGAAGGAGCAGCTTTACTGATTTTTTGATTAAGAAAGTCTTTTCATAATTCTACCTCTCCCAAACCATATTTTCAAAGCTATGATAGAATTTTTGGAACAACAACTCCATCAAATATTAAAGAAAACAAATGTTGATCCATATCCTAAAAACACACTCCAATATCCTGTTTAATCACTTGCTCCTGAATTCTCCAAGCCACTGAAATATTAACAAAGGATAACAGCAAGTCATGAATAGAATTGTCTTATGGTCATGAAGAAGTCAAAATCCCAGTGCCCCAGGTTCACCAGGGATGAGATGAAACATGCCCTTCCAGTGTTGGATGTGGTCCATAACATGAGATCTCTCCTAAGCATGCACACACTGATTAGAAGTGGGCAGGTTCTAGAATAGCTGAATTTTCCACCTTGATGAAGTCAGTGACCCACTGACATGGAGCATGTTCAGTAGGTTGTGTGGTCTAGTAGAGTGCCATGTGCTACACCCGAGTGCTGAGATAGTAGGGTTTCATGTGCACATAAGTATGACTGGTGAGAAGAATGACTGACACATGGTGTGATTTTGGTGACTATATAAGGCATGATTCGGTGTGCAAATTTACTTGGTTGGTGATTACACCTGTGTGTCTGAGGTGTATGAGCAGTGACTGTAGCAGTGAGAGAGGAAGAGGGGTGACCTATCAGATTGGATTATAACTGGATACTTATCTGTAAAAGCATTATTGGATCAGGACCATCATCCATTAGATTGGTAAGAATCACTGTTCCTACGCTCTTGGTCTGAGACCCTCTGAGGGAAAAGACTGAGGGCCTGACTGTCGCTCCAGCTCAGTGAGCCTGTGAAGGCCCTGATACTGCCCTTTGCTGCCCCCCAGCAGGTCTATTTATGGTGCGTTGCAGTTAACCAGTGTATATAGTTAACGCTTGAAGTTTTTGTTGTGATTGTAAGTTTATAACATACTTTTGAATTTTATTGGAGCCTCTGTGTATTTACAAGGTATATAAGGGCAGGCTACAGCTCTATGTATATCCCTGACCCCCAAATCCACCCCTAACAGAGATAACACATGAAAGGCCCTGGCTGTCTGAGGGGGCCTAACAACCCTCTGCCCCTTAGATTTCTCATAGGTGGTCAGTGTCCAGGACATCCAGCAGTGCCCATCTTTCACCAGGAGTTATTTCCTTTTTTATCAATAGGAATCTATGGTGGCAGCCTTTGGGCTGCAAAAATTCCTGTGAAAGGATTGAGTGGTCCATGGGAGGCAGACAAGGCATGAGAACTTTATTTGGTGATCAGATGCCACAGGGTTGAACACAATGTAAGGAATGCCTTTTCATACCTTATTAGAAAAAAAATCTGGGCATGAAACTGGGAGCTTTGGCTAAATTTTTACCGAACTTTTCTAAAAGATGCAGACAGAAGTGCAGTTCCTGGGTCTAATTCATGGCGCATCACAGAAAGTGCCATGAGTTAGACCGTTTCTTCCAACCCAGAGGATGTTAGTTGTTGGGTGAAGGGAGTGGGTGATCAAGCCCATTCAGGGAGAGAGGCTGCATCTCTGCAGTCTCTTCCTCAATTTCTGCTTCCCCCACCCCAGCTCCCATTCTGTCTCAGTATGGGAGAAGGAGAAGGCAGGGGAGAGAGGTCTATTCTGGGGTTTCTCCAGCCATGCTGGAGTGGGGAAGAGTGGATTGGAGACCTCCCATCTCATGGGGGCATCAATCCACCCAACCCACCCTCCAACACTGGCTGAGCAACCCCCAAAATAAGCTCCCTCAGCTTCTTCCCATCCTCCCATCCTGATAAACAGCACCAGGAGCAGTGCTGGGTTGTGTTAGTCAAGCCCTGCTTCTGGCTCAGAAGTTAAGAAAAATGCTCTGCTTTGCAGTGCCTTCACCTGATCCTTCATGAAATGAGGGTTCAGATTGTAGCAGGATTGAGCCCTCTTGAAGTGCTCTGCAGCCATGCATTTGTGTTTGATTACAGCTGTAGAGTACTTTGAGGGGCCAAATTGGGCAAAAAATGTCACTTCTGTCTGCACCTTCAATTCCTGGGATGCCATCAGCCTGACATCAGAGAAAGGTTCTCAACGTCCCCCACAGTACAGCTGGGGATGGGAGAGCTCCACTCATCCCTCATTCCTAATCCTCCACTGCATGTTCTGGAGGTGATTAGTGTGGGGTCAGGGTGCTCCACCATTCCCAGTTGCATGTTCCAGAACAATGGCAAGAATGGGGAATAATCAAGGAGCAGTAGGAGCTATTCCTCCCCTCAAGACCAGGAGGGGAGAGAACAGGGGAAAGTTCATCTGACACATTGCTCAGAATGGAGATAACCTAGTTTGGAGATCACAGGGGTGAGCAGAGGGCAGCTGCTCTTTCTCTTCATGTGGCCATAGGAGACATACATTTATCTTTGACCCATGAATATTAGACCATGAATATTAGCTAAGTATGTGTGTTGCATAACTAGTTCCCCATTTTAAAAAGTTATTGTAAAAATTTTCAGAGAGGATATGTACTTAACCCTAAGACATTCAGATCACTTGGAGGAAAACTCAGAAACTCTTCCATAATCAAGGCTTTTTTCTCCTTCCTGTTTTTAATAGCTATTATTTTGGCTGCTGATAGTGCTGTGGAACATAAAGAGTGATCCTTACATTGATTAACTGTTGCCTTATTTTTCCAGTGTTCATTTTGTAACAGAAGATTTCTTCTATCATGTCTGAGGTAAGCATGAATTCGAAACACACTGGTCTTACCTTTGTAGGATCAAGCATACGTAAGCATGGGCAGGGGCTGCTGCTGCTGCAAAGTGTGAATCAATCTAAGAAGTTTACTGACCAATGAAATAAAAAGATTCCCTATTGAAAAAGGGAAAGATATAAAACTTTACAGAAATATACCCAATCATCTCACAATGGGTAAAAGAATATTTAGTGGGGAAATCTAAAAGTTTGTCATAAAAACATTATGCATACACATAGCTACTCCTAGATCATCCCTGGCCAATGCTTGTACACCTCCAATGATGGAGATTCTACAATTTCCCTAGACAGCATATTCTATTGCCCTAACAGGGAAGAAATTGCTCCCGATATCTAATCTAAACCTACTTTGCTGCAATTTCAAACCATTGATCTCCATTCAGCGTCTGCAGCAAGACAGAAAAGAGATTCTTCCTCTTCTGTATAGGAGCCTTTCACATATTTGAAGACCACTATCATGTCCCCTCTTAAGCATATTTTACACAAACTGAACATGTCCATTTTCTTCAGCCTCTCCTCATATAGCTTACCTTCCAAGCCCTTTATCATTTTTGTTGCCCATCTCTAGACCCACTCTAACTTCTCTATGTTCTTTTTAAAATTTGAAGCCTAGAACTGTATACAGTAATCCTGATGAGGCTTAACCAGAGCCAAGTAAAGAGGCACTATCACCTCCTATGTCTTGTATGTAATGCTTTTATGGATGCAACCCAAAACCACATTTGCCCTTTGTGCAGTTACATCACAATGCGGACTCATATAGAATCTGTGATCTCCCAAGGCTCCTAGATTCTTTTCTGAGTTGCTGCCATTCAGCCAAGTGTCACCAAATTTGTGTTTGTGTTTTTGAATGCTCTTCCTAAGGTGTAGCACCTTGCATTTCTCAGCATTAAACTTCATCTTCTGAGCTCCAGCCCAGCTTTGCAATCTGTCAAGATTCTTCTGAATTGTTCTTCTATCCTCCAACATTTTCACAGGCTTTCCCAGTTTCATGGAACCTGCAAATTTACTCAAGAAGCTATCTATTTTAGCATCAAAAAATCAGTAAACACATTGAAAAGCACCTCGCCCAAGACAGACTCCTGTGGGATCCCATTCAACCTCCTGCCATTATAACATGGATCGGTTTATAAGTATCCTTTGCTTTTGGTTACTGTGTCAGGTGTCTATACACCTTATAGTAATTTTGTCCAGCCCCCATTTCTCCAGTGTTTATAAGAGGTCATATGGGACTTTGTCAAAAGCCTTCCTGGAATCCAGATACATCATATCCTTTGCATTCCTTTAATACACCCTGTTACTCTGTCAAAGATCAAATTTATTTACTGTAACAGTAAATCCATTCTGGCTGCTTGTGATCAGTCTTTCTTCATCCAGATTGCAAAAGTACTTGCACACAGAAGTTCCTTATAATACGATCCAGTAACTTCCCAGGCACTGAGGTGAGGCTAATTAGTCTGTAGTTACCCAGATCCTCCTTTTTGCCTTTTTATAAAGAGGGGTACTACCTTGGCCCTTTTCAGTTCTTGGGTATCTTTCCCATTTCCCACATCTTCGTAAAAATTATTGCCAAGGGCTCCAAGACTGTACATGCTTTATTTAGGCAAAAGCCCATAAACAAACCTGCATAATATGTAACTTAAGAATCATATAGGGAATCATCCTTTTTACCCAAATGGTGCATCTACAGCCAGTGGCTGAAATCCCAGTTGATAGCTTTCAAGCCTTATTGCATAAGTGACTGTCATTTGTTGATGGGAGCTGAGAAAAGATTAAGCAGAGATTTCCAGGGTCAAGTGACTTCCCAGCCATTCAGATTTATTATAATTTCAAATGTATTCTTTGCACACACACAGTCAAGCACTGAGGGTTAAGCTTTAAATATGGGAAGGGATTAGACTAAGCAATATCCTGTTGCTTTTGCTGTGTATCTCAGTCTTTGCTTGGAGGTTTATTTTGTATTTTATTTCAGTGAACATTTCAGGATCAAAAATTGACACTTTTTTGTACACCCCACTCTCCTTTATGAAGCAGAGCTCTATGAAGGGACCCGGACTAGATGATCTGCTCAGGTCCCTTCCGACCCTAGAAACTATGAAACTATATTTTTTTTAAAGGAAGTTCTGCTAGTTAAGAAGTTACCATATGAACAGCTGGCTTTGTAGGCAACAATCCAAATCCAGCATGCATATATCTTTTAAAATGTAACATCAGCTGTTATAGACTAAGTTGGATAGATATCTTGCTGGGGTATTATGATCCCAGCACTCATTCCTGCCCAGGGCAGGGGGTTGGACTTGATGATCTGTTCAGGTCCCTTCTGACCCTAGAAACTATGAAACTAAGTTTGAAGCAAGACCTGAACTTGTAACAAGAATTAAAAAATCAGTTAGATGGGAACTATTATTAAAGCCAAAACTCAAGAAAAGGTTTGGATTCCTATAAAGTTAGGCATCTCAGGGCACATCTACACAAGACACTTAATGTCCATTGGACAAATTCTACTGTACACTAGCATGGCTGGGAAAAACCATGCTAACGCACAGTAGATTAGTCCGGTGAGCATTAAGCATCGCATAAAAAAGTGTTCATTTGCACGAATGAGCTATAAAGTTAGTCCAACAACCATTAAGCTCCACACAAAAATACTATTCATTTGCACTAATGCGCAGTAGCACCAATTACAGTGCAGGAAGTTAGTATCTGTTATTATAGGTACTAAACTTACTTGGGGCACATTCATGTACATGTAGACATGCCCTCAGTTCTCAACATTTTTAGGTACCTGATCCCAGAGCGGAATCTAAAATGTGCAGAAACAAGCACTTGGACTCCCAATATACAGAGCCTGGTAAGAGTTAGGCTCCACAGAAGAAACAGCCTAAAGACCACAGACTAAGTAGAGAGACACTCAGAACGTGCCAATTGGAAATGCTAAGTTCCAGGGTTTGTCTGAAATCCCACCCCTCTTTGAAGCAGAGATGCCCGACTCAGGCCTGGCAAAAGAAGCCCCTCAGCCCACTTGCAATCCAGGACCCTGAATTTGCTCACTTCTGTTTTGTTTTGTTTCCTGCCAGTACAGTAGCTTGTTGCCTAACTGCTCAGACAGGGGCAATTCTGCACATAAGCAGATGACAGAACTGCAGGCTTATGGGGAAACATTGGTCAAATCAGGTGGTATTATAGTGAGTTAGGTGCCTGCAGGTTTAGGCAACATCTGAGTCGGGATGTGAGAGTGGTGGTAGGGATGGGTGGGGGAAAGACTGCAGTTTTGGATTTGGGATCCTAAGTTCTTTTTTGGATCTGGCCTTTAATCCCTTCTGAGCCGGACAAAATCCAGACTAATGCCCTAATGTTCCAGAGGCACCCAACAATACCTTAGCCTTTTATATTGTTATTTCCTGTTAAGTATAAACTTTACACCTAGTTTTCTGGAAGAGAAGTTGAAGTTCTGCTCTGTCTCAGGCAGGAACATCAAAATCACCTGTGCCAGCTCTAGACTGCAGGGCTCCTTCCAGGCCAGATCTAAACCACAAGGAGCACTCTGGGCAGATGTAGATCCAGACATGGAGGCAGGGCAAACAGCAGGGGAAGGGGGCTGTAAAGAGTAGCAGTAGGGCAAGTAGTGGTGCAGAGGTTAACAGCCATTTCTCACCCCATGCTGATGACTAGTGACCTAATTCATTGGGGCTGCCCCCCTGATTTTGTGGGCAGAACGGAGCCTGAGCATCCAGAGTACAGCAGCCACCCCCACCTCTGGATTGGCTGAGGGGTCCCAGTGGCTGCAACCCTCACTGCTGATTGGTTGCAAGGGCATCATGCAGCCCTCCCCCTCACCGCCAGTTGAGACCCACATCACAGTCAGTCAGTGGTGACGGGTGGAAGTGACAGTCATCTTGCCTGCAGCCCTTTGAGTGGGCACTTACCCCTCCTCCCCCCATTGGGTTATTGCAGTGCAGCAGAGGACTGCTGACTCCCTCTAAGATTTTTTTCCTCATGGATTTCACAGACTTTGTAAGCAATGCCGGATTTCGTGGAATCCACAAAATCGCAAATTCAGTAGGTCCCTCCTCATGACACATGCCCGCTGCAGCTCTGTCACCAGGAATTTGGAGGTAGGCTTTGTCCCCACCCACTATATCCCTCTATTCACAGCCCCTGTGGAAGCCAGGCAAGCCAGATGTTCACAGCTACTGAAAAGTGGGGACCTCCACCATGGCTACTTACATCAGGTCTCTCATGCATTGCATACAGCCTTCTTGAAAACCTTCTTTAAGTGCTCTGCTCTGTTGAAAAGAGAGAGCTTCCATTAACGCTCTTTCACTAAAAGCATCACATTCCTTCTATTATTTCAGTATACTCATGCTAATGTAAAGGGGGGGGGATTGTAAAAACTTCCTTGCACAGGGTTTGAAACCATAGCTTTTCATATCAGAGCACATATTTCTTCCATTTCATCTGAAGGAGTAAGATGCCACTCAGTGGTTGGTTATATAGGGATTTCTGACTTTGTCCCCACTTCCCATGTCTGAATGTGATCAGAAAGGGCTCATCTTCTAAAAATCAGATATGTTTCAGGTGGTTCTGGTGAAAGATCCCCCCAATCAGGATGCACTTATGAAAATCTTGGCTTGTTTCTCCACAAAGGTTTTATACAAGGAGCAGCAATAAAACTAAATGATGAAATATGGGCACATTTCTTAACAAAGATATGGAAACACTTGTAGAAAGAAATATTCTATTTTCTACCATTCTGTATTATTTTGTCCTTTCAGACTACTTATCCTTCAAGAGAACTTTTATTTCTACCAAATGTTACGTAGTGGAGTACAATCAGCTACTGATGCTAAGATATGTTTTACAGCTTTAATACTGAATTGAATTCCCATGACCCATATATCATTTTATACTTTCATCGGCTATCAGTAATTTTGTTTCAAGGTTTCCCTTGTATTGAAGGATGAATCATACAAGAGTGAAAATAGTCGATAACTCTCAGCACTATTTTTTTTTCTCCAACATTAGTCACAGTTAATAAAATATAGCCATGTGGGTTTAAAAATTATGTTTATATTTTTCACATTTGTACACCCTTTTTTTAGGCACAGGGATTCAATCCACCTGTGTCTAGAAAAACAGAAAATAACTTTAAATTGTTACTTTTAACATGCATTGTTTCCCCAAGTTAGTTTATGTCAATTATCCATCTTTTGTTCATAGCAGGATGTACATTGAGTCTTCTGCAGATCAGAGAAAAAAAACCCCCAAAAAACAAAAACTCTACTAAGGTTTGGATCTGGCTTCCAGGCAACAGCAAAATTGCAAATGATTAAGTCCTAACTGAAAATCTTAGAATGAGGGATGCTGAACTCCTAAAACACAGTAGCTGGAAAGAATGGACAAAAATCAGTTTTAAAACCCTCTCAAATGACCTTTGACTATCCCACTGCAAAATATCACTGAAGACTTTTAGAAGTCACTGTTTCTAGTTGCTGTTATTTGTGTGATCCACCTTGAAGCAGCCATCCTTTGCTCATCAGGCATATTGGGATGTTAAAAGTTGGGTAACCAAAATTAGGAGGCTTCTGAAATAGGGGTTACTTGGGGGGAGGAGTGGGGAGAAGAGAGGACAGGAGAGGAGGAGAGGAGAAAGTAGTCTTGGCCAACATGTACTTTTTCTGCAGCCTTCCCAATCAGGAGACATCAAATAAATGTCACCGCATAGCTTTGTTACTGTTATGACAACTTGTGTACAGTATGTCATCCTGCAAATGGGAGCAGCTATTTCAACTTGCTATTGTTATTTGAGTGAAGCAAGTAGGAACGCACTTCAAAGCATACCAACTCATTTGCAGACAGTTTACTAAAAGTAACTTTCTTCCTCTTAACCTTAAATTAGAAGTACTCATCTCTTAGCCACTCAAACCAGTAACATCAAAACACCATACAGACACTCTTCTTGTACACAAGGTTTACAACACCTTAACACTTAAAGTTATAGTTTAGGACATAAAATAATTTCTAATAGTCACCAACATTTTCAAGCGTGTTTCACAATGTAGGGCTTGCCCCACAATATATGGACTTTCTAGATCCACAAAGATATTTATGTTTGCCCCTCTCCTTTTTTTCCCCTTCAAATAAAAAAAAGGCTCCATTTTAAAAGGCACCGAGACTGACTGTTCATCCAGTTCTTAATATCTCACCCTATCCATCATCTGAAACTGAGGCATTGCCATATCTATCAGGGCTCACTTGCTACCTTGCCTGTGGGTTCCCCTGCATAGTTCAGAGCAGAAATAACATTTTCTTTTTGTCACATCTAGGGCCCTTTTATTAGGGACAAAAAAAAAAGTGGGGGGGTATGAGAACAAACCTGTTTGTGTTGTCACTTAGAAGTTAATGCAAGGGAAAGAATTTGGAAGGAGACATTCTAGCTGTCCTAATATTTAACCACACAGTGGCAAAGATATCTGCTCCTTGAGATACTTTTCCTAGACAGCTGAGGGGAATAATTCATTAAATTTATATGAGCACAGGAACCAATGTAGAACATAAACAGTTATGACCAGGAACTTGTGTGCAGAAAATACCAGCCTTACACCCTTACTGTAGTAGGCAAGTCAGATAATGTGGTTCCAAACAGCTCCCAGAAGTCCAACATAAGAATCATATCTATCACAAAGCTGACCATGGTCTGGGGGTTTCATAGATTTCTACAGTCCGAAGGGACCTATTAGATCATTGAGTTCGACCCCCTGCTCTGGGCAGGAAAGTAACCCCAGTCAGTTGCTTGTCTAATCTCCTTTTAAATGCCTCCAAGGTAAGGGGAAAGCACCACCAGGGGTTCATGGGGTGTCATGCATGATTTCTTTGTTGCAGGAATTTAGAGTCCACCTCTGATAGAATTGTAGTCTTTGGATGATCCCAGGACTGGAGAGAGTCCAGGGTCCCCAGTAGCCAGAGCTGGCAGAATCAACAGGAATTCTGACTTCCTGGAAATACTGGCAGGACCTTCAGGAAGACTAGGGTATAGTCAGATGAAGAGGGCAAGAAACATCTTGCCTGCTTTGTTTTTTCTTCAAACTTATCGTTGGTTTTGCTTGTACAAGTGTTTCCTTCTATATGATAAATCCCCTTGCTGTTTTGTCTCCCTACTGATAGCCTGGAATACTCACCCAGAGAAGACTCTTAACAGGCAATCTCATCCTATGGAAAGGAGGGAGTCTATAATTTATTGCACAACCTAAAGAGAATCCACCTGGCAGAGATTCCCCTGTTGCAGCTTCAAGTTCTGATATAAGGGACACTGGAGCTGATGCTTTTGGGGATAAAGTTATCCCAGGGCAAACCTCATCTGTTCCTTGGGCAGTGAGTAGAAACTCAGGGCTCAACCCACAGATGGATTTGCAACAAGGCAGTGGCCCATACTGCAATAGATCATTGAGTCTGACCCTGTGTCATGGGCAGGAAACAGCACTGGGGTCAGATGACCCCAGCCAGGCGCTTGCTCAGTCTTCTCTTAAAGACCTCAAGGGTACAGGAGAGCACCACCTACCTCGGTAGCCCATTCCAGATTCTGGTGACCTTTACTGTGAAAAAGTTCTTCCTGATGTCCAACCTAAATATGCTCTCTGTCAGTATTTGGCCATTGTTTCTAGTCATCCCAAAGGGTGCCCCGGTAAACAGAGCTTCTCCTATTCCTTGCTGCCCCCGCCCCCCCGATAAGTTTGTAGATGGCCACAAGATCACCTCTCAGCCTTCTCTTGCAGAAGCTGAAGAGATCCAGGTCCCTCAGTCTCTCCTCATAGGGCCTTACCTGCAGGCCCCTAACCATTCGAGTAGCCATCCTCTGGACCCTCTCAAGTTTATCCACATCCTTCTTGAAGTGCAGCACCCAGAACTGGACGCAGTATGCTCCAGCTGGAGTACTGGAGGACGCAGTGCTCCAGCTGTATTTCAGTAATTATGTTGAATTAAAATTAGCTCCTGTGCTATTGCTGGTTGGTTTCTGAATAGTAAACCAAGCTCAGTCCAAAATTTAATACAACGACAAAGTTACTCAGCTTGACTTCCATCAGTAGGGTGCTTTATTACATTCAAGAAAGCACTTTCAGGCTTAATTTAACCTTCATCATCTCAACAGCTGAGGAACGAAGCATTCTTCTCAAAACACCAAAGTAATTTCTTTTTAATTGCTTCATTATACAGCAACACTTTGGTCACAGTTGTCCCACTGGAGACAAACTGCTATCTCAATTCCTGAAGATAATGAATAATAAAAAGGGGCATCACAATATGAATGCTTAAAATCAGTGATGGGACTTTTATTAGTATGGGGAAAAAATGTTTTGTTGAAGCCAACTGCGCTTTATACACCATCTTCAAAGAAAACAAACATGACAACAAATCGCAAAGCTCTTGTGGTCTGAACCTCTATTTGTCCATATGTAAAAGGAACTGATATTTACCTCATGGGGGCACTCTGTGACTTAATATTAGATCATTTAGATTTATGAAGCAATCTGATCCCTTATCTCATTGGACTACAACCTGCTCTTTTCATTCCAATGAATTTACTCTCCAAACTTCCACAACAACTTTTCTGCCCTTTTCCTCACTACCCCTTATGCAAATAGGTTTGGAGATGCATTCTTTGCATGCATGAATCTCTTAAGAGCCACATATTTTTCAGATTTTCAAAAGCTATCTAGCAGACAATGATCAGGTGGAGGGGGCGTTAGTCAGTCATTTAACCTCTCTTGCCTCATTTGGCAAAAAAATGAGCCATGAGTTCAGGATACAAAATTTGGATGCTCCATACATGCAGCAACTTCTTTCTGTTGTGGTTACCTTTATCTTTCTGTACCCTACATCAGTGGTTGTCAACCTTTTTCAACAAGTGTACCCTCAGCAGCCCCCTTTTCAGTAAGTGTACTCCCACGGGGGGGGGACAAACAGCCGGATGCAGAGCAGAGCGGGGAGGGGGGGCACAGAATTGCAAGTGGCCAGGTGCAGAGTTGGGGCATGGTGAGTGGCAGAGCAGAGGCAGCACAGCATTTGTGCAGCCCTGCTCTCACCCTACTGTGGTCTTGCTCTTGAGAGGCTGTAGCGCAGGGTGGTGGCAGTCTGTCCCTGCCTGCCCCTGCATACCTCCTGGGACCTTTCAAAGTACCCCTGGGTGTATGCATACCCCCAGCTGACAACCCCTGCCCTACATCATTCTGTAGCGTCTTGAACCCATTCAAGTTTGCAATTTTGATTCAGGAGCTTATTTTACATTTATGCAATCACTAAGCACAAAAGAGGAAACAATCCTGATGGTAACCCCTGAGGCCTATTCTAACTTAATGAAATAGATCCTTAATAGAAATAACTGGTCATAGCTCTACGAACTTGAAGGGAGTTAGGACAGGCTACTGACATCACCTGAGGATCTCTAAGTCCTTCCCAGTAAAATTCCCTTCCACCTAGCAGGCAGTCTTTATTAGCAAGTGTCCAGGTACACAATTACAGCATGTATCCAGTAATTTGAAAGTGTCTGCAGAAATGTCATTGAAAATAAAGGAAAGTATTGCATCCCATAAATTCATTAATTAGTCCCATAGTCAGACAAGGTTTTTTGGATAAACCTGATACCTTTTATGAGACTAACTCAAATAGTTGGAAAAATTCTTCTTTGTAAGCTTTTGGGTATAAATATCCGTTATCAGGCTGAGGAAGTGTCTGCAGTTGGTGTGTGCTCTTCACACCAACTGCAGACGCTTTCTCAGCCTGATGAAGGATATTTACACCCAAAAGCTTGCAAAAAAGAATTTTTCCAACTACACTAAAAGCTTTGTTATCCGGCACCCATGGGGAATAGGGCATGCTGGATAACAAAATATGCCGGTTAATTGAGTGCTCAGACCAGATGTCTTTGCCTGTTTGGGCCTCTGCTTCTCTTGCTGTGTCTGGGGCATAGCTGCCCCTCCTGCCACATTGCTGCCCTGAGGGACAGGGAAGTGGGCCTCGTGCAGCCTGCGATGCCCCGGGCTGTGGGGGCTCAGCAGTGCAGGCTGGTTTGAACCAGGCCATGGGGGCTCGGAGAAACTGGAAATACCATGGTGGGCACTTCCATTTTCACTTTACCTTACAAGCTGTCATGCTGGTTAATAGAACATGCCAGCTTGTAACATGCTGGTTAATGGAGCTTTTACTGTATTTGAGTTGGTCTGATAAAAGATATCAGGTTTACCCAAAGAACCTTGTCTGCCTATGTCCTTAGACCAAGATGGCTTCAACCTGTATTATTTAGGCCCAATGTAAGATATTAAAGACCTAAATACAGTTTTTACAGGCAGGGGTTATCCACATAACTGTTGTGGAAACATTAGTTCTGCATTTCATTTAAGATATATTAAATTGTTTGGAGTGGAGACTTCCAACAGTTTTCATTGCTATTCATGAAAATAAAGAAAAGGCTTTGATATATAGAATAATCCAGGTTTAAAACAAGCAAACAAAAAAAGAACACGTTCACAAAAACAACTGGGAAAAAAAACAAGTCCCAAGTAAAAAGCTTGGAACTTTTCACTGTAAGCAGAGGTTATATCTATTTTTCAAGAGGCTTTCTGCCACTGTGTGATTTTATAAACACTGTACTTCACATTTCTAGTTCTGGAACAGACACTTGGAAAAAGCAATGACAAATCTCAGTCTGTTCAAACAGAAGTCAAACAACAACAGTTAATGCTAGCAAGTTGTGTTGGGAGCCGCTTTTGAGTGTGCAAGACTTGCTAGATTGCTAGTTTACAAAAAGACTGATATTTGCCAAATTACTGTACAGGTGGACAGTAATGGACAATGGCATGGCCCTAGGCAAAGGCAATAAACTTAAGGCATTTTAGAGCAGGGAGCACAATTTGGGAGATCCAGATCCAGCTACTTTATATATTATTGGCTCTAAAAATGTTCAGACAAAATTTTAGCTACCTGTAGGGCGAGTGGTCAGGGGGTGCACCACCTGAGATTGGTGGTGCATCCCCTGAGATTGGCCACTGCCAAAACTGCTGGCAGTCACTGCAGGTGATCACAGACCACCCCTCGGCACTCGCCATGCCTCCCACTCATTGTGCCACCGCCTGCAGGTGGTCACTCTGCTCCCCATCCTCTGGGGGCACCCGTCATTCATGGTTGCCAACTCTGTTTGAATTTATTCCAGGAGGTTTCCAGAACACCAATATGCCCATAACAATGTGAACGAGCTTGTGTATATCACTTACAGATTACAATGTGTAAACTTTACATGCACATTACTATTACATTTTAAAAATCCATTGGACTACTGTATAAAATCAGATTCAACATTTAATATTTATTTTCATGGCTGCTCCATCATTGATCTCCAGAGTGACTCTCAGCAGTCTCCTGGAGATTTATATCTAATTCCTGGAGACTCCAGGGCAACTCTGGAGGGTTGACAGCCCTACAAGTGGCTCAAGTGAAGGTACAGCCCCTGATCTATTGCACCCCAGACTGAAACATCCCTTCCTCCTGCACCACCTTTGTGTCCTGCTATCTCCACCCCCCATACACACAGCCTCTGCTCCCCTGCATACTCCTCTCCCTCCCTGCCTTACCATTGCTCTATGCTGGTAGGCTCCATGCATGCTGCAGCCTGAGGCAGCAAGCCCAGCTCTAGTTTGACCCTACAAAAGTGGTGCACAGTCTGCACGACTGGGCTGGGGTTGTGCTCAGTGCTTCAAGCTAGAACAAGGATGGAGCCTGCCGGCACAGAGCAGAGGCTGTGGAGGAAGTGAAGAGCCGAGGCTGGGAGGGGGCAGGGGGAAGAGAAGAGGTAGTAGAACAGGCACAAGCAGAGGCCTTGCTTGACTTTCCCACACCAACTTCTTCTCCAATGCAGCAGTGGGAGAAATAAATTAAGATGACCAGGGATCCTGGTTTTCTGTTTGCCATAGAAAAAAGTCAAATTTTATCCTTTAAAATGAGCAAAACAGTGTATAATTTTGAGTGTTTAGCAGTGTGATTAAGATTGCGATTAATTGTGGCTAATTGTTTTAATCATGTAAGTAATCATGATAAACTTTTTTAATAGTTTGACAGCCCTAGTTTAAAAGTTTACAAAATACCTGTTATGGAACAGGCATCCACAAGGACATGCTTCTCCGTCCATAATTTCCTAGACTTTCATTTGCCAAATTGCTAACTGGGGATGGGAAAAGGAGGAAGAGAAGTTATGAGAAGGTTCCTTCAGTCCTTCCAATTACTCTGTAAATTTCCTTCAGTCTAGATGGAATTTCTGGTCAGAACCCTGAAGAAAAAGAGCTTGCTATACAAAGCAGGGACTTGCACCATGTCTCCTTTATGCTAGAGAAGTCCTCTAAATACCAAGCTATTCTGGGACAGGAGCAGATTGGGAAGGTTTGGTGGTATTGTCACACCTCCCTTTGATTCCTGTGCTACTTGAAGTGAGTGGCACTTTGGGGCTACTCTAGTTGAGTGTCTGGGGCACCTATGTGCTGAAGTGTAGGAAGCAGTTTTGTCTATAGCCAGGCTGGGGGGTGGGGAAATAGCTGTACTCCGCTGGCACCAAGTACTTGCTCCACCCTGGAGCTGGCAGTCAGTCCCACTCATACTCAGTTATATTAGTTTCTGCTTGGATCTTAAAAGTGATTACTATACTCCCAGACTCCTAGCATATTAGTAAAGCTTCTAGTTTCTATTTAAGTGGAGAAAATGTGTGTTGTGTTGTGCGATGATGTACCACACTACCTGCAACCCCCTTTTCCAAATCCTAGATCCACCCATGTCCTGGGATCCTTTTCCTTTGCTTCTTCCTGGAATGTTTTCATTCCGATACAGTACAGGAAAGCTCTTGAAATTTTTCATATGATAGGAAAACTGTTTCCTGCCCAGCTATAATTAGGATGTGTGCTCAGAGTGCCAGTTCAGCTGCTTGTGGAGTAAATGCCTTTCAGGCATGTAAATGACTCTCTTATTCTATTCTGCATTCTTAAGACAGGCTCTCTAAATATAAACTAGATTTAATGACTGCACAATCTAGCAGCAATTATGATTTTGCATTTCATTATATTCAGCATTTGTGAAGAGGCTCTGATCATTATCTATACAATTGTACCACAGGCTCTGAAATGTAAGAGGCCTGTGTCTGAATGTAGACATCCAAGTTTTTGATTTCTGAATGACTGTCAGTCTCTAGATTCCATCTCCTGCTTGCACAAGAAAGGCTGATTAGCTACATAAATGTTTCTTATTCAGATGGAAATGTTCTTGAATTTTTCAGTGTCACCATCAAACGCTGTGACAAAGGATTAGTTTCCTTACTGTGATATCCAAAGAAATGACCACAGAGCACTATTAACTCTGCCCATTGACAATTATGGCAGTACACAATACCACAATATTATTCATAAATCATAAGTATGAATATTTGTCAGAGACAGATGCTTCATTTGCCAGGGAGACTGGTTGGTACATAGGGCTATCCCCCATTTTTTATGGGAAAAAAATTAGGTAATAAGGTGCAAACCAATCCTCAGACTGAATTCTGACTCTGTAGTGCAGGTCTGGAAAATAAGGACAGCTGTGTTTATCTACTACCTTGGGGTTTTGGACCCAATACCACATTGAATCTTGATTTAAAAGCGTGTATTCTATGCAGTAAATGAACTAAAAACTAGTTCAGTCACAGATCTCAAAGTGAAGCAGTTAGTAGAGAGACAATGGATGGTGTCTCAGGAATGGGTTCACATTCCTTCCTATGATCCAAATAATAAGATATTTGTTGATACCATTTGGTACGGTATTAAACACAAAGAACAGTTTGCTGCTAATCAGCAATTTGATTTCTTACATATGTTGTCACAGCCCAACAGGTTTTGTTATAACCTTACATATAGCTATGTTATACCTGGAAACCACCTTTAGGACCAGCCCTGCTGTCCATAAAGAACGTGAAAATACTGAAGCAATTTCAAAAGGAGAGCCACAAAAAATGAGAGAAACACTGTAAAAAGAGCTATGAAGACCTCAAGCCTCTCAACCCTTAATAGTTACATGTGCTGGTAGACATGTTGGGAGGCTGCTACAATGTTGGGAAGACCATTCAATGAGCTTCAGCAGGTCAATCAACTTCTTGGCAGCTATAGATGACCTGTTCTTGACACGGGTAGTAAAGGGACCAACTAGGAGTAGAACCACTCTGGACTTGGTGCTGACCAAGGGGAAAGACATAATAGGTGACCCGAAGATTCGTGGTATTCTGGGTCACAGTCATCATGATCTGATTAGATTCACCATCCACTGAAAGGCTGGAAATACTGTCAGCAGAACAGAAGTCCTAGACTTCAAAAGGGAAGACTTTGGTACACTCAGAAGTCTAGTTAGTAAGGCCCTTCACAACCAGTGACTGAATGATTTGGGAGTTCAGGAATGGTGGTTCTTCCTTAAAGAGGCAATTCTCACTGCTCAAAAACAGGCCATCCCCACACAGTCAAAGAGAGGGAAAGGGGCCAAGCAACATGCTTTGCTCAACAGAGACATTAGAGAACTTCTGAAAAAGAAAAAAGAAGCATACATGCAATTGAAATATGGTTCAGCATCCAGAGAGGAGTACACTCATATGACCAGGGTCTGCAGATATGACACAAGGAAAGCCAAGGCATGCATGGAGATGAAGCTGGCAACAGAAATAAAAAACAACAAAAAGTCCTTCTATAGGTACATAGGAGCAAGGAAAAAAAAGCTCCACTGTGGGACCCCTACTGAATATTGGGGGCGGGGGGCAGCCCACAGTGGTTCCCTGTGAAAAAGGCAGAGCTCCTAAATACTTACTACACATCAGCATTCTTGAAATCAGATGGGAACTTGTCAACTGCCCAGAGAATACAGGGAAGACGGCAGTCCACATGAAATCAGTCCCAAACAGGTGAGGGTTACTCTTACAACATTTGGATGTTTTCAAGTCTGCTGGCCCAGATGACCTGCATCCAAGAGTCCTCAAAGAACTGGCTGAGTTCATAGTGGTGCCTTTGGCAAAGCTGTTCGAAGAGTCATGGAACTCGGGAGTGATCCCAAACAACTGGAAGAAGGCTAATGTGGTACCCATCTTTAAGAAAGGGAAGAGGGGTGACCCTGCAAACTACAGACCAGTCAGTCTGACTTCAGTACTGGGAACAAAAAATCTTTGAAAAGATTGTCAAGGAGGCCATCAACTGCAAGCTCACAACTGGTGGGATTTTAAGAAGCAACTAGCATGGCTGGAGGTCATGCCTAACAAACCTGTTGTCTTTTTATAACCAGTAATTAATCAGCTGAACTTGGGACATGGACTTGACATCATCTATCTAGACTTCAGCAAGGCCTTTGATACTGTTTCCCATGAGATTTTTCTCAATTAAGTTGGAGGGTACTGGCCTAAACCAGTCTACAGAGAGGTGAGTTAGCAACTGACCCAGAGGCTGGTCCCCAGAGAGTTGTAATCAATGGGATAGCCATCCTGGAGGGCTATCTTCAGTGGGGTCCCCCAGGGGATCAGTGCTTGGGCCCGTGTTCTTTAATGTCTTTATCAATGACCTGGATGAGGGAGAAGTTTGTGGATGACACCAAGCTGTGGAGAAATGCAGGCATATCAGAGGATAGGGTAAGGATCCAGTATGACCTTGATAGACTGCTTCTATGGCCTGAATGCAATCAGATGAGGTTCAATAGGTACAAGTGCTGGGTCCCTCATGTGGGTAAGAAAAACCTTCACCATAACTATACGATCAGTGGTGGTCCACTGGCTAGCACTGCATCTGAAAGGGACCTGGGGGTCACAATCAACCAGAAAATGAATATGAGCCAACAGTACAATGAAGTCACCAGCAGGGCAAACAGAACTCTGGCATGTATCAGCCGATGTGTTGTGAACAGATCCAGAGAGGTGCTCCTATCTCTATATTCAGCATTGGTGAGGTCACAGCTTAAGTATTGTGTCCAGTTCTGGGCACTGCACTTCAAGAAGGATGTGGATAAGCTTGAGAGGATGCAGAGAAGGGCAACTCATATGATTAGGGACTTGGAGGATAGGCCCTATGAGGACAGACTCTGGGAACTGAGTTCGTTAAGTCTGAGCAAGAGAAGACTGAGAAGTGACTTGGCAGCCACTTACAAGTATGTTGGGGTGAACACCAAGATCTACAGGAGCAACTCTTCAGAAGGACTAATGGGCATCAGCTAGTTGAGGAAAAATTTAGGCTAGACATAAAGAAAAACTTATTTTCCATAAGGTTATCTATAATCTGGAACACGCTCCCAGCAGAGGTGATGCAATCACCATCCTTGCAGGTGTTCCAGAGGAGGCTCGACAAGCACCTTGTTGAGCTTGCTTGAGCCCAATTATCTGCTGCCCATGGCAGGGGACTGGACTTGATGATTTTACAGGTCCCTTTTGGTTCTTCTATTCTGCAATTCTAAGTCTGCTGAAGCGTGCTAATTTAGCACACCTTCAGCAGCCTCCACATCTCTGCTTCAAAATGGCGGCAGAGGTGCTTTAACTAAAATTTATTTGACTCATTTAACTAAAGCTCCCCCACTCCCAGAGCATGTGTAAAAACACCCTCTATAGCCAAAAGATGGTTGAGAAGTTACTTTATCACTATATATGTGGGCACTTGCACATGCTAAAAAAGTCTCTGTGATAATAGAGGGCTTTTTAGTGTTGTAAACAAACATGCACTAAAGTCAAATGCCTGGAATTTGAGATTAAATTGGTTCAGCCTTGATGCAAGATAGAATTTCCTTGCACTGAAGCACCCTTGTGCTCCATCCAGCCCCGTCTACATCTACATCCGTTGTGGAGCACTAAACAACATTGCTGTAGGATACTACTTGTGTTGACAAATACTAACCTGCAGTGGCATTTATTAGTTTACTACAGCCTAATAGAGCCATATGTATAGATGCTGAGATTTTACTGTAGAGCTAATTAGTCAGCTCCACAATAACCGTCTCTTGTAGACACATCCAGTTACTGTAAAGCTGATCCCACTGAGTCAGAGCAAAGGGGGGAATTGTACACTTTCTACTATTCTAGTTCAATAATTAAAACAACAAGTGCCAGATCTGAATTTACAAACTCCACTGATGAACATAGGCCTCCTTTCTAGGTAAAGCACCATGTGCACCATATAGCTTTACCCAGACAGTGATTTTAGCCAAGGTTACTGCAAAGCCAGTCCAGGCCAGAGAATTCGTAACTCATGCCAAGGTTATTCCAACATGGCTCGCTGGCACAATGTGCTTTTCTTTTACATTTATTTGTAGTTCTCTAGATTTCTAACTCACTTCATTTCTTTCCAAGACACCCATTTTCCAAAACTAATCAAAGCCAGCCTACAGATGATCGTACCACACTAATTTTTTTCTTGTTTCCAGGATATAGCAGTTCATAATCCCCACATTCCTTTATCTCTTTCAAAGATACCTCCCTAGCACAGGAGCCATCTGGGCTCTTTAATTATACCCCTTTGTTTTACTTGTTCAGCTTCCTAAAATTTGTCTGTGCTTGTGGCTCATACATCAGCCCCCCTCCCTAATCCTGCCCGTTAGCACATATCACTCTAGCTCATAATTTCATTAGTGCTTTAACCCTTTTCCCTGTTTTTCTGTACTCGCTCCATTGGTTTTAGGGAGCTTGTTTAATGCTTATATACAACTATATATAATCAACACAATACTATTGATTACATTAACCATGTTAAAAAGGCCCTTCACAAATAATTCTAATCATTTTAATTTTGTTAATCCCTAGAAATGGAAATCCCAGTTTTTAATGAGTGATCAGTGAGCTCTGGTCATCCAGATATACTGGAGAGAACTAGAGGGTTGTATAAGGGGTTAGTAATAAAGACAGACAGCCCTGGAGGTGGGGCAGATTACAACATACATAAAATGGTTGCATGAGTCTTTCACTTGCACCACACTGCCCAAGATGATTTTCATTACATTTCAAGTTCTTCTCCAAATTGCACAGTGTGCAGTCATTGACTGTAACAAGCATGAAAATGCAAGCACATTTAGACCAGGATCAAGCAAGAAGCTTGTTTCCAGTACTGACAACTGAATTTAGTAAGCTCGTTCTGAACCATGAAGCAACCTACCTTTCTATGAAACTCTGGATTCAGACCAGTCTTCCTCTCCCTACCCACATATACACATACTTAAAAAATAAAAATTACACACCTCTTCCCAGTATTAACCCAGCTCTGAGGATTAGGATATTTCCCACTTCTAGCTGGCTGAACAGAACACATTTCAATGATTTTGTATATGCTTCCAGGTTTGTTCTCATATCTGGACAATCGAGAAGTGAAAAATAGTGGAAACAGACATCATGCAAGCTCTTTCAAGTTTCAGAAAGTTGTTTGAACCAGATTTAGGCAAAGTTTGGAATGAGTTTCATTTTATGTAGTTCCTATTTAAAAAAATAGAACCCCAAAATAAACAAAACTTTAGAGTATTACTATAGTAACAAGCATGCAATACCTCCAAATGCATTATATGTATGGATTAGCCACCTCAGCAAAAGTGACATTTTCCTGCACTTTGAAACTTTTCCAATAAGACATCAAATCTTTCAATATTTCCCCATCTGCTTTTGCACTCCACATCTACTTTGAGGATAATGCATGTTTGCCAGAATGCATTTCTGCAGTTTATTTCTATGTTAAGTAACTGGGTGCATAGGAAGGAAAATTGTTATAGCTAGGAAGACATGGATTTAGAATACCATTTTGATAGAAAACATACAGGAATGCTCTTTCTGTTCCCAGCAGCCCCCGAGAATGGAACACAAGCATTTCTCAAATATGCCTATGTACATATTTGAGCTGCTCTTAAAATTAAGAGTTTACACGATAACAATAACATTTTCTTCTTGTTCTTCAAGATATTTTGTAAATATTAATGTTAGAAAAGTACTATTTAAATTCTACCAAAAGTCAGATGATCCCAAATGGAATAGTTTATACGCCTATAGCAGATTCACCAGTAGAGCTAAGTGATTTTATTTGTGACAGAGTTGAGTAATTATATCCTCTTTTTCTAGCCAAGCAATTTTCTTGAATGTGTCGGTTCAAGCCAAGGTCTCCCTCTGTGCCTCCCCTCAAAAAATAAACTTGAAACCCACACCCAGTGTTGGAATCAGTTTCACAAATAATTTGGTTACGTTTTGATAGCAATTTATCACAGATTGACATCTGAAATCCAGATTGGATTAGATCACGCTTTTGGTCCCTTTAGAGGGCCAATGATTAAGGAGCAAAATGCATGTATTGACACTGTAAACTTGATTTTTAAGAAATCAAAATCCCCCTCAACATTCAATACGCTTTAAATATTCCTGCTAGCCAAGATAATGCACAGAGATGAAGCAAAGTGCAGTTAGGCATTTAATATTTTTAATAATAGTCCTTGAACTGGATCTGTATAGACCAGGGATATCAAACTTATCCACCCATGAGCCAGATGGGTGGTCCAAAACCAGTCCACAAGCCAGATGAATGGCATAAAGCCTATCCCGCAGGCCAGATCAGGCCCAGTGAACTCCCTCCTCCCCACCCTTGCACACCAGATCCTGCACAGGCCTTCTCCACTCCAGCAAGTCTGGGACTGCACTACATGTGGCACCATATGAGGCTGGTTGAGAACGAATACTACACGTGGCCTCCAGCCAATTGGGGGCCTGACAGGAAGAAGCCTGGCATCCCAGGCACTTAGCCACCACCATGGGAACAAGCCACTGTGCCTGGCTTTCTTCCCCAGCTCTGCTTTCACTTGGGTGCTTAGCAGCCAAGTGGACAAGACCAGCAGCACCAGAGCCCCAGCAGCAGTGCAAACCCGGTATTGCGGGTGCTTGGCTGCTGCTGTGGGCAGTTCCCCTCATTATAGCCAGTACCAGGGTGAAGTCTGCAGGTGGGATGACCCACCTCTGCAGGCCATATGTTTGACACCCCAGCCATAGATAAATCTTTAGTCCTGGAAAAAACCCTGTGCATAACCCCATTGGTTTGAATATCTCTATAAGCAATGTGTTAGAATAATTGCATCGCTTAGCAGAATCGATGCCTTTTACTTTGAAAATCACCTTCAGCCTAAGCAAAACATGAAACCCCATACCTGTAATAAAAAGGGCAGTTAGGAAGAGTCTCTCACATGTCCATTACAGAATATTTTGCTGCCCAAGGAAGTCTTTTTCCTCTCAGGGTAGGTTAGGAGAGAAGATGACTAGGAATCAGTGTGAGCAGCAACTACGAAGCCTTTCTCCTTAAAAAGCTAAGTATGAATGCAGTAACCTACTCTCTACTTTTGTAGCAAGCACAAGTTTCTGTACATTACGTTCAGATGTTACTGGCCTTGGAGAGAAAATATGCTCAATCCTAGGAGAAGCCCTTGGGTAAAAAGGCCTGACAAATGAGAGGGAAAAGCTGGGGCCTGAAGCTTTAGAAGGTAAAGAGTTCTCTGCTTCCATCTACTGATTAGCATGGGAAAAGACAGCCACAGAACTGGTTTGTGTGCATAAGCTATTAGCTCCAAACTTCAAAGGGAAATGCATACATTTCTTACCTCATCTTATAGTGAAACTCTGGGAGTCTCCATGTCCACACAATCTCAGGTGCGGTTGAACTGACTTCAAACCAAAGGAATGGGGGGAGGGGGTGGACGGGGAGGCCTACCTTACAGTAAAGCTCTTATTAAGGGAGCCAAGGCTTTATGATTCTTCTTCACAGGGGAACCTACGCAGTGGAGTAGCTGGTCTTTAATGACATCACAAAAAACTGCAGCACAGCAGTTGTCTCTTCTACCCACCCACCCTAATTTCAAATTAAAATTAAAATTACTAGAGCTGGGTTCATTGGCAGAGTTTTAAGACAGGACTGCCCGTGTACAGCTCAGAAGCTGCAAATGCCATATCCATGAATGCCACTACCCATAAATAAACTGGAAAGTGAGAAACCACTTTCTTCGGCACTGAGAAAGTTAATGAAGTGCTGCCATTCCTACGTATATGTATATGTTGCTAGAATCCTTCCCTTCCCCACAAAAAGTGATGTTACTTCTTTCCCCAAGGAGTTTTCCTAGTTTTATGTGGATGTGATGTTTGCGATTAGAGAAATGCTGCCTATTAAAAGGCACCTTGGAAGATATTCAGTGATCCCTGAATTTCTAGTCTGGGACTCCAGGTGATTGTGCTGAATTTTTTAGGAGGATCAATTGTTATTGCAACCTAATTCTTTTTGCTGTGAATACTTCCTAGCTTATGGAGCGCTTTGCCAAAGAGGGAGATGGCATCCTGTTGACCCAGTGCCTACAGGCCGATGTAGGATTCCCCATTTCTTTCATTATCATCCTGGTGAGACTTGTCTCATGCAGGAGGCTAGCACAAGACAGTCCTCAGTTAAGCCTTCACCCAGGGAAGAGAGGAGGAAAATATTTATATTATATATAGGGTGATTGATATGAAGGGATAATAATAAAAAACAACCCAGCAATAGGCTATGCCAGTGACATAATCATAAAGATGTGTCCTACAATATCATCTTGGAAATGTTGTACCATCAGGTCAACATGTCATCACTGCTGATTTTCAGATAAAGTGAGGCCAAAGAAATCAGGGTCACCAACCCAAGATTTTTTTTTTTTTTTTTTTAAACCAAACACACATTTTACTTATTGTAAATGTAACCTTTCTGCCAGGCTTTGCACTGCAGCAAAAAGGGCCAAATTCAAATCTGGGATTAATACCAACTTTCTAGTTTGGCTCATGACCCTCCCCAGAATCCTGGGAAAACAAATTGCAATTGGGTGTTCTAATGTGAACAAACTTCCCCATTTGCTAGCAATGTTCAACTAAAATAGGGTTTATTACATGAGAAAAGCAACAAGCAATCTTAAAGACAATCTTAAACATTAAGTGAAACCCCAACAGTTAATAGTCTCAGTCACTGGCAACCCAAGGGATCTAGCCTTGCCCATCCCAACATGGACCCCCGCTTACTACCTCTCCCTCCTTTCAGTTCCACAGCTCTAGTATTATCCCTGTTGCATCCATTACAGGCAGGCAACAGTCAAGGGACACAGTGGCAGCATGTGGCTGGAAGAGAAAGGCGGGGCTGTGGAGGCTCCCATGGCCCATAAAACCCTGAAAGAGCTCCCTGTAGGCTGTTTAGCTATGTTCCCACTCAGATACAAGCATGGTATTGCTCTGCATCCTGTGCCCACCAATGCTTATACAACAAATCTTCAGTCAAGTTTATGCTTCTTAATTTTTTACCAACAGTTCAATTTTTTTTTGTGAAGGACTTTAAGGACCAGGGTCTCAGCCTTTCTTTTATGGCTTATCCATAAAAAATTACATAAAGTTGGCAACCCTGAGAGTTCATGCCAACAATACATGAAACAGGATGCATAGACAAAAACAGGATGGGAGTATGATTTGAAAAGATATGACCCCAGCCCCATGGACCCTAGGCATGTGGTAAACTAGCTGTGCTGAGAGGTGTCTGTGAGTTTCTCTCCAATTTCACTGGGACAGGCAGACAGAACAATGCCCACCTAGGGCTTTTTGGAGCTCATCAATAGGTCAGCTGGTAGTGCAGGCTTGTCCAACATGTAGCCCGTGGGCTGCCAAGCAGCCTTCCAAGCTGTTTTCTGAAGCCAGAGGTGCTGCAACAGGAAACAAAAGTAAACACTGTACCTCCATTTTGTGGGGGGTGGGGGGTGATGTGATACCGCTTCCTGTAAGGTCTTTGAACATGGCTTGCTGGCCCATTGGGTGATAAAAAGTTCATGATCCAGCCCCACATTCAAAAAGCTTGGACACCCCTGTGGTAGTGTCTCTCCATTTCTTCTTTGGAAAAAGTTGTTTAAGAAGAGCTTGAACTAATGAGAGAGGCTTTTGTTTTCTTGATGGGCTGATAAAACAGCGTTTTAATCAGCTCAGTGCTATAAAAGGGAGGGAGGGCTGCTCTACCCCCTCCCCCCTCCTCCCCTTCTAGCCTGAGCCACTGCAGGCAAGTGTCTGAATTTCCTCAGTCCAGAGAGAATGTCTGTGCACTTGCAAACCAGTTCAGCCTAGTTGAGTATGAATCATTTCATACTCAGGTTTTTTGCATATCTGTCCCCAGCCCCATTGTTTAAAGAGATGAGCGCCAAGATAGACTGCACCAAAAACATGTGTCCTTTACCAGGGATTCTCAGTTCATTCTAGATTTTGAGCCTATGGGACAAAAGTAAAACAAACAAACAATTCAGCCCCCTAACCTTGCCTCCACTGCAATAAATTTGTAAAGAAAGGGAGGGTTGTAGATACCAAGATCATGTCCCAGTCCCGCTGGGCTATTCAAACCATTGCTGCAATGCATGTTCTGGCAGGCAGGGATTTTCCAGCTAGATTTCAGGATGGGGTTTGGGCACTTTCCAAGCTAGTTCCTGAAGTCAGGCTGCTCAGCCTCCTACTAGGGCTTGAGTTGTGACAACTGGAGCAGCTTGAGCTAGGGCTCAGGTCAGGGATTGGGGAAGTTTTGGAACCGTCTTTCTGGTTGGGGGCATTGGAGTCCCAGAGCTATAAGGCACAGATAGGTAGAGTAGTCCATGCTAAAAAGCTGGACCCTGGTGTCCTCCCACAGAATTAGGAACTAACAGCCTTTCCCCTCTTTACATTTTTTCCCTTTTCCTCCCTACTTAGTTTATTGATACATCTCTTCAGCATAAGCAGTTCATGGCAAGGGCAGTCATCTTACTTTTTCCATACAGATAAGTAAATATACTGAATTTGGTAAATTTGAGGGGGCCAGAGGGAGCAACTTAACAGAGTGAAGTACTGCTTTATATTTCAAAAGAGTATAGTTTACAATTTTCTATTAAAATGATATAAGCAAATTACTGTTGCCCGCTAGACTGCAATCTTTTATATTAAAAAAAGTGCAAACACAGCTTGGGTTCCCTAGCCCAATACAGCACTATAAAAACCTTCCAAGTCAGCTAACTTCAGGAGTTCCTTTTCATGCCAGGAGCAGCTTTTTCTTAATGAAAGATGCTTGCTATAGTGCAGAGGAAACATGGGAACTACTCAAAATAAAGTAATTTGAAAGATATCAGATCAAAAGACTTGGCAGCACTTTTGAAAGGCAGGCAGGCAGCATGAATATTCATTTAACAGGCAGTTAAAATGTATTTTTCTGCTATTCCAACACAACTCTTCACTATACTGATGGCAGTGGCATAACTAGAGGTGAGCAGGGCACCAGTCCAGGCCTGGGTTAAGAAGGAGCATAATAGTACTTGGAATTCACCAGAGTGACAGCACCAGAAATGGCCACTGGTATAAGGAGCGCCTGTGTGGGAGCAGCAACATCCATCGCCGCCACAGCTGTTCAGGAAGCCCACATAGCAGAGGCAATGACAGCAACAGCAGCAGCCCTTTGTGTGAGGGGAGATGGCCCTGCAATAGCAGCAAGTATAGTCTTGGCTTTTTGAAACTCTCCCTCACTCAGGATTTTGACTGGGGTGTGCCAGTGCTTCTGCAGGGACTTAAAGCCAGCAGCAACTTTAGTCTGTGTTTGTAAACTAGACTTCATTTAAAAATGAAGCTTCAAGAAGAATTCATTCATTTGCCTTTAAATAATCCCAATCATAATATTCCACAACCACTGTGTGTACTTTCAGCATATGGAAAGACCTCAGGTTAGCTCCAAATTAATCTTTTAAGCCAAATAGGCACCAGCAAAGTACATCTAATATTTGTTAAAACATATACATTCCCCTCATTCCCTACACTGGTCCAACAGTTTTAGAACTGAATCCAAGAGTCAGATGCCATAAAGCTGACTGCTTCAGTGGTGTATCCCAGAAGTTTGAAAGAATAGTTTATGTACAGATTTTATGGACAGGTTGAATTTTAGTTCTGCTTGAGAACTAAATCTCTCCTGTATCTTTGCAGTGTTGAATGCTTGGGGTCTAAAGCCTGATTAGTTGATATTGGGCACATCTACATGTGATTAGCACACCTGGAAACTCCAGCTTAATTTATTGCTCCTGGGCACCTTGTTTACACATGCACCCATGACCACAGCACATTGAGCCAAGTCAGAGCAGTCACAGATGACAGGAAACTTGGAGGGTCAGCCTGCCAGCCCAGGGCTGCTCTGACTCACCTCAGCCTGATTCAGAGGGGCTGGCTGGAGCACAAGAGTGCTCCAGTGTGGGGCTAGCTGGAGGGCAGCCCCTGCACTGAAGCACCCTTATGCCCCAGCCAGTCCCATCAGCACCTACATGTGTGTTGCAGTGCACTAAATAATGTTGCCATGGGCTAGTACGTGAGTTGACAGGTACTAACCTATCGCAGTTTTTATTAGTTTACTGTGGCCTAATAGGGCCACATGTGTAGATGTTTACTGTAAAGCTAATTAGTCAGCTCTGCAGTAAGTATCTCATGTAGACGTGCCCACAGTGAAACAGAGGCCATACATAAATCATTGCCAAAACAGAGAAGACTATTCAAGCTGATCAGATATAGTGAATAAATGCATAATAAAAATAATGGTCAGGAGAAAAAGAAATCATTTAGATTGTGGAAAAATGTATAAGTAGAAACAATAGGTTGGTGTTCAAGTTTAAAATGCAAGTCAGCACAACCATGCAACTTCACAGTGTTTTATATGAAGGACAGTACCAATTTGTGCAACATGGGTTCCATGTGCCTGTAATTCTCATTAAAAATCCATCAGAGTACATTAGCTTGGAAAGCAAGCGTTCAGATTTATAGTACTTCTTTTCCTCCAGGCAATATAATAGGGAGGTTGTAGAGCCATTTCTTGACATTTGTAGCAAAAAGAATTTTGCTAGAAAGTTTTCTAACCTGTCAGAGTGATGAGACATCAAAACTAGTAGTAACAACTTGCATTTTAAATTTGAACACCAACTATATAGGGAACAGCTGTATAGAGTTACGTAGCTGTATAGTGGAGTCACACTTGAATGGTATTTCACATATTTTTCAGGTTCCCACATAGGTATTGTGCATATATTCACTTTCTTAGGAGGTGGCAAATGAGAGTAGGCACCACCGACATCTTACATGAAAAACACAAGGCAAATCAAGTGTCAAATGCTGTAGAAATCGATGGGACCCAGCCAAAGCAGATGCCAATCTGCTTGCCAATTCCAGATTGTTCATTTGATGAGATGTCTTGGGAGTTTGTTTCCTGGCCCATCACAGAAATCTACTATTCAACCCATATATTTTTTCTTTATCTCTTATCCCATTACTGCTACTGACAGTTATGTTCACATACCACACCAGGTCTTATGAGCTCACTCTTTACTTGGTAACATTCCTTTCAACAGAACTATTCACCACCTGTAAAGTTATACATGCACATAGTCTGAATTCTCCCTCCCCAAGGCCTCAATCCTTATCCTCTACAATGCTAATACTGTTTAATCATTTGTAGGCTCAGTATCTTCTCCTAATTTTTGCCAGACAAAGCTGATTCTTATAATCTGTCCCTATAAGCCACAAGTCAATTGATCCAAGACTAAATGTGTTTCATGTTCTGAGGTTTGTTTTATTCAAATTAATCACTTTAGCCAATCATTTAGCTCCCCTACCATCTATTCCTCATTGGGGACTTGTGGAATGGAGAAGTTTCTCACAGACAAGGTAATTATTGCATACATGCAGACCCTGAACCAAAGTGGTCAGAACCCAAAAATAAATTTGGTAGATGGATGCTCATTCAAAGCCACACTGGTCTATTCTCACCACTTCCATTTCTCTTTTCTTGAAAATATTAGAATCCCTCTCTAATATGTATCTAAAGTTTGTGAAGTTATTATAAAGCTTGAGTATTTAGAGTAATAGAAAGGCAAATTAAAAAGGTGGCAGTTTCTAGGTTAAGCCACTTCAGGATGCATTCTGTAGCCTTCTTTGAATCCATGAAGGCTTCATTCCATATCCCAAATGCACATGTGAAAATGCAAAAAGTCCCTTTTATTTCCAGTTAAGGGCTATCATCATTTTGCTAGCAGAGCCCATTATCTGTTTTATCTTTAAGACAGAGCTTAAGGCCTTTTTCCTTGGGAGGTCCAAAAGCAGAGACCTCCTCTTAGAATCTCTTCTTTTATATGCAGCCTCTTGCTGCCCATCAGCTGCTTTTTCAGTATCTTTTTTAAATGAACTGAGAGATTTATGTGATTGGGAGGAGGGGGCGAGGGAGGGGGGAGAGAAATACTAGTAGGTTTTACTGTGCTGCCAGTTGTTATAAATAAAATGCAACCCGGATTTGATTCTTGAAGATTTGATTTTCCCTACTGCAAAAAGAAAAGTATAGGCAACAACAGCATCTATAGTGATGATACTTATCACTATTAAGGCTTTATTGTAGCAAATTTTCCTATGAAGCCAACAAGCCATGAAAAAAAATAATCAAGGAAAGAAACCGATTCACATTTGTATCTGTTCCCTAAAAATAAGAGAATTTTCCCACAAACTTCAGCAAACCACCAAAACAGCAGCACTCTTATATTTTCTTTTGCTCAGCAGTGAACACACGGTGCCATCTAGGCTTCTGTGTAAGGAAAGAAAGACTAACCATACCCTCTGTATTATTTCCCAAGCCTTGAGTACCGGAAAGGTTTGTTCTGATCTCTGTATACTATTTCATATATTAATCACGTTATACAAATTCACAAGGCTTCTTAACTAAACACTGGTTATAGTATTTACATACATACATAGTAACTTAGTTGATGGAATACTGGGGTGGCACTCAGGAAACCTCAGTTTTATTTCTAGCTCTGCCACTGGTAGGGCTGTGCGAAATTTCACCAGGTGTTTCGTTCTAGCTCATTTTAAGCTCAAAACAGCAAAATAGAAATGAAATGAGGGCACTTGAGACCTTTCAAAAGTTTTGAAATATTTCAAGTTTGGAAGCTGGGCTTGCTTGCAGGGAAAGAGAAGCTGAGAGAGGGAGGGGGAAGAAGGGGGAAAAACTACTCTGATATAGACATGTGTAGCTGGCCAGTGACTTTGATCCTTCTCTGAGGTCCCTTCCAATCCCAGTGCTCTGGGGGAGGGATGGAAAAAAAAACAGCTGCACCTTACACACACACACACACACACGGTTCACAAGTTTTGCTTGTCAGCAGCTTGAAGTGCAGTTTCCCAGAACCCCTCCACCTATCTCCTTGAAACTTGGCAGGCTTCACGGCTTCAGAAGGGGCTACCATCTCTGCAAGTGTCATCTGAATCAGGCAAGAAATGACAAAGTCATAGGCAATTTTGTGTTTCCCCATTATAGCCTATGGGCAACAGGTTGAAACAGCATCGACAGAACAAAATGGAACAGTGCATTGAGTTTTGAAACAAAACAAAACAAAACAAAACACTGTCCCACTGAAACAGCTAAATGGAAGTCGAAACAACATGGTGTTGTTTTCACAGCCCTAGCCACTGGCCTGCTAGGCAAATGTGTGCAAATAATGGCACTGCTATGCCACAGGAACATGGAGATAAGGGTCATTTTTACATGCGTTTCTGACACAGTGTTGGGAGCTTTTAATTAGTGAGACATGCTAATTAATAGCACCCATGAGTCATGGGCAGCAGTGGTACAGCATGCCTCTGCGCTGAGAAAATGGTGGTGCTGCACTTTGAATTAAAATACATTGAATGTGCTTTTAGTTCAAGGCACACCACTGCCATTTTCTCAGTGTGGAGGAGTGCTGCACCACTGATGCATGTGATGTGAGAGGCACATCACAGCAGGCTCCCTGTGTGTGTGTAAGTGCCCAAGGATACTGTTGTGTCTTACTGTGTGTTTTCCTTGTACTGTCCCTTTAAGGCCAAAGCCCTTATGTTCAGCACTGCAGGGTTCACTTTGCTTGCGGCAGTTTTGCAGCACTGGGGACTCCTTTTTTTCTGTCATGAGGAGCCAGAGGCTTTCTTGGTTTCTCTACCTCCACAGACCTGGACTGGGTCAAGTCAGAGGCAGAGCAAGTATAAGTTCTGCATACATATACTTAGGGCAATTGTTAAGATCCACCCTGGATATGATTCCAGAGAATTATTATAATAAATAACTCTTATTTCAACCCAAGAGGGTCCAGAGTGCGGTTGCTGAACTCACAGCATATTAGATCTGAGCCCTTTTGTCAAATGTTGTACAAGAGCTACCATATACCAAAAGCTAAGACAATTCCCAATTACATGTCTGATGTCACTGACTGTGTGTGGAGTAGGGGGAAGCAGGGAAGAAATCTCCTTCACATTTCTTACTCCCTATTCTCTTTATCTTTGATCCATCAGTTACACCAGTCAGCTAAGCCCTCACTTCTTGGCAGCATTCACATTTTGAATAGCCAAACTGAATTTCAATGGAGTAGAGGAAGCATCATGTTTGAGGGACAAGTGGCTGAGCTAAGCATGACAGCATTCCAATTCGAAACAATAGATTTGGCTAAAAAAGATGCTGCCAAGAAATTTGGCCAAGATCCCAGATACCATCTAACCCCACTAGGGAAATAACTGAGCAGAATTTCAGGCTCTGAATATCTTTTCTGTTGCCAAAGACTAGCATAAAATGAAAGAGCAACTTTTGCTCGAGGCAAAACAACAAGTCACTTTCCAGTGCCTCTCTCCATAGCTACCATTGGAGCCAAAAACGTACAAGACTTTTGTTCCCTGTCCTCCTCACCCCACAAACATTGCCAGTTTCTGTTGTGAAGTTACCCAAGATAGTGGTAAATTATCCAAGGTACAGTAGGGCTGATCTTCTCTCACTGGCCCCATTACACTGGAGATAGACTTTGGCATTGGGATCAACACAGTTCAGGTTACTGTCATTGTTGTTGCCTCCATGGACCTGTTATGGGCTGCATTAGTAAGACCACTGCCAGCAGATTGAGGGATTGAGGGTAGTGATTATTCCCCTCTGTTGAGGACTGGTGAAGCCACATCTGGAATACTGTATCCAGTTTTGCCACCCCCCCACCACACACACACTACAGAAAGGATGTAGACAAATTGGAGAGTATCCAGTGGAGGGCAATGAAAATGGTTGAGGGGCTGGAGTGCATGGCTTCTGAGGAGAGGCAGAGGGAACTGGGTTTGTTTAGTCTGGAGAAGAGAAGACTGAGAGGGGATTTAATAGCAGTCTTCAATGACTTGAAGAGTGGTTCCAAAGAGGATGGAGCTAGATAGTTTTCAATGGTGGCAGATTACAGACCAAGGAGCAATGGCCTCAAGCTGCAGCAAGGAATGTTTCAGTTAGATGTTAGGAAAAAATCCTCTCTCACTAGAAGGGTAGTAAAATATTGGAACAGGTTACCCAGTGAGGTTGTGGAATCTTCATCCTTGGAGGTTTTCAAGACCTGGCTAGACAAAGCCTTGTTTGGGATGATCTAGTTAGGAAATGGTCTTGCTTCAAGCAGGGGGCTGGACTAGATAAACTCATCAAGTCCCCATCAATCCTAATTTTCTATGAGTCTACGAACAGACAGCAAGCCCAGAGGGGTTATGTGGCCTGGGGCAGATGTGATGTTGGGAGCCCCACCACTGTCCCCTACAAGGACCCACGTGTGTGTATACAAAGCTGGGGGACCACATGCGAGAATTCTTGCACACACGCATCACATGTGAGAATTGTCACATGTGCTCCTCCTTCCCTTGCCCTGGGAACTGGGAACAAACAAGCTTTCCCCACTTGTTCCTGCAGCAAGGAGGGCTAGGGAGAGAGAGTTTACCTTGGAGACAAGTTACTAAAGCAAAATGACATTAACAGTTTGCAAGTGAAACATTTATTAAACTTATGCTACAAAGTTAGGAACTTAAACTTTACTTAAAAACAAAATGAGAAAAGGGAAATATTTCTTTCGCGCCTTCATAGATGCAAAGTCATCAGTTACGTCATCATAATTTATTTGCTTTGCAAGTGCATTCTCCACTGAGAGCATGATCAAATGGTTCAGCCTACCCTTCCCAATCGCTGACTGCAGGTAGTTCTTAATAATCTTAAGCTTACCAAAGTGCATTCCCCGCTTGCAACAGAGACTGGAAGGCAATGAGCAATCTCAAGCAAATGCGTATTTGAGGGAACACAGATTCTACACCTTTGCCATGAATCCAGTTGAGAAGCTCAAGTGCAATGCCCATGACTCCTCCAGAGGTGCACAAATTTGAGTCTTTCCTGATTTTGCAAAACAGGCAAAGTTCCTCTTGCAACTCATACCTGTTCACATCTCATGGATACGTAGTGGACAGGAACTCCGCAAACTTCGCAATTTCTTCATCGTCTGCAACAGCTGGTGGGTCAAGTATGGGTGAGAACAAGCCTGAGAGTTTCCCCACGGTCCCAGCTAGGCTTCAGAAATCTGAGAGAAGCATATCCATGGCTGTGATGAACACTTCAATCCTCAATTTATCTTCAGGGGACGAGTTTGTGTGTTCTGTATTGGCTGGCTCATCATGGAAATGCTTTATCCTTTGGATTCTTCTATGTGTTCTCTTGAATTCAGTGGTGATACCTAGCCCCTCAGTGATGACCTTAGCTTCCATGAGAAGACCTGGCCTGGAATCATTCAACTATTGAATTTCTTCCAGGAGGCTCTGGATATCTTGCACCCCTTCTTCCATGGTGAACTTGGATCCTTGGACAAGCATGCTTCGGACATTGATGGACTGCAATATCTTCTACCCCATTGTTGTCAGAAGGATGAACTCAAAGGGTTGCATCCACTCGATAAGACTTGAAACATCAGCCTGGGTTTCTGCTGTCAAGTCCATTTCTTCCTCAATTCTGAAGAGAAAATCCAGCATCGCTTTAGGGTTTTTCCACGAGGGGGAGAACAGCATCAATTCTTGAGCTCCATCTAGTTGTTGACATGAAGTGAAGAGAGAGTCCTGCAGTTTCCTGAAGAATTTTCCATCTTGCAGGGCTGCATGACAATACAGTATACAGCTTCTGTACATTCCCAAAATATGTTTTCACTTCAGGACTCTTCTCCATGGCATGAGTACCATATAGATTCAGAAAATGCGCGCTGCAGGGTGGAAACAATACCTGAGGATTTTCATCCTGTATCCTAGTTTTCACACCCTGATATTTCCCAGACATATTTGAAGCATTGTCGTACCCTTGGCCTGTACAGTTTTGCAATTCTACCTTACACTCCACCAGCACTTTCTTTAGCTGCTCCAATGTCTGCTCCTTTCTTTTTACTGCAGTCCACCATTTTCAGAAATCATTCCTGCATATCCCATTTTCCATCTTTTTAATGTACATCTCATGATAAATATTAACTGCTCAGTATATGAGGCATCAGGTGTCCCATCTATGAGGATTCCATAGTAGCGAGCATTTCTCACCTCCTCAAGAATTGTATTTCTTGGCACATACCTCCAAGTACTCAATCTGACTAGGCCAGGACATGTAGTGTGCTTGCATTCTCTCACCAGCCATTTGATGCTCCATAACAGTTTCAAAGTGGCAGTTCAGATCTTGATTGTATTTACTGATGAACTATACAGTAAAAAGGAACAACCCTCAGTCATCATACAGTAGGGTAGAATGGGATCCTATATAGAGACACTTTGCATTTAAGTACTTTTTGAAGTGGGGAAATATGTGAACCAGAATATGTGTTATGTCTAGTGTTGTTAATTTCCTTGGCAAATATAAAGAAAACAATATATATTAATTATAATATTCTTGCAAATTCATGTCTTACTTTGGCCCTTAAGAACCCACAGAGCTTACATTCACTACTTGAACTCTTTCCCCTGGAGGTCTTTCTGTGACAACAGGTCTTCTCTGCCACAGATCCCTCCTTAAATCCTTCCCTGTTCCTTCTCTCCTCACAACAGACTCTGTAACCAGGGCTACTTTGCCTAGGCCCTAGGCTAGGCCAATCATAAGCTTGCCTGATCAATCTGGTCTCTATTGCTGCCCAGAGATAGAGAGATGTTACCTTACTGTGATTGCTTTAGACTCCCCCTTGGACATCAATACAACAATCACTTAAGCCTCGAATTACCATCTGTTTTACACACAACTATGTATCATATTTACTTCATGGTCAGGGATGGGTCCCATAATGTCACAAATACACGTTGAGAATGATTCAGTGTCATCTTACACTCTATTACACCAATTTCCTCTTTTTTATGAAAACAAAATACCAAGAATTTGGGTGAGCAATGTCACTGGGCAGGGGCCAACAGTACACACAGGAGCTGAGGCAGGGGGCCCCTGGGGCAAATTGCCCCAGTTGCCCCCCCACTCCCAGGGCAGCCCTGCATCAAGATCAAGGTCCATTATGTTGGGCAAACACACAGGAAGAAAGGATTCTTATAGTAAAGAACATATAAATAAAGCCACGTGAATGAATTATTTGGTGATGAATCTAAGTAAACAAAGACCACAGTCGCCTCATCTACTTAATGGTTCAATGACCAATACACAATTGACTTTGTTTCTCTGCCCAAAAAATGACAAAAAATGTTTTGAAACCAAACACAACATTACTTGACCCAAATCATTCTTTTAAAAGAGACAACTTTATATTACAACAATTTAAAAATAAAAAGTAAAATCAATCAAGTCAGCCAGGCTGTATATATGTACAACTACTCTTACCAGAGTCCTTAAAGTTGGAAAGGAATGTTTTTGTCTTAATATCTATACGGAAAATGTGTATTGGGAGAGAAGAAACAAAAGGAATACTTTCACAATATATTTAAAGATTAAGTAGTTTTCATTTTAAAGTTGTTTGACATGACAACACTTGTTTTTTGCACTTTAACATGCGACAATTTCATATTTAAAGCCGTGTGACTGGATCTGAGGAATTTTAAGTTAGATCCCAAAAACAGTATACTGTGCGATGCACTGAATGACTGGTATGGAAGGACACGATTTTTAGGATCCTGAATCAAATTCCTCAGATCCTATTGCACATAAAATAATGTCTGCCAGAAGCCAAATATACCATTACTTTTGTTTATAGCACAAAGCAAAACAACAACAACAACAACAAAAAGGAAGAGGCCCTCCAAAACACTATACCATTTGATCTAGCTTGTCTTTCCCTTTGAGAGCCTGGGCATCTGCAAGTTCAGGGAGATAGGCTTTTTCTCTCTACCTTATTAGGCTATTGGAGATGCTAGCTTCGCCAAGAGCCTCAAAGCTAAGGAAAGTGAATTTCTCTGCCTCCCTTTGTGTAAACTTCCATTCCTTCTGCAACACGACCCCTTGATCAGTCCCCACTGCGCACTTCTAAGACCTCTCCAAGATGATGATTGGTTTGGTATCTATTTCCCTAAAGAGTCCGTTCTCTTTTGTATAAGATGGCTTGTTATCTAAAGCAAATTACATTTTACTTGTTTAGTACTCAATTCAAGAAGTCCATCATTAGGTTTGTTACCACTATTTGGAATTTCAAGGCAAGATGAAGATAAATAGACTTTAATACTGCACATATAAAAACAGAGTTCACATCTTAGCAAAGACACAGAGTTCATAAGCTGTTTTTCTTTCCCCCAGATCTAGACTTTGGAAGATGTTCCTCCAGTCACAGCATTTTGGCTAAGGGACTTTTTTTTCCCCCTTAAAAAAAGTCGAAGATGATGAAAGATGTAATAATTTATGATAACACTTGTAGAGATAAGTCAGCTCTTAAAATACATCTTAGTCCAGTACTTGGACTGGAATTTTACAACCATTTCACACCTTACCACTGGGACCATCATTAATAAGGAATTCTTACAGTAACTTTTTAATGTCACTACTTGTTCCAAACTGAGAGCAAGACTTACCAAGTCCCTTTCACCCACCACTTCCTCCTCCTCTCTCAACACCCCCAAAAACTATAGAACTAGCAAGTAATGATCCATACAATTCATGAAAAGATTGCATCCTGTATATTCCACTTCACTAGGGACCCCAAGTGTTAGAAATATGATTAGCCAGTTCACAGACACTTTGACTTGTAGAAACCTCTGCCAAATGGAAATTCTTAGATCAAAAAAGTCTATGTTACAGTATGAAGGAAGGCTTTAACAAAGTCTATTTCTTTCGGTAAAATATATGTATAGTAATAGTATATCCCTTCCTTTACCTGAAGAGATCTTGAGGGGATCCCTTAGCTAGTGCATGCTGAGACAGGTTTCTACCATAATCTCTTGGTATTGAGGCTGAATTGATTCAATCTTTGCAGGTTAGTCTAAGAGATATATATCGGCACACATACATTATTACTATTATATTTTTGTAGTAAATAATACTGGGCTTATTATTTAAGTATTTACCATGAAATCCTTTTACAGTACTTTCTTCAAAGTCCATATTTTGAAACCTAGTGGATATCCAAGAGGTTGTGGTAGAAACCTATGCACCACAGCATGCACTAAGGGATCCCTCAAGATCCCTTCAGGTAAGAGAAAATGCTGGCTCCTATTACTAGCTTCCCACGCTGTAACTTCACGTTATTGAATAATTCATGTTGTATAATTGTCTCCCAGGTTCCTGTCAAAAAAACTAATCACCATGTTATTACATTGCCAGAAAGGGTAATTAAAAATTGATTGCCATAGCAGTCAAATTTCCTCCAAAGCAATGGAAAAAGATTGAGTCAAGTTCTTGACTTTGTTGTTGCATTTACAGATTCACAATGTTGTATCGTTTAAACTGCAGGAATATAAATCTTTTATATAGCCAACATGGAACTTATTTATAATAGAATTGCTATGCTAACTCAGTTTGTTAAGTGAGGTGCTATTTTTCTGCTGAAACAACAGGTAGAGGCAACATTTAATTTGCAAAATGCTGTAACAGTGCTTATACACATTGCCCCAGGCATGTGCAGGCTATGAAATCTCTGTGGTTACAATTACACAGTCCATTTATGGAAATATCACTCAGATACTTGATTAAGTGTCAAACAGTAATCTGTTTGTGTTTCTGAAGAGTAATCCAATCACTATATCTAGAAAAACTTCTTCACTGTTGAAATAGTGAGGCAGAAGAACAGACTACTGAGGGAAGTTATAGACTTTCCATCACCGGAGGTGTTCAAGAAGGTTGGACAGTCACTGGTTGGGGGGTGGTTATCTAAGCATAGCTATGCTTATGTTTTACCATGGGTTTGACCCATGCTTCCAGGTTTTCCTGGTTGCTCCCACCCCCTTTTTCTACTATATGTATCAGGGTATTTTTAAGCCTTCCCAGAGGCATTGGATATTGGCTACAGTCAAAGCTAAGGACTTTGACTCAGGTGTGCCAATTCTCTTGCTAGGCGCAAAGCCAGAGGTTCCAGGTTCCAGGGTCTTGTCCTGCTACTCAGGTTCAGATCAATTGCCATATTTGGGGTCAGGAATAAATTTTACCCCATGGTCAAACAGTGTAGATGGTGGGATTTTTTGCCTTCCTCTGTAGCAGACGGTGTTGCCCTCTACCTGGCACCTCTTGATCATATAGGCTAGGGACAGGAATTACACAAACTGATTTAAATGACAAGACACTGGTTTAAACTTGTAACAGAACAGATGGTCAGTGCACATAATCCAGTTTAAAAATAGCTGACACCGGTTTGAGGTAAACCTGGTTGAATGTAGCATCAGACTTAACTGATCTGGCTCAAATCTATTTATGCAATGTCTGTCCCAGACCCCTTGGTAAACCAGACAACCCCAGCATCCCGGTATGCTCTCTGAGCTGGACAGAGCTCTATGCTCCACAGCAGGGCTGGCCCCTCCCCTCTGCTCCCTGGCTGCAGCTCTGGAAGAAAACTGCAGGCACAGCAGGGTCTGCCTGGCTTCCCCCTGCCCTACTCAAGTAGAAAATCCCACCCTCCCATCTCTCCAGCCCCACAAACCCTATGCATGTGGTATGCTAGCTAATGCAGATTTGTGTGCGTCTCCAATTTCACAGGAGAGCCAGACAGAACAAAGACTGCTTGGGGCTGTTTGGAGCTAATCAACAGGTCAGCTGGGAACCTGTTTAAGAAAAGTTAGTGTCAGGGTAACCAAATGAATCGGGCCCCAAGGTCACGGTGGGCCGGGGTGGCAATTGGAACACGAACAGGTGGGATTTGCGGCGGCGGAGTCTGAGTGGCACAGAAGCATATGGTTTCAAATTAAAGATGGATTTATTCAATTTACCCTTTGAGATGTAGGCAGAGCTGCTTCTTTGGGTACAGTAAACGAACGAACAACAACAACAAAGGGGTCTGTTGGCCCACGGGGTTCACTAGCGAGCCCTTGCTTTCTACCCCACAAGGGATAGGGGCGGCTGCCCGCTAGCTAGTCCCAGGGCTGGTCAACAGCTCATCAATCGGGAGAACGAACAACAAATTGTAACTCATGATGCCAGTCCAATGGTGGACAAACAAATGGTCGGAGATATAAGCTGAGGTCGGAAGCCGAGATGTGATGAGATGGAGCGAAGTCAGCAGGAATGATCCAGAAGCATGGTCGGTAGTAGATGTCAAAACAGTCCAGAAGCCAGAAGGTCAATACAACACGAACGAAGTGAAATCGAGTACAGAAACGCAGCGAGAGTCTGCGCCGGAGGAGACCGATAGGCCGCAGAGCCTAACTAAGAAACAGTCCCTGATGAACTGCCTCTGTTCTCAGTCACACAGGTCACCCCAGTTGTTAGACAGTCTCTGCTAAGAGCAGTCTCTGCACTCACACACTGTGTCGGGTCTCCCCCCGAGGGAGGGGCTCAGTAGTCTTTTATACCAATTTAGTGGCCAATCAAAATGCTTTCTCAAAAGAAATTTCTAGTCAGATTACCTCATGCCATTGCTGTAACTGAGCATGTGTCTGTGTGGAAAGTAGGTCAGTAATGATAGACAGGTTCTCAGGTCACCCAGGGGGCACGTGCTGGGTGAGCCTTGGGATTTTCCGTTCACAGAGTTAAACGCGCGTGTCAGTTCCAGCTCGTCTGTGTTGTCAGCATACATTTAAGATTTCTCCGTGACAGTTAGAAGTAACAGAGAGAGGCTGTTGTTTTGCTGATTGGGTGATAAACACCATTATCAGCCCCTTCCTGGTGTGCTTGCCTATCAGTTTGCTGTAGACAGTATAAAGAAGCAGGGAGGGAGATTGAAAAGCTCCGTATCATCAGATACATTCATTGCACCTCTCTCCCCTTTGCCTCAGAGTGCTAGCAGGGGTCTGACAACATTTCTGCCCCTTGAGCAGTGAATGGGGAAAAGCCTGGGCTGGTTCAGGCAGATCTCCCCAATCAGAAAGTTCTGCCTAATCGGAAAGTCCTGCCATGTCCCACCCCCTTCAAGCTCAGCAGTGTGCAAGGGAAGGGAGGGCTGCTCTAGCACACCTGGGCTTGTAGCCTGAGCCACTGCAGGCATGTGCCTGAATTTCCTCAGCCCAGAGAAAATGCCTATCCGGTTACAAACCAGTTCAGCCTAGCCAGGTTAGACTAACCTGTAAAGATCAAATCAATTCAGCCTCAAGCTTTTTGAATGTCTATCCCTAGCCATATTGACAACATTTTATAGAAACAGGACATTGGCTGCCATGGTTCCCCCTGCTTTACCCTGTGACAGGTTAGGGTCTATGTTTTATCAGGAGTGATAGCAGTCTTATGTAGAGTGTTGATTATGGATGTATGAGATGGTTTGGATAGGGTAATCCTGCCTCAGGCAGTGGGGGTTGGACTGGATGACCTCTGGGGTCATTTCCAGCCCTAATTCTCTATGACACAAAGAGCATACCATATTAATTTGGTTTCTTTCTCCATAGCTAGTAAGCCACTGGAAATGCAGGATAGCTTCATACCTGGAAATGCAAAGTTAAAAAAAAAAATACTGCCTCTGGTTTTATATAAAACTTAAAACGAATCAGGCAAAATTGGCATTCGATAAAGGATGAAATTCAGTAGGCTATATTCACCTCTGAATCAAGTCTGCTGTACTCAAAGTTACAGGAGAGAAAAACTTGGTCCATTATGAAACTATGCACTTCAATACTTGGAATATTTTTTTAGTAGGCTGCAATTATCAATCAGTCTGTAATAGACTGCATGCAATAGGATTAGATGCTTTCCACCAAATGTTGTGGCTGAAAGTGAATAAAAAGGATAAGCAAAAAAAGCCCCATGGACTAGAACTTTGACCTGAAGAAATACTTTAAAGATTATTACCACCAAGAAGTTCACTTCGAGCAACGTATTACATTAAAAAGTCTAAATGTTAATTAATTAATAGCATTGACAAATTTGCTGTCAGAATGTAAAATGCTTATTTGATTTTTTTTTTTTGTTGGAGGCGGATCTGTCTACTTCAAGCTATGTCAATAGAAATCATTAGCTGAAGAAGCTTAATAGGTGCTCATTAGGGCCCAGGAATAAATCTCTCTCTTTTGTAAGGACGTAGGGTTCTTTAAAAAAGCGTGTTCAGAATCTTGCTCTCAGAAAGGTATGTCATTTAGAAAAGGCTTATGGGAATCTCATAGCTAAAACTATCCAGGCTATGAATTTCCATAATTTGGTAAAGTTCCATGAAACTTGTATTTCACAATACACAGACTTCCGAGAAAGACCAAAACTGGAATCCTTCTAATGGCATTTCAACAATTTAATTTCTATTCTGCTGTCACCTAGGAAGTAGGGTGTTTTGTTTTATGTTTTGGTTTTTTGGGGGGGGAGGGGCGGGGAAACAGTCTTAATTCTCAGAGGAAAGTAAGAAAGCATCAGGTATCAGCTTAGAGAAAATAAAATCAAAGCTCTTATGGATACAGAACCCAGAAATGTACAGTGACAGCTGAAAATTGACTTATCATTTATTACCATGTTGCCAAGTATATTACTAAATATAGGCATTCTTAATTCCTTTTGAGAACCTGCCTGTGTAAGAGTCCTTGAGGACAATATCAATTTGCAGTGTGGATTATATGAAGGAAAGCCCTTATGTTTTCATTTGCTTTAGAAGGATCCCCATAAAAATACACCCTGCTGTCACTGGTGATTCTACAACTCATTACACAGTGAGGTTTCACACGGATTGCCCTGGATGTGTATGGAAGCAATGCCTTTTCATGTATACAATTTCAAGAGGTAAAGACTGTCATTTATTTGAACTGAGGTAATATTTCTTATTTCTACTGATTAGGAAGTAAAGTCAGATAAATTCACATGCACAATTTTATATCAAATTTCACTACTGCTGTCAGGAGTTATTACTGAAAGAGAGAGTACATAGACTGATTAAGGAATGTGATGAGTGAATTTATTACTAAAATTACAAGTCACAAGCCTTTACTAAAACAAACAAAAAGCAAACAAACTACTGTCATTACAAATAAAGATTTATTTTCACAATCTCTGTTTCAGTTAGGATAAAAGCGAATAAATTTTATTTAAGCAATAAGAAGTTATGTAAAACTAAGCTCTTAAAGCGTATATTGTAAAGTGAGCATGAACCTGTTTCTATGGTTTCTTCCAAACCATATTTAGACCATGTACCATAAAAGCCACTGTGTACTTTGAAGTATTTAAGCATATATGTGTCCTCAGTGAAGTCAGTATTTAAGTACTTGTGTGCCTCATTTGCTGTGGCCTTCTTTATTATTAAGTTATTATTATATATATTATTATTCAATTTAAGCTCAAAGCAAAAACAAATAACTTAATTGAAACACGTGTTATTTTATTATAGTATTCATACCTTTGCGTGTGCACACAGACACTAGTGCACTACATAATATAACAAAGTAATGCATGTTCCAATTAAGTTATTTGTTTTTGCTTAATCTTAAGATGAATAATATAGCTTTAGGTCTCTAGCATATTAGTAAAGCCTCTAGTTTCTTTTCAACTAGAGAAACATGTGTGGTGTTATATCTGATGAACTGTAGCCCTGGAGTCTTGAGGTTCAGTTTATGGTTTGACTATGTTTATGGTTTAGCCAGTGCATAGCTGTACACAGAATCTGTAAAGTTTCCTTACCCGAGTCTCACTGCTCCCATTTTTGTTCTGCCCAGCTATTTACACTTCACCAACTCCTACAATCTGAAATGAATGGGGAGTGTTGTTTCAGTTCAATTGATGCTTTGCTGGAAACTGAGTCATGGCCTATTCTCAAGCTTTTACTGATGCATTCATTATGCGTCAATTTGAAGTCTTTTCTTGTTAAAATGCGAGGACTTTGATTAGAATGCGAGATGCATATTTCTGTGTCCATATACATTTTGCAAGTTAATAAAGCAAGCTGAGAAGCGGAAACAAATCCCATTTTACATTTGTTTTTAGCAGACAGAGGAAGACGTCACTAAAGAAGTAGGACTCAGAATGAAGAAGACTATATTTGCCTGGCAGCAAAGCACAGATGGTCAGTTCCCCTTCCCCTTTTAGGCCAGATGCCTAGCAGAATATTAAACCAATAGCTGGATTGTCAGAAATAAAATGCCTGGTTTCATTCTGGTCCAGCATGCTCCCCCTGGGTCACAAAAAAGATAACGGGGAAAAAATAATGACATGGCATGTTGATTATTTACTTTATCCGGATATTTTGAAGCAGTATGCACTCAAGATTGAAAGTAAACAAGCAGACCTGTCCAGAGGTTGTCATCATTCGTAATCACGTATTTGCCAAATTCCCACACTTTTCCCACTGTTTGAAAACATCTTTACTGATGACTTTTGCCCTTTGACCTGTTAAAGGGCTCTGCAGCAACCTTCAGAGACCCTGGAACAGGACACACAGATTGCAGGTAGTGGTGCATACTTAGTCTCTATGTACATGATTGGAATGAAGTACTGCAACCAACAGTATTTTAGAAAGCCGATTTAGAAGTCCTGCGTTTTTACAAAAACAGAACACCTAAAAAAAACCAAAAAAACCCCACACTAGCGTAACTTTCTAAACATGCTCCTTCTTTTTTATCTTTTCTCTTTTAATTCTATAAAATAGAGGAAGCACAGCCACCACCTCAAGCTACAGATTCAACACGAAGTTCCAATTTTGCTTTTTCTACTGAAGTGAATCATTTCATCAACATGTTTTTATCAAATGATTACATGTTTTTATCAAACGATTCTATTTAGGTCATAAGACCCATAACTAGTTATTCAAACACTTACTGTTCTTTCACACTTTTCCTAATGTAGCAACAGTAGGTAGGTTTCAGCTGCATAATTTGTCTCTCATATATGCCCAAGAGATATTAATTTCTTGTCATTTAGAAAAACATTTTGCAACCAAAGAGCAGAAGTTCTTCCTGCTTTCTACCCACTGGAAGTAATGGATTAATGCAGAAAATAGATGAAAAGAGAATGTGGATAACATGGTCTCTGAAATAACATCATTTATGTGACCCAGCTGGTAAAAGATCCAGCTGAAGTGGCAGCTGTACAAAAAGTCACTTTCACTCCCTTATCCAGGCTTTACCCACTATTGGATCCACCATTTTTTGTTTTAGACAGAAGTGACATCACACCATAACCCAATTTATGTTGGAAGCAGATCCTTATTAGTGTCACTTGCCATGTAATAAGCAACTGTGTATACTGGCCAAAGTTTTAGCATTCTGCCATGAAGTTAACCAAAACTGTTTCCTGCCATAATTTCAGATCTGTGTTTCAGTTACATGGGAATGACTGAATCTTTGTCTACTTAAATTTTTAGGCAGCATCAAGCTTCCTAAAGTGAATGACTTGAATTTACTGAAGGCTTCAATCTCAAAACAGTCACTAAAGAAGGGTCACAAAACAAAAAAGTCCAAACTAATTTCCAGGCCAAAGAAGATAAATTGGAGGTGGGTGGGCCTGGCTGGACAATACTTGAATGTTATGGATTAATAAAACCTTGGAAGAAAATTATTTTCTCAATTTCAAAATGTGGCAAGTAAAATAGTAAGAGACGGTTTCATCCACATTTTCACCTTCTGAAAGTGCCACATTTTCCAAGAACAGTTTGAGTGTCCACCAGTATGTGATGCACCCCAAAAAATGTTGTCTTACAATATTGTAAAGGCGAGAAAATACCTGCAGGCAGCCAGGTGAGAACAAGTAGATCACATAATTATGAAATACCATACATTTCTAATATACGCTACAAACAATCCATAGGAAAAGGAAAGGAAGGAGATTGCATAAAATTTAATTAGCTTGCCCTGTATAAAGGGATTGAAGGGGGATTTTTTTCCCACCTGAAGACACCCCAGTCTTCAACCTTCCATACCCTCTAATCTAGCCTATGAACTAAAACAGTGGTTGCTACCCATCCATACAGCTATGGAGAGGGATTTAAGCCACTGGATACACTGTGTTCAAACTGTATAATCTTTTCCTGACCAAAGGATTGCCCTCTGTGGGAACACCAAGGGTGCTGACAGATGTGCAGCTCCCTACTGTAACTCACGGCATTACACAGAAAGTGTGAAAACTGCCTCCTGATCCTGTGGAGCACCAGCAGCTGATCACTGACTGGGTGGTGGGCAGCAATCCATCACTGCGGCAAAGCCGTAGTGCCAGTGGCAAAACCTGGAAGTGCCACTGGTGCTTCTCTCAGCACCCCCACATTCTCAGGGTGGGCACCGGCTGTGACCGCCCACTAGCTGGCTAACAAGTGCCAATCTCAGGGAGGACACATGCCCCCCATGTCCCCCTTATGCATCGCCTATGGAGGCCCCTGTACCCCACCCCCAACCAATAGATGTTCTCTGTTGTGTCAGGGAGGCAGGGGGAGACAGAGCTCCACTTTGGAGTTAGATGCATGTCTTCATCGTGCTAGCCCTGCCTACCCACCTCCCTCCCTTCCCAGCCCTGGTGCTGTCTTCAGGATGGGAGGGGGGAGAAGGGAGAGGAGGAAGCTCAGTCTAGGGTTTGCCTAGCCTTTGCTTGGGGTGGAGGTCCACCTCCCCCCGCCCCGGTGTCTGCTGCTTGACCCGCCCCCTCTACCCCCCCACTGTCTGTTGCTTGACCACTGTGAACTATCAGAGGCCAACTTCTTGGCCTGTGATAGCTCTGCCCTACCCGTTTTATTTAAGCCTTGCCAGCCCCCTAACACAGGGGCTTTTACCAGCTAGAAGAATCATCCCCTTGTCCCATCATTTGCTGAGAAAAGATGAATCCCCCTTTCCATGGAATTATCCAGGCTGTATGGTCACATATCCTGGAAATAAGTATAATTGACAACATGGTTTGTAAAATGGTAGTGAAAGGAATTTGTTGTAAGGAACAAGAAAAAGCATTAAAAATCAGCAGCCACATACTAAGATACAGGAAGAAGTGAGTATGACATCCTTCTGTATCTTTATGGTAGACTAAACTGATAAGTTATCAGTTACTTGTCTAGTCCCTGATGGATTGAGAGGCAAAAACATGTCCTTCATTGATCACAAAAAACAGTCATATTGCCAGTGTATGCCATCACCCTGACAGAACGGCCAGCAGCTGGGACTGAGGCTGACAGGACGGTTAGGCCCATCAGGTGATGCCACAGGGCATGGAGTTGTAACTCAATAGCTAGGGCATAGAGCATTCCAGAGGGGCAGCTCTGCATGCTGGGAACAGTGCATACAGCATCCCATTCATCTTTAGCGGGTTAGAGATGTCTTAGTACAGGGAAAGAGAGAAACTGGCCTACAGGTTAATGCACCAACTGTAGCATAGAAAGTGTTTAGATATGAACTTGTCAGAGAGTCCACAGATCACACAGACTACGTGAATTTTATCACCACAAAACTGGGAGAATTAAAAAGTTCAGCCAAAGCATTTTTCCTGTGAATAGCAACCTTTCAGGACTTTCATTCTGTCAAAAGCATTTCAATCACTTGAAGTTTAATCCAAAGCTTATTTATAAAGTAAATCTAACGGTTGCTTATCCAATTGTGAAATCAGGGTGTTTCTAATAGATATAGCAAGGAATGCTAAAGAAGAGCATAAAAGTCAAAAAGTTTTTCTCTTCTTTAAGAAACATTCCATTACTTTACAGTAATCTAGATAAGGCAAGACTTATAACAAAAGAGAAAGTCTGTACTCATTCCAGAGAATATTACTGCATTACAGCTCTAGATAAGAGCCAGCTCTGCAGCCACAAGGGGAAAGAAGTGGGGGAGGAGGGGGAAGTTGCAGCAGTGATCTGGTTCTTATAGCCAGGAACTGTGAGGGAGAAAGCACTTGTGCTAGCCTCACCTCTTCAATTCACTCCCTATGCATCTTTGGGCAAATCATTTTACCTCTGTTCCTCAATCTGCATATTTGAATAGCAGGCAATACTACTAATTTACTAGCACCCACCTAAGAGAATATTAAATGGATAGAGCTGTGAAGCTGGACAGTGTTTGGGGGTGGAAGCAAAGGGAAGGAAGAAAACAAATAAAGCAGAGAAAGTCCAGTACATCATTTCTAAAACCAGAATAGAAAACTCCGCCACTGACAGGCAAATCTCTAGGCATACAAGAGCCCCAGGGCATGAAAAGGGGCTCTTGGACATGAGACCCTTCCAATAAGCTGAGGATGAAGAGGGTGGAGGGGAAGGGAATGGAAGCAAGCCATTAAAGAAGCCTACATGCGTGTGCATAGCAAAAGTACTTAAAAACTGAACTCTCAGGCCCAAATGACCCTCAGGAACTCCATATATTGGCTCTACTGAAGGAGAGACTAATATTGAGCCTCTCCCCACCATGGCCTCACAGAGAGAGGTATAAGAGAAGTTTTATCCTTGGAGGTTTTTAAGGCCTGGCTCAACAAAGCCCTAGTTAGAATGATCTAGTTGGGAATAGTCCTGCTTTGAGCAGGGGTTGAACTAGATGACCTCCTGAGGTCCCTTCAAGCCCTCATTTTCTATATTTCTACAAGTAAATGTTATGGTACATAGTACAACACCCAGAGCTGGGGTGGTGTGGGTGCTAAGGTGCATGGTTGACAGCCCAGAGGTCATAAGTGTGAGGCCATGGAAGAAATTCACATTGTGTGACCCTTTCAGATTCCAATAAATCTTCAAATTCTGTTAAATACCTTGTAACAAGAACATGAAGCAGCAAGTGTGACACATGAAGGGAAATGTGACCTTTGTTAAGCACTTTCCCTTCTTTCTCTTTAAAAGCTTTTTGGGATATGTAATTTTCTGCAACTTTGCTTGTAGCAGTACCCAGGGGTCCACTGTTAAATGAGACCTTACTATATTACCTGCTGGCCAAACACACATGTATTACTTGCTGGCCTATCCCCAGAACAACCTTCTCCCAGTATACCAACACCTTCTAACCCTCCCAATTCCTTCCCACCAATCCAAACTTACTTCCTCAGCTCCCAGCCCTGGCAAACACCATTAAAGCCAGCATCCAAAGCAGCTTGTGGGATGGGGGGTTTGGCAGGCTGGGGTGGGAGGCTAAAAATAGCCCAGTGTCAGGGCTGAGGTAGGAAAAAGTACAGCCCTGGGGCTGGGGCCAGTGGCTGGCCTTTTCTAGTCCTGGGGCTGCACTGCAAACTGTACAAAAGTTAGATTGGTTTAAAAATGGCCAACCTGATCTGTTAAGTGTACCTTGGAGGAGGGGATAACTTAAATCAGGTTGGCCATTTTTAGACCGATCTAACTGTCCTGAACTTCTGTACAGCTTGCACTCAGCTTGAGCTAACTAGGGATCTAAATGTAAGGTCCACACCTGGATGAACTAAGTTAGATTGGGTGGCCATTTTTAATGTGATCTAAACCAGCGTTTCCCAACCAGTGTGCTGCAGCACACTGGTGTGATGTCAGGCAAATCCATGTGTGCCGCGGCATTTTGGGCTGGAGCCATGCCCCCCAGCCTGCTGCTACTGCAGGCACAGACAGATGGGGACATGGCTTCAGCCAGGCAGGGGGTGTAACTCCAGTCCAAAATGCCATCTGGGTTGCCATACCCCACCCCACCCCACCCCTGCTCTGCATCCAGTGTGCCACAATGCTTTTTTATTAGGCAAGTGTGTCATGGAGCAAAAAAGGTTGAGAAATGCTGATCTAACCTCCCCCTGGCAAAGTTCTTTCAGAATTCATGGTGCACCGGGGAAATCCCTGATGACTCAGGTGATTAGTGAAGGACACACTACAGAGTAGTAGTTTTGAAATGATGGGAGCCCAAGAAGGGTGTCTGTGCCTTAAGGAAACTATCCTTCGAGCACAAAGCGAGATGATCCCCGTGAGAGGTAAAAGAGAGAAAGGGGCCAGGAGGCTTCCCTGGCTGACCAGAGAAATCCAGGGCAGACTAAGGGCCAAAAGGGGAGCACATAAAAAGTGGAAACAGGGAGAGATCACCAAAGAGGAATATACCTCTTCTGCTCGGGCTTGTAGGGAGGC
>NW_017728950.1:7453002-7472104 GCF_001723895.1 Crocodylus porosus | reverse complement strand
AATGTAGGCCCGGCACTCTTTCCTGCTTATGCAGGGGGTCGGACTCGATGATCTATTGAGGTCCCTTCCGACCCTAGCATCTATGAATCTATGACTGGAAGGAGGGCCAATATTGTGCCCATCTTCAAGAAGGAGAAAAGGGAGGACCTGGGCAACTATAAATCAGTCTAACCCCATCCCAGGGAAAATCCTGGAAAAGCTTTTGTGTGCTGTGCTTACAGAAGGTAAGATTCTGAATGACAGCCAGCATGACTTTCCTGCAGGTAGGTCTCATCTTACCAGTCTCATCTCCTGCAATCAGGTCTCTCACCAGCTGAACACAGGAGACTTGGAAGGTATACAACATTTACCATAAGGCTTATGACCCAGGATCCCATGATATCCTTGTAGGAAAACTGGAAGATTGTGGGCTTAACTGCTTGACGGTTCAGTGGTGGTGAAACTGGCTACATGGTAAGGCCCATAGAGTTCTCACGAATGGATCTGTGTCGCCCTGGTGCAAAGTGGCCAGTGGTGTCCCTCAGGGGTCTATGCTTGGACCAGTGTTTTTCAACATCTTTATCAATTATTTGGATGGGGGAGTGAAAAGTTCACTGGCCAAGTTTGTGGATGACACCAAGTTATGGGGCAGTGTGGTCACGCTAGATGATAGGATACAGGCAGACCTGGACAGGCTCAAGAGTTGGGCAGACTGGAACCAGATAGCTACCCCAATGCTAGGTACTGGAGGTTAGCTGTATCCTCAGATTCATCTAACTCAGTTCAAGACAAAGTGTACTCACATATATTGTACTGACAATGTCAAAACAACATGCAACTCAGTTCAAGACAATGTGTACTGCCTACAAACTCATTTGGGGAGGCATCAGAGAATAGGGGACGCTCTGTTTACCAGGGCATCCCCTGGGGTTACCAGAAATAATGGCCATGAACTGAAGGAAAATAGATTTAGATTGGACATAAGGAAGAAATTCTTTATGGTAAGGGTTCCCAGTATATGGAATGGGCTTCTAAGGGAGATGGTGCTTTCCCCTATGTGGCAGGGCACTGTTTGTGCCTGCCACTTTAAGGGCCTGAAGCCAGCAGCTGGCAGGTGCCTGATTAGGGGAGCTATTTTGGATTCAGGGCTGCCCATATAAACAGGGCATTTTGCTGCTGGAAGACCAGGTAACAACATTGCCTAGCTGCAGGTATCATCTGGAGATAAGGGAGGAGCTGTAGGGGATGGTCAGGAGGCTCATGGTCCTGGGCATCACCTAAAACTGCACCCTGCCTGCTGGGAGTGGGTGGCCTGGTGGGGATCTCAGTGGCACAGGAGCCCCCAGGAAATGCCAGGCCAGTTACCACCCCAGTGAAAGGTGGGTCAGGGTGCCTTAACCCCCAGCTCCCACAAACGGGTGGGTCACCCCCTTGTAGGGTCTGGAAGATGGACCCCAGCAAGACAGTGGAGCCATAGACTGTCTTGACATCCTCAGACTAGTCCATGCTGGAGCCAGGACCAGAAGGGTTGAAGGGCCAGGGGCCCACCATGAGGGATGCCCAGAGCTTAGGGCCTGGGGTTCTCCCTGGCCTGGAGGTAGGCCAGGGCCAGTAGACCCAAAGGTCCCAGGGGGACCACACCTGTAAGGGGGAAGCAGCTCAGGGAGCTATGCAGCCTGGAATGAAGGTGGAATAGGCCGCCTGAATGGAGGGATCCAGGTGGGGTTCAAATAGCAGGATTCTGGGGCCCAGTGTGGAGCTGGTGATATTGATAATAGCTGGATGCCATCTGCAAGGCTTGGGCTGCAGTGTAGGGGAGGAACGAAGCCACAGATAGCGCTCCCTGGCACTGGGGCAAGAAATGGGCAGCCTCCTGCTTAATTAACATAAATTAATTAATTATCATCAAGACATGGTGGGCAAGAAGGTAGGTGGTTAGCCCAGAAACAGGTGGGCAGGCCACAGGAAAATTGGCCCCGAGAAGGCCCTCCTGTTACACCCTGCCTTGGAAGTGTTCAAGAGGAGATTAGACTGGCATCTGGTTGGGGTTACTTAACCCCAGTGCTCTTTCTTGCCTGGAGCAGGGGGTCAGACCCAATGATCTACCAGGTCCCTTCTGACTCTAGAAATCTATGGATCCACACAGTGCCTTCTGCCATGCCACACAGGTATTGTGGGATTATGCATTAGATCCTAATAGTGCCATATTGCCTGTGCAGGGGGAGCCTGATCTTGGGCTGGCAAGAAGCAGGTTCCCATAGCTGGGAGGCCTCCTCTGCTGAGGGGCTCCCAACTGTGAGGACCATGCACAAGCAGGGCTGAGACACCCTGTGTGAGGCACAGCCTGGACTGGGAGCCCTGTCATTTGCAGGTTCGTGGCAGTCCATACCAAGAGCCATCATATGATGGCTACTTTACATGTGTAGCTGGTCTTAAGGTAATTGTGCAATTAACAAGTATTGCACAACAAATTGGTAATGTGTAGGAGGGGCTTATGACCATACTAGCGTATGATCTGAAGATAGAATGAATGCTCCAAGATGCAACTGCAGTCTGTGGGAACTGCGCTTGGAACATTGCTCTTTTCCCCCAGAATACAATCACCACATTCTCTAGGGGGCAGAGGCAGGGTGTGGCCATTAGGTTGTGGGCATCTCAAATAGGCATGCAAAGTGAGAGGGCACTTTTGACTTCAATCTTTGTTTTGTCTCTACCTTACAAATAGGAAACTGAAACAATCTGTAGTTCTACTGGGGTTTTGAGAAAAAGTTCATTATTATTTCTGAAGCTCTCAAATTCTAGAGTGATGGAGTACATTGTCTTACAGTCTGATCATTAACACAGCTTGTTTGCAAAAATATTGGCAGTATGGTCATAATTCTTGTAGACAACTGGTTCCTCGCTACTATAGAAAGCAAGATTCCAAGATTATAAATGTAGATAGATAGAGATATACCTGATATTTATCAAAGTGGCAAAATATAATCACTGGGCTTTGAGCCCCCATCTAAATCTATTGATCTTTAGAAACTAGGATGAGATCCTGTTTAAATAACTTTGCACCTGTGATTTGAGTACAGTCAAATGAAGGTAAAAATAGTTGTTGTTTTAAACTCTAACTTATTTGTAGATACAAATAAGCTACACTTGAAAGTCAGGTAGATAGGAAGCACTTTGCTGCATAACTGATAGTGTGAACAATCCTGTTGGTACATAAAAATCAGACTCTGCTCCTGAAAATTAGATTTTTGAGGTTAATTTTGCCTTCAATCACGAGTAACTTTGATTTAGCTTTACTGATAGCTACATGCTTGGAGAAAAAGAGTGTTTCATAGCAATTGTTTAATGTGCACATAACACCCTAATAAGCTGAAATGTAGTTGCATGCAGAGAGATTCACATGGGTCATAAAATTTATTACATAAAGAATCATCCTGGAACACTAACTTGACTGACAGCTTTAGCCTCCTACACAATGGACTTGGCCATGTGTTATCCAAAATAAACATTTTAGATAAATATATTGCCAGCTAAAAAGGTTTTATTTCCCAGTTGTAGATCCCAAAATTTTGCGGGGGCTCTAGCATCTGTACTAGTAGGGGTGGTGAGGGTAACAAGAACAATTCTCTTTGCTCCTGCCACCTCTAGGGGCGGTAAAGGGCTGTCTCTGGCAATGGATCATTGATAGCCTGCTCCCTTTTTGGCAGAGGAAAGGGAAGATTTTCAGTGATTGGGATTCCTGAGAAGTGGGGTGAGGCAGGGCTCAAAGAGCAATCCCCTATTTGCCCGCTGGGTGGACAGCTTGCATCTGAGAGGGTTTTGTAGTTCTCCAGCCAGAGGACTGGAATGCCTGTACACCCTCCCAGAGCTATATTATGTTGTGCTACAGAAGTGCAGAGGTAGTAACGCTATAAATGAATATCAGCACATACTCTCAGTAGGAAATCTCAAGTCTTCTCCATGAAACTCCCAATAAACTTGGGATACAAAGGTTGTTATTCCTCTCAATGTACTTCAATGGGCAGAGCAATGACTTTAGTATAGTTTTCTGATTCTTATTTATTTATTTATTTATTTTTAAACTGGCCCTCATTCTTAAAGATTTTTGGTGGCTACATTAAACACTCATGGACATACCTCCTTTGCTTTTACAATCCCAATAGCAATTGCAGCATCTTACAACAGCAGCAATGATATTTCAGTAGTAGCTCTCTTGGACCAACTCCAAGGGATCCTGGCTTTCCCCAGTTCATAAAAAAAAAAAATTCCAATTCTCTGATAAGTACTCCAAAATCCATTATTAAAATTGAAGACCTGTGTGGAGGGTGTTGGCAAGGTGGGTGTGCATTGTGTGCAGCTTGCCTGAAGGGTCGATAGCACACTGCTCTGGGTCCATGTGTCACCATCTAGGTGGACCCTCCTGTGGGAAGCTGGCTTGGGGCTGAGGGAGCAGGGAGGTGTTGGGGAAAGCCCCACATGGAGTTCCCACCTGGCCAGCACACTATTGGCCCTGCTGGGAAGCTGCACATGGAGTCGCAGAGCCTACTCAGGCTGACAGTGTGCTGCTCCCAGGCCACATGCTGCCAGCTAGACAAGCACTCCATGTCTTTCCCCAACACGTCCCCACTCCCCCAGCAAGCCTCACTTACTTCACAGGCTCCAGGAAGGAAAGTGAGCCTGAGCCAAACCTTGGGTAACTAAGTGCCTCAGGCCCTGTCCTTTCCCCCTCTCCATTCCCCTCAGGACATGGTTGGGGGTTTCCTGCATTTTTTGCAATTAGCTTTTGCAGGTTGGAAGTCTGCCAGGCTCCAGAGCTCTTTGCAAAACCGGGAAATCCGCGGGTTTCTCTGATAAAAAGGTAAAACTTGTTTTTTCTCTGATAAAATAGGGAAATCCATGGTTCTCTCCGTTTTTCCATGGGACATGGAAATCAGCAGGGATCCAGGTTCAAGTGCTATGTATTCAACTATTCTCATGCCTAGTGTCAGAGAAAATTTTGAGTATATGCTGCCAACACAGAAGAGCTGGACTGACATGCGCGGTTTGACTCTGGGAGTGGGAAGTTCCAAGGCTCACCCAGCCCTTGCCCCCTGGGTGACCTGCGGACCTGTCAATCATTGTTGACCTACTTTCCCCACAGACCCATGCTCAGATTGTGTCAGCTTCTGACTGAGAGCGTGCTCAGTCAGAACCTGACATGAGGTAATCTGACTAGAAATTTCTCTGCGGAGAGAGTTCTGATTGGCTACCAAATTCATATAAAAGTTCAGTGAACCCCTCCCTCGGGGGGAGATTGTGTTAGCTGAGGACGGAGGCTGCTGCTGCAGGGACTGGCTCTCAGTCAGGCTTTAGGGCCTACAGATCTCCTCCTTCGCCTCCGTTGCTGGTTGGTTTTCGTATCACTCGTTACCCTACGGTTCTGACTACGCTTGCCTGGCTTCTGATTTACCTCAGTACTGATTAACGGCTACGATTTAGGATCACCTTTTGGACTTTGTTGTGACCCGGTTCCGGATCATCGACCTCGGCTTTCTTCACCGACTACGACTCTGCTCACTCCACTGACCTGACGTCTCCGCTGCATCATCTCCTGGCTTCCGACCTCGGCTTTCTCCTTCGACCACCCGATTGTCCATTACCTTGGACTGGCGTCACGCAGTTCTTCGGTTCACGTGTTACAGTTTTTGTCCTGTTGTGTGTGTTCCCCATTAATGAGCTGTTGACCAGCCCTGGGACTAGGTCTTTGGACTGAACCTCATGGGCCGACAGACCCCTTTGTTGTTCTTGTTGTTTGCATGTTCCAAACTGTAACTGAAGACTTCAGTACCTACGCCAAAAGCGTAAGTCAAATAAATCCTCTTGCCTTTTAATCCACTCTGGGTCCGTATCTCCTGACTCTACACCATTAATCCCACCTGTCCGTATCTAATTGCCACCCCGGCCCACCGTGACCTTGGGGCCCGCTCCATTCAGCTCAGTTTTCCCCGACACCTAGTATTACTACAATAGTCCACTACATTTGTAGTAGTTAATGGGCATGTCTATATGTGTGGTTAGTGTAAACTTTGGCTCAGTTTGAGCCAGAGTAAAATAATTCCGACATCACCATCTACATGTGTGTTTAACAAGCGGTATCCAGCAGTGCAGTAAATTTAATCTACTGCACCCTAAATCACCATGCATGTGTAGATGGTGATACTTTACTGTGCAGCAAATTAGTCTGCTGTGCAGTAAATCATCTCATGTTGATGTGCCCAATAGGTATGTGCTTACATTAGGGAGCAGTGAGTAGGTTCAAGTGGATTAGAAAACTCTAAAAAACTGCTGTAATTTGTAAGCTGAACAGACATTTAGTGTAAAATGACAGAGAACAAAACTAAACAACCCTATGATTTAATTAGTATGACTAAGAACAAAATATGCATGTACTTACACTGTGGATTTATAGATGCATTTAATCTGAGCTCTATTAATGGGATCAGATTATTACTGCTGTAACTACACTGACACCAGCAGATCAAGTGGGCTCAAAACACTTAATGACATAAGGCATTTATAGATGTGCTCTGGGACGCGCTTTAATTAGTGCATCATGCCAATTAAAAGTGCCCAGGCGTCATGTGTATCAGTGTACCCGCGCTGAAAAAATGGTAACGGTTCAATGAGCTTTAATTCAAAGTGCCCTGCTGCCATTTTTTTGACGTGGGCACACTGATGCACGTAACTCGGAAATCTGCTGGAGCACGTTAAATTTCCAAATCCGCTCCAACACACTGGATTTACAGCGCCTTGGAGCAGCATCCCTGCATATGTGCAAGTGCCCTATGTGATCACCTTCTGCTCTATTCCCCGCTACCCACAGTAGCAATTTTTATCATTGTCACAGCTTCATAGAAGGCACCCAGTTCATTTCACAATCCATTTAGCATTCTATAAACTACATATTTTGTGAGGAGAACAAAAATTAATCTAAGCAAAAGTGGAGTTGTGGCTAATGTCCCCTGCTACAACTGTGTACATTCAATAAATAAGCCTTTAAAAAGTGACACAATGGATCCTATTAGAAAAGCTGTGAAGTGTCCATCACTTCATATCAATAATACAGGTAGCCATGTGAGAACCCAGAGGAAGAGATTTACTTAATTATCCTGATGTATTAGGTACTTCAAAGCAAAAAAAAGGAAGCTAAACACAAAAAATCATGAACCAGTGAAAAGTGAAGCCTCAGTGCAAGCTTGTTAAAGACTGATTATGTTTTCCTTATTGCAGAAGATGTACAAAGAGGAACCCTATGCACACGCAGAGTTAATCAAGGTGGAAGGGGGCAACCTTTCTGCGAGGCATAAGCCTCAACTCCTACCAGAGTGCCACTCCAATTTCCCTTCCCCTGCCTGATCCATTGGTTTGCAATCTTCTCCCTACCCTGCCTGCCACAGCTCTTTACACGCCTTCTGATCTGCCACAGAAAGTAACTGTGCATGCCATTTGTGGCCCACGTGCTGCAGGCTGGCCACTCCTGTTGTAAGTTATGCCTTAGGCCAGAGGGCAATGTTATGGCTCTCACTTACACCCGTGTTATTGCATTACACATCTGAACACAACATTTGGCACCATGTGTAGATATACAGTATATGCGAGTACTCATGGTCTTGAACTGAGTTAGATGAAGCCAAGGATACAGCTAACCTCCAGTACCTAGCACTGGAAGGAACTATGAGTAGTGCCTTAACCACAGCCAAGTCCAAGATTTTAATCCAAAGGGGGAGAAAAAAATCCTTGCTCAGAATTCACCCATCTCTGGAGCAACCAAACTTTCTTCATGGCTCTTTTTTGATCAGGAATTCCCACAGGGACTTTAAGAACTGCCTACCATGCGTGCTGAGTCCTGCCCTGAGCAGCCAAGCACTTAGATCCTTCCTAAGCCCCCCTGGAACCCAGACAGCAATGCCCAAGAGCAATACGTGCAACTAACCTGCTCTAGACAAGCCTGAAACAACTCAGAGCACCTGTATTACACCAGTAGCAACTGCAATCACTTTCAGTCAACTATGAGGCAGCAGCAGAAGGAGATGGTACCCACCTTATGTAATAGGTACCAGTTCAAACACTCACCCAGAAAGTGAGATACTTGGGTCCAAAGTCTTTCACAGCCTGATGCAATTCAAACTCACAAAGCAAAGGAATGGCCTCAAAGCTGGGCTGAGTTAGGGTACCCTTCACCCTTCCTGTGAAAAATGGGGTACTGTGCAGCAAGTAAGGTAAGAGTCCAGCAGGAACCAGTAGGGGAACAAAAGGGAGTGACTGTTAGGATATTAAGCTGGAAGGAGGAAGCCCTGATCGCAAATTTCTGTTCAACCCAACAATCGAGTCATTTTATTTTAAAAACAGCATGGGGGAAGTGAGCAAGTGCTGGCTGGAACGAGCTCTCTGGTGTAGATTTTAGGCTCTGGATTTTGAATGATGCCTGCTTTGCAGCCCGGGTTTTGAAGCCTAAGCTCTGGAAAGGGCCAAGAATTCAAATATACCAATTTAGTCCGTATTTCCTATTGGTTAGTTCCCAGATCTGGATGCAGGGTCTGCTGTCACCCTTCTGAGGTTCACAACTCTCCCCATACACTGTACAGAGGCCCAAGTCCAGTCGTCAGAACCCACTCTGGGGACCAGGCACCAGTTTAATGCCTCCAAAGTAGAGGCCACAATTCCTAAACCTTTCTTTAATTAGGGCCCCCAAGTCTCTTTTAGAGAATGAGCCAAAAAGCATCTGACCGTGTTCTCTCTCAATTGACACTAATCCTCTGGAAACAACTAGGTCAGGAGATTGGCAACTTTTTAGAGCAGCAGGCCAGGCACTTGAAAACTTGACACTGGCACATACAGCTGATCCCCCTGGTGCTCCAATCCCCTCTCTACTCTGCATCTCCCTTCCCTCCATGGGTCACTGAAAGCCACTGCAAATACCAAAATTGGGTGATGAGGGGACATAGCAGAAATCTTTAAGTGACTCCACTAATAGGTAGCCCTCACTGCCAATCAGGCCTTCAAGGGCCATATCCAGCAGACCCACGATTGGTAGCTATAATTACCAACAGGAGCTCCCTCAAGGAATTACAGCCAAGGTAACTGAAATCGTTTTCCAGAAAGTTTCAGCATGTCTAGCTTTTTCAGTGACAAAAAAGCTAGCCCGAACAAGTCTAAAATTAAAAGCAATCTATTGTTCCCTCTCTCTGTTCGTTACAATCTGTACAAGTTAAGTGCAGTTCTGCAAACTATCTTCACTAGCAGCTGGAGCATTGCTAGATGGTTAGAGTCTGAACAAGTCTAATGGAAGCTTACTTCATGTACTATTTGATTACACTCTTCATAAAACATAATATATAAAGATATATAAATATAAAAAAGAAATAGTAGCAAAAATCTGCAGTGACTTTGTAAAGAATCAAGCCTGTGTTCCCTGTCTGGATTTAAGAGGGCATAAAGCAGTAGATTAGGAACCACCTTCTACCCATTCAGAATGACTATTTGGCTACAGACAGAAATTACACATAAACTGGTATAAGTGATTGGAAGCTGGTTCAAATCTGTAACACATCGTAAGTTCAGTGCACATAAACCATTTTCAGAATGCCTGAAAGCTTTTTAAGATAAACCTGGATGGATGTAGCATCAGACTTCACCGATTTAGGTTAAATTGGTTTATTGAACTTCTGCCTCAGATCCCCTTCAGATTCAAGTTACCTCAGTCGCCTAGCACCCCAGAATACTTTGCACCACTCCAACAACCTCCCCTCCCTTGCAGATTGAGTGGGCTAGCCTTGCCCAAACTGTCTAGTCCAGTCCAGCAGGGAGGCATGCTTTAACACCCCCCCAGCTTCTGGCCTGGGCCACTGGAAACATGTGGCTGCATTTCCAGAATCAAAAATGAATATATGTTCACTTGCTTATTGGTTAAGTCTGTGCAGCTTAGACTGATCTGCAAAGATTGAATCAATTTATCCTTGGGCTTTTTGACAGTCTGTACTTAGCATTTATAGCAATAGGAGCAGAATAGGTAGAGCTTTAGCTTCTCTTCCAAACTGTTCAGAAGTTCAAGAGTGATCTTTCTTTTGAATCCATACATGCTGTCTTACTTCCAGCACACTCACGCACCATGGCCACGAAACATGTACAGAGGTAGGCTTATTGAGAAATCCCTCCAATCTAACAATGCCATTTTACTAGCAGAATTACGAATAGAGGGGAATAGTACCTCTATGCATTTCTTTAGAATAATTTGTTCATATTTGTTCTTTACATATTTTCTCACCATTACTGCCACATCAGGGCAAGAAAATCCAAGAAAATACTTCATGTAAAAATCATGATAATGGTGGGGGGAGGGTGCTGATGAGTGGGGGAAGAATTTGTATTTTTTGGCACATAGTGACAGGACATCCACATTTGCTTTTACAATAGCGTGCATGTCAACTTTCAAGGGAGTAATGAGTTGTACTTTTAAAATGGGATGAACGAGACTAGAAGATGTCTATTCCAAATATCCTGGGCATGGACTGTCTTATTTCAATTTCCTGGTTGGAGTTTTGAAGCACTCTGTCTTGTTTCTCTTCAGATACACAGTAGCTCAAAACTAATGCTCATTTCATGTATTTTGAAAGCTTGTATGGCAGGGTTTCTCTCTCCTAAAAGGGTGGCATAAGATAGACTTAATAAGGAAAACCTATATTCTGTCTAAGTGTTGCAAGGTAAGTTGTACCTGAAAATCAACACACCCCCTTAGATAGTTAAGGAAATATTCAACTTCATACTTTTACCTCTAGATTATGTTTCATCATTTCCTTCCCTCCTCTCCCCGCATCTGCCTGGATTGTCAGTTCTAACTGCAAGTTCACCACAGCTGCACCCAAGCTTACCATGCCATTCCCAGGCCTCAGACCAAGTATATTTCTCTCTTTTGGCTACTTGCCAATGAATTGCCTAGGAAACTCAACTGGTTGCTATAGACACATATCTGTAGGAGAACTCACACTATTTCACTAAGACTAACACTCTTTTGCCTTTATTGAGAATTTATTGTTGATACTTCTGCTGAGTCTAGCAAGATTTCAGTTTTACAAGACTCCTAAGTAAAATCAGAAAGTAGGGTATTGAATATGGTTATATCCAATGATAATAAAATACAGCAGGTCAATTAGAGCCTCTTTCTCAGCCTAGGGCTTCAGTTAATGAGAGCTACACCAAAATTCAAAGCTTGACAAAAAAAAAGTGCCTTTGTCAGACTTTTCTGCAGAGTGTAACTTCTTCCACAGTAACAGCTATTGTTCTTATGGATTGCAGTGGTCCATGAGGCCATTTGTTCATTTCTCATTTTAGGACAGGTGGTTTAAAATGAACTGAGACAGGTCTGCCCTCCCTGGCATTGAGAGATACAAGGATCCCTTTCTGCCAGGGAGGACAGAGTCCATTATCTCAGCAGTTCTCAAGACAGCTTAAGCTGAATCTCCCATCCCCAACCCATATATTTTTTTAAAACAAAGAAAAAGAGTAGATTTAGGGTGCTGTAAACATTTCAAAATCCAACTTAAAAACAAAACCAGTGCCAGATGCCTCTGCTCACAAAGATTTTAAAACTGTAGCCCTTAGGGGTGAACCAGTGCACTCATTTAATCCAGGACTAATTCAAGATGCCAACTAAAATGTGCATTTATATGAACCCTGCTGCATTTTCATATCTCAACTCTTTCACTACTCATAGCATGAACAAACAAGAAAACATAAAAATATGAAATTATGTAAACTGTGCATTCAATCATGCTTTAAAAATTAAAACAGAAAGAAGATTTGTATAAAAGGGAAACTCACCAGGTGCATGCCTTCATTTGGCACCCGTTGCTGACTGACACTTGCGTACTCTTCTCCTAGATTGCAGCCTCTTCCAGAACTTCAGTTTTCTACACAATTCTGATTAAGACCAAGTTTTAATAAATACTGTCCCACAATATCCCATCTGGATTCTCTTTGTGTCTCTCTTCTTCACAGAAGAGAGACACAGCTCCTCCTTAGGGTCTTTTAAAAGCAACGGGGTCCTCTTTCCTTGGAACACAACACAGAACCTGAATGCTACCTATTTTAGAACTGCACTTTAACCTATAACTCCCTTCCCCCCAGGTCTTTTCCTTACTCAGGACTCTCCTCTTGATGAGCCTTTTCCAACCACTTCCTGCTCCCCTTTCCCATCCATAACTCTCCCCTCTACAGGTGCACCTGATAACTCAGCTACCTACCCCAATTTCTGGTGCAGCCATGAGAGCAAATTGAGCTCTTCTCTTCACCTCTACTAAACCCTGCACCATAAAAGAAGGTTTTATACACCCTAGTACACATTTTTAAATAGTTACAGTTAACCCAAATGTGGATGTGTCTTTAATATGTGTTGGGATTACAATATTCATATTCACTTAAATACAAGATGAAGTTTTTAAGTTTCTCGTTCACATATAAGGTAACCTCATTAAATACAATGTCTATTATTAAACTCCTGCCAAAAGCAGCATATGCTCAGGAATAGTAAGTAACTAAGAAATTGATAAATGCAACCAACACTAACGTGACTATAAATACATTGCCCATATTGTGCAAAAACTTACGAGAACCTACAATTTTTTTAAAAATAAAATTCTTTCCAGGGCCAAATCAGTTCAAAATTTTGACTGAGCAGAGCTCAATTATTCAGGTCTGTGTAGTGTGACCACTAGCAAGTATCCTACCTCCCAGACTCTTCAGGCTGGAGCCTTGCATACTTCCAAATCCATGGCAGGTATCCTATGTGCAAGCCCCAAGTCTGGAGGCCTTGTAATAAATATTAGGAGTGTGAGAAGCAGGCCCTATTTGATTCAGATTTGGCTTCAGCCCGAATCAGGGACAGTGATTTGATTCGTTGGTTTGGATCACTGTCTCCAGTTCAATTTGGCCAAATCCGAAACTGAAGATTCGATGATAATATGGAGAATCAGTGATTCGGACTTTGACACAGCTTTAAAAGCTTTTTCTACACACCTTGAGGTAGCAGGCATGGCTCATGATTGCTGCAATACTGGGGCACATGGAGCATCTCACAGGATTGCAGGGGGCCCTCCGTGTGCTCGGCAGTGAACCCAGAAGTGGACCAGAAGTACTCTGCCTGGGAGCGTGCCGGGGGGCCTCCCTAGCTTGGCGATCAGACACAGGGCACCTCAGGTGCCCCCCACCCCAACCCAGTCACTGAGCCAGGCCTGGAAGTGGACTGGAAGTGCTTCTGGTCCACTTTTGGGCCTGCTGCTGAGTGTGCTGGGGAGCCCCCTGCACTTCTGTGGGACACTCCATGCACCCAGCATCGCAGCGTTCATCAGTCCCTGCTACCTAGAGGTATGTAGAAAAAACATTTAAAGCTCTGTCTATGTCAGAATCTCTGAAGCTTTCCAAATCTCTCCGAATCAATTTGGAGGTTCTGGTTCGATTCGGAAAGATTAAAGGGTCTCCTTCGATTCAGATATGGGGATTCGGCCATTGAATTGGGCCAAATCTCCATTGAATTGAATCAGGGACTGAAGCTTCACACAGCCCTAGTAAACATAGCCCATAGTCTCACCCATAGTCAACAGGCCAAAAGAGCCATCTAGGGAGAAACTAGTCAAGAGCCTCATATTTGGAAACTCTCATAGGGGTCAGCCTACCCATAGTGCAAGGGACAGGTCTTCATTTTCTCCCTATCATGCACCTGAATAAAATATGTAGCAGTGCCCATTGTGCACAGGACCCCTCAGCACCAACTCTTTTTCAAGTCATGGTAATCCTCTAAACTGAATACATTTCAGTTTTGTGTACACTCCCACAGTTAAGCTTTCATCTTTATTTCCCATTTCCAATGATTCCTGTTTCTTCACCAGCCTTTAATGTCTGGCAAACATCACCAAATGGGGCCCCAAACAGTTCACATAGAATCCCTCACTTAGAATCCCTCTGTCACCCCCTCTGTCAGCCTATCACATTTGATTACTGTGGCTCCACCCTCCATGAGGTGGAGGTGGACCAAGTTGCCTTATGCCTCTTCCACATATCAATTTTTGGAGGGTCCCAGGACTCATGATGAGAACACCCAGTTCTAGTCATGAGTGGGGAGGCCAATTAGCACATGGATCCTTTGGGGGAGGAAGGGGGGAAGTGTGCTGCTTCAGAGTGTGTGTATGGAGTATGTGTGCTAAAACTTGCAACAAAGGTAAAATGCATCAATTCTGGATTAACTAAGTCTACAGTCATCTACAGGTATGTTTATTTTGAGGTCAGTAAGCACATCTACATGTGTGCCTGACTACACAGTTGTTGCGGTGCAGTCATTTAGTACTTGCTTTAGCAGTAGTGACAGCATCACGGGTAGTGCCTGCTGATGCTACATCCACCATAGTGACAAGCTATGTCACTTTAGCTCATTACTACAGTGATGTAGCATCTTGTTTAGATGTGCCCATTGAAAATGAAAACTAAATACCACTCAAAAAAGCCAACCAAAAGCCCTTCATTTTGCTGGACTTAATACTGTAGAGATGTACAAGTTACTTAAGGGGGAAAGGAAATGCAGAGGGTTGAAAGTTTGAGATGGAAACAAAAAGTTATGTCTTTAGGGTATATACCCATAGATGCAATCATAGTACTATTGACATTTAACTGTGCTCCCAGTGTCCCCAACATATTTCTAATATTATCTTCCATACAGTTCAAGGAGATGTTAAACATGTTTACCACTAACCAAACATATAATCATTTTGAACAGTATTATCTCTTACCTTTGCCACACTAATCAGCCATCCCAGACATATACCTATGAACTATATACCCAGGCAGAATAATCCTTTGACTGCAAAGACCCTAAATTCATATACTCAGCCAGTAAACTTACTGGAAGAGTCTGTTGGAATTTTTGTATCTTAAAGCTCGTTCAATTACTTGTCTAACTAACCAGATCCATGAAATGTTTTTTGAGCTCTATCATTTAACAGGTGAAGCTTGGAGGATCTGTCATACAACTTTAAATTCTCCAGTATATTGAAGTACCATTGTAACATTCCTAATTTACCAGTTAATAATTACTCAAATAATATGTACCTGCAAGTGAGAAAAAAAAATCACTAATATTCTACAAACGTGCATGACAAGCTGAATTTGGAATTCATGGACACCACTATTTTTAAAATTGCTTAGTTTTGTAAATAAGAGCGCATGACAAATACATTTTCACTGCGTCTGTCCTGAATGTACACATGAACATGACTGCTGTATTCAAAAGAGGTTTCCAGTTATTATGGAACTAAGATTTAGTCATACTAGTTCTATAAACTGGCAAGTATTGTATTCCTAAATAAATAGTCAAGTTATTTCCTTAAAAGGATATATATGCTATTCCCCCATCAGCAAAGCAAGGTAACAAGAATCCAGCAGGCAGAGACATGCAAATCTGTCCTTTTTTTGTTAATGGACTATTTAAGGGTTTTCAAGTCAAAGAGGGACAGAAAAGGTTTCTGGAGAAGTGAGATGCATTACCTTGACTACTGAAGTTTACAGCTACCTTGAGTCATGGTTTTCAGTAGTTATACTGAGCACTGCCATATAATCTACCCTAGAAAATTCTCATGTTCTGGGCTGTCATGTGTCCCCTCCACTTTTCCTACGGAGTAAAGAAGTCATTTATCTCATACGTGGCAAAAATAGCTGGTTCATTTAACAACTTCAATAGCAATGTTTAAAAATCTGTACTGCCACTCAATAGATCAACATTTTGTTAGGAAAGACTTTGGCAGTCTTTCAGCTCTATGACCTAGCCACAGCCCTGAAAGGTAGCACTATGAGACTGAAATATTAAAATAGTACCCAAAATATTTAAGGTTTTTTTAATTTATTTTTAACTTCATAATAGATTTGGGTGAGATTCTGCCTGAATTTGAGGCAAGATTCCAACTGTTTGTTTTTATCTCCTCTAAATTGGTTTAGCTGTGTCTCAGTTTCACACATCCCCAGTTCTGGATTATATCCTCTTTACATCTTTAATTATATGCTGTATAGTTGTAAAGATAAAAAATACTAGTAAACCTCTCAAGTTCAGTTTTCAGGAAAGGGTGGCTGTTGATTTGTAACATTTCCAGAGTCATCTGTACCCTTCACTGAAGGCTAGAAGAATGTTTTATCACTTGGGATTCAAAGTTAAACCAAACACTGATATTTATGTTTCTCCTTTAAACTCTTAAGTGCCACATGTAGTGCTGATTTATGATAGTAAGTCAGGTTTTTGTTTTCCATTTTTGTGATAAAATAATTTTGGAAAGTGCATTCACCAGTTCCTCAAGGTTAAACACAGAAAACAAAATTCAGATGGAATTAGACAAATGAACTGGACAAAGCAAGTTTTTCATCTAGTTTAACTGAACTTCAGAGATTATGGAATGTAAGAAATGCCACAATGGGACATATTATAAATTTTCTTGTATCCTTCACGAAAAGTCACAAGTGAAGGGGCATAAGATACCTAAATTGTGCTTGATCATACCATAGTCAAGCCTGGAAAGAGTCAAGAGCACAGGGATCACATTGACCACAGTGGTGATCATGCTTTGCAGTTCAAGGATGGATATCTTTGTAATTTAATATAGTCTATAGCGAAGATAAAATAACTATTATTTTCTGGAAACAATGGTTGCAATTTATAAAATGAATCCTAACAGTTTATTTTACCTGTTCATAAACATTGGTCATTTCAGATGCAATTTCTTATATTACTTTTAATTTCCTTTCACCATTTTATACCACTTGAAACAAACTAAATATGTTTATACTCTAATACCATCTAATATCCAGTGCTGTATTGACTGTCATGCCTTACTTTGATATATCTTGGGTGTGTCTACACAAGACACTTAACTTCACACTAGCATAGCTTACTGCTTTGTAAGCATGTGTGTCTATACATGCACATGCTTACTACACAGTAAATGTCACTAATTCCAAGTAAATTGCTACCTGCAAATGCAAGTAGCAAATTTACTTGAGATTAGTAATGGCACTGTAGTGCTTGTGTAGATGCCTGACAGGGAGCAAAATCAGTTCCTGGTCAGCTATCCACCAGGGGACGGGAGATGGTCTCCACTTCACTCCTCCAGTGGCAGAGCGTGCCCCGGCAGCCAGCATGTCCCAGGGGCATGGAGTTGTGTCCCCCTGCCCCTGCAGCAAGGAGCTCCAAGCCCCCTGCTCTGACGTTGTGATTGGGGAATGGGAATTGGGAGATCCTCATCTCCCAGCCCCTGCTCTGCCATTACAATCAGGATGCTGGGGAATGGAAGACCCTTATCTCCCAGCCCAAGCTCCACTATTGCCCGATGACCATGGTACTTTGGCTGGGAGATAAGTCTCCCAGCACAAGCTCTGCAATTTTCGAGCTGGCACTGGGTACTCTCTGCTGACAGGGGCAGTGGAGCCTGTTCCCCGCCCAGCCCTGCAAGTGCCCCTCCCCTGCAGCTCTTTCCAAGTATCCTGCCCCTGATTGGAGAGCCAAGGCAAGGAGCTCCCTGCTTCCAGCACAAAGCAGCTATCAGTCCCCTGTCTCCTGGCCTGGTGCTCCTTGCTTGCCCCTGGGCTAGCACCCAGGGGGAGCCTGGAGGTCCCTGCAGAAGCAGCAGAAGCCCATTGCAGGGCTGCAGGAAACTTAGAGCAAAAAGCAGCAAATCTGTTCCCTAATCCCTGCATGTGTAGATGCCTGCCCAAAAACGCTGACTCCAGAACAATGTTTGGCAACCATTGATCCTTCCGGATCATGGTGTATGCATGAGAGGTCACCCAGACCTTTGATGCATATGCCTAGGCAGGAGTTTTGGAGGAGTGGTGGCTGCCCAGACCTTCCATTCCCCCTCCTTCCACCGCCCCATTTAGGCCACTGAGACAGAATCCAAAGGCCAGACTGTTTGGTGCCTCCATGGCTGTATTTGTATAGGTGTCTGGGAATTAAAATCGAGTCATCTGTGTGGCACACAAGGATTCTGAACCACAGGGGACTCCACCAGAGTAAATGTAGGCTGGAGTAAATGCACATGTAGATGCACCCCTTGATACATTTTGTAACAAAGAGAATGGAGCTAGACAGTTGATCTGGTTCCAAGAGTATGGAGCTAGACTGTTCTCAGTAGTGGCAGATGACAGAATAAGGAGCAATGGTCTCAAATTGCAGCAAGGGAAGTTCAGGTCAGATATTAGGAGAAGCACTCTCACTAGGAGGATGGCAAAGCACTGGAACAGGCTATTCAGGTAGGTTGTGGAGTCTCCATCCTGGGAGTTTAAAAGATGTAGCTAGACAACGCCTTGGCTGGGATGATCTAGTTGGAGACGGTTCTGTTTTGAGCAAGGGGGTTGAACTAGATGGCCTTCTGAGGTCCCTTCCAACCCTCCTTTTGTATGATTGTATGATCTGTTGAAAAATTCTATTCTATTTGAAAGTGTGCTCTCTTCGAACACTCGCTTTGGTAACATTCTGTAGCAGTGAGCCCCAAAAAAACAATTAATTTCTGCTATGATTTTAAAAAATGGGTGCCTTAAATTAGACCCTTGCATCATGAGTGAAGTATCTAAATAAGTGGCCTGGATTTTAAGTGTTAAGCTCATGGCAGCTTCTGAGCATACAGTACTTTCAACAACAGAACACTTATATACATCTCACTATGGAATAGTATGCCAGCTTTAAGATAAAATATTTATTAATTTTAAATGTGTTGCCTTTAATTCCTCCAAACACTTCAGTGTGCATAGCACAAGCCTCCAACTAATACTGCCGTTTCTTTCTTTTTTATTTTTTAAAGTTGAAATATTCTCTCTTTCTGCATGGAAAAGCCTCCCAAACGCTCCCGGTACTTCTAATAAAAACTTTCCCCTGAGGATGCTATAAGATAGTGAGGACCAGTCTTTTGGCAGGTATGCCACAAATTAGCCCTACACCCTACTTGAATACCAGTTCCATCCCCTTCCCTTTCATAGTTTCATAGTTTCATAGTAGCTAGAGTCGGAAGGGACCTAGGTAGATCATCTAGTCCGACCCCCTGCCTTGGCAGGAAAGAGCACC
>NW_017728950.1:7448663-7451887 GCF_001723895.1 Crocodylus porosus | reverse complement strand
GGAAGCTAGTCCTATCTCCATCTCTGCCTTGGCCTTCCTGACTGCCCCCCTACATCCTCGGGCGACTATAACATAGTCCTTCCTTGACTAGCTGCTCTGCTTTTGTTCCCTGCCCCTGTGCCCCCACCTAAACTACTCCTTTGCTTCCTGCTCCTTGCCTGATTTGCAGATGTTTTCGCTCCCTGCCCTTTCTGCTACTGTTTTTTGTACACTATCTGATATGCTGTGCGCCACATGCAGAAGCTACCCATGCTACTTAAGACACCCCTCCTCTAAGACTGATACAAACTGACATGGCTCCTAAAAATCTTAAGGTTGGGAAGCACAAAATGACACTTTTGTCCTGTGTCCCCTTCGCCATTTGGAGCCATGGCATAGAAGAGGTCTGAAAGAGTGAACGGTATTGGCAAGAAATAACTTTTCTTTCCTTGGATTTCTTACCACTGAAGTGACACCTGCTGTCTCTTCTCTCTCACTCTGTCTTTAACATGTTGTTTGCTTTTGTCTGTAACATCTCATAGATTCAGAAAATGAAATCCTTATCCAGGTAAGAATAATATTGCATAGTTTCTCAAAATACATTGCATAGCCGTCTTTACAGATATAGGACAGCTACTCTGGATTTTCAAATCTCACTTCTAAATTAACAAATTGTCATTTGCATGCCTGCCTATTAAATACATAGCACATAGGTTAGCTTTCCTATAAGGAGGCCATGACTAGGAACTGAACCCAAAATTAGTTATAAAAGTGAATGTTATGGTTATAACCATATTTTAAAGAGTCACACAGTGATGCAAGAGATTTAAAATTATCCTACATTATATACATGCAACACTTCTTTCCTTATCAAGACCACTGTGACATTAAGTATGTCAAGAGCCCTTCCCTGGATGTTTTCCACCTAACATTCAAAGTACCACCTCATATTATTAACAATCACCTCTGTTCAAGAACCCCTACTTAGGGTACGCTAGCATAACACAAGATACGACATACAACTTGGACCAGTTTCTCAAATGAACTAGAATGGTGGCTATTTAAAGTGGTTGCAGTAAATGTCTTATAATGGACATTCCAGCTTCCATAAAGAATCACACAATCAGAGAAGCAAGACTGGAAGGGACCTCCAGAGGTCATCTAATCCAACCCCCTACCTAAGACATGATCATCCCTATCCAAACAATCCTATACAAACCATAATCTAAACTCTACGTAAGATGACCATCAGTGCTGACTCAACACACCTAACACCCTAACCTGCCACAGGTAGAACAGGAGAACCATGGTGGCCAATGTCCTACTTCTGTAAAATATTGCCAATATATGCCCAAGAGATCCCAGGTAGGAGGCCATGCCTCCTGCTACAGAGGAAGGCAAAAACCCCACAGAGTCCATACCAGTTTGACCATGGAGTAAAATTTCTTTCTGACCCCAAATGTGGCAATTGGTCTGACTAGCCAGGAACCTCTGGCTTTGATCCCAAAAGGAAGAACTGGCACACCCCAGTCAAAGTCCCCAACCTTGACACATGCAGCACACAGAAGCATGGGACATACCCACAGTAGAACATAGGCACAGCTACCCCTAGATCATCCCTGACCAGTGACAGTCCAGCCTCTTCTTGAACACCTACGGTGATTGAAAGTCTGCAACTTCCCTAGGCAGTCTATTCCCCTGCCTCACTGTTCTCACAGTGAAGGAGTTATTCTTGGTTAGGATATCCAATGTAAACTTACTTTGTTGCAACTTCCAACCATTGGTCTGCATCCTCCTCTCTTAAGCAAGAGAGAAGAGGTGCTTTCTCTCTTCTTTATGACAGCCCTTCAGGCATTTGACAGCTGCTGTCATGTTTCTTCTTAAGTGCCTTTTCCAGAAGCTGAACATGCCTAGCTCCTTCAGCTTCTCCTCATATGACTTGCTTTCCAAGCCCTTTATCATCTTTGTGGCCTGCTTCTGGACCCTCTCTAACTTCTCCTTGTGGTTTTTAAAATGTGAAACCCAGAAATGGACACAATACTCCAGATGAAGCCTAACCAGTGCTGAGTAGAAAGCCATTGCAATTTCCCGTGTCTTGCACCTAATGCTTCTTTTGACGCAGCCCAATACCACATTCTCCTTTTGTGCAGTTGCATCACACTGTGGAGTCAGAGTACAGACAGAAGTGTAGCTCCCAGCTGTAACTTGGAATGGTTTTTGCAAAGCGTTCTGAGTTATAACATTGCCCCAGACCAAACTGAAGTTCAGTGTTGGTTCCAGGGGGAGAGGAATCTCATTGTGGGCTGGGAGCCTGTAGCCAGGTTCGCACAGCAATGGCCAGGGCCCTCTGCCAGTGTTTCCTGTTTTTGAAATGTGGGGGGGGGGGGGCAGCAAAAAGAACTCATTCTTGGGTCTCCACAGCACAGGCTGAAGGGTGGGATAGGTGATTTGGACCCCCCCCACCTTAGGGGGGCTCCAGTACACCTGCCCCACCCTCCAGGGCAGGCTGAAAAACCCCCAAACTGAACGCCCTCCGCTCGCTTTCCCTCCTCCCATTCTGAAAACAGAGCTCTGCAGACACAAGTTACAAAAGATACCTCATTCAATGAAGGCTCAGACTTTCACCTGATCTGGCATTTTTGAAGCTGTCTGTAGCTGTGCACTTGTGTTTGGTCACAGTTATAAACTGCTTTCTGTGGCCAGATTGGGTAAAAATTACCACTTTTGTCTGCACCCATATTGAGTAGGTGATCTACCAAGACTCCCAAATCCTTTTCTATAGTGCTGCCATCCATCTAGATGTCATCTAGTTCATATTTGGGGGTTTGATTTTTCTTCGCAAGCCTAGCATCTTGCATTTGTCTGCATTGAATTTCATCCTGTTAGTTCTAGCCCAATTTTCCAATCTTACAAGATCCTCCCAAATTGTGTTCACATCCTCCAATGCATTTGCAGTTCTTCCCAGTCTCATGTCATCTGCACACTTGCTCCAGAAGCTTTCTATGCCAGCATCCAAGTCATCATTAATAATAATGTTGAATAGCACTGGGCCCAAGACAGACCACTATGGGATTCCACTCAAAATAGTTTAATAGTTTCTAGGGTCGGAAAGGACCTGAGTAGATCATCTAGTCCAACCCCCTGCCATGGCAGGAAAGATTACTGGGGTCAAACGACCCCAGCAAGGTGTTCATCTAACCTCCTCTTAAAGACCCCCAGGGTAGGGGCCAGCACCACCTCTCTTG
>NW_017728950.1:7446457-7448433 GCF_001723895.1 Crocodylus porosus | reverse complement strand
ACATCCCTCTTGAAGTGCAGCGCCCAGAACTGGACGCAGTACTCCAGCTGCGGCCTGACAAGTGCCGCATAGAGTGGGAGGATCACCTCCTTGGACTTGCTCGAGATGCATCTGTGGATGCATGACAAGGTACGGCTGGCCTTCCTGACTACATCCCCACACTGCCAGCCCATGTTCATCTTGGAGTCAATGATGACTCCAAGGTCCTTTTCTGCCTCTGTACTGATGAGAAGGGAGTTCCCCAACCTGTAGGTATGGTGCCAGTTGTTCCTCCCCAGGTGCATCACTTTGCACTTGTCAGTGTTTAATCCCAACCTGTTCTCATCCCCCCACCCTTGTAACCTGTCTAGGTCCAACTGTAGCCTATTCCACCCTTCTAGCGTGCCTACATCCCCCCACATTTTAGTGTCATCAGCAAATCTGAACAAGGTGCTTTTTACCCCTTCGTCCAAGTCACTGATGAAGAAGTTGAACAGTGCGGGCCCAAGAACCGAGTCCTGCAGAACCCCACTGCCCATGTCCTTCCAGGCTGAAAATGACCCATCCACCACCACTCTCTGGATGCGGCCATCCAGCCAGTTAGCAACCCAATGGACTGTGTGGGTGTCGACACCACAGTCCCCCAGTTTCTTAATGAGAACAGGGTGAGAGACAGTGTCGAAGGCCTTCCAAAACTCCAGGAAAACTATGTCCACTGCTACCCCTGCATCTAATGACTTGGTTATCTGATCACAGAAGGCCACCAGGTTGGTCTGACAGGACCTGCCACTGATGAACCCGTGTTGGTTGCCCCTAAGCATGAAATCCTCTGCTGGCCCCTCATGGATGTGTGCCAGCATAATTTTCTCGAACAGCTTGCCTAGGATCGAAGTAAGACTAACTGGCCTATAGTTTCCTGGGTCCTCCTTCTTTCCCTTTTTGAAGATGGGAACCACATTGGCCCTCTTCCAGTCCTCTAGCACCACACCAAAGCACCATGAGTGCTCGTAAAGCCGCGCCAGCGGTCCTGCAATGACCTCCGCCAATTCCTTTAGTACTCTAGGGTGGAGATCATCTGGACCGGCTGACTTGAATACGTCCAGTCCCTCCAGAAGCTCCCTAACTAGTTCCTCACTAAGCCTTGGCCCAGGTGGCCAAATCTCCTGCTATTGTGACATGAACCTGCTAATATTTACTCTTTGCTTGCGGCTATTGAGCCAGTTATCTATCCACCTTGTAGCAGTTTTGTCCAGCCGATGTTTCTCCAATTTCTCATGCAAGACTGTGTCAAAAGCCTTGCTAAACTCTGGATACACTATATGCTAAAGATTATGAGCAGGAGTCTGTGCAAATAACCTACATAACTAGATCATAGCAACCCACACCCAAGTTGGAGGTAACATGAGCCTCATAATTTTGCATGCAAACTGAATTCTTAAACCTTTAGAGCTTGACTTATCAATGCCTTTACACAGCACTTAATCAAACACCTTCCTTTTAAAAATGCCAAATGAGCATTTCAGGATTCAATGCCTTTTAAGTACAACTGTGCTTTATACATAATAATTGCATCAGACCTCTGGCTCTCTCTTTACATAGATCATAACTACTTAAGCAGCCACCTATAGATGCAAGGTAAGCACACAGACAATTTCACTTTCTTTTCAAAAAAAGAATTCAACTGTTGAGCCACATGGAGAATGGGCAGAGGTGACTTATACTACCAATGTATATTGTGCATTTGTTGACAATTTAAATGAAAGAAACATTTGATCACTCATATATACATTTATACTGTCAGTGGGGTTAAGTGAGAAAAATGCCTCCCCTCCTTTAAAGGAAAAACTATCACGGAAAGGAAGAAAGATTTTTCCATTGATGCGCTTCATGGGCACATCCAGACAAGCATGCATATGTGGTCTGCAGTGCTGCAAACCCATTTGCAGTACTACAAAGAGCATGCACTGTACATGAAGGTGCATGGGCAACTGGTGCCT
>NW_017728950.1:7394831-7446357 GCF_001723895.1 Crocodylus porosus | reverse complement strand
GCCTTTGCTAGCGGCCAGCCAGTGACTGGGCAGGTTCCTCCTGTGGCCAATTGTGCCAACTGGGGGGGCCAGCGGTGCTTCTCCTGGTGCCCCTACTCCTTGGCAGGAGCTCTCGGGGGGGCACCAGCGCTCCTGCCTGCCCCACTTAAGTGGGGAATGCTGGCTGTCAGGGGGTGCACAAACGCTCTTAGAGGGGCTGCAGCAAAGTGAGTTTTTTTGATACCAGGAGATCCTGGTGTAAAACAAAAAACACAACAATAACAACAACAAAAAACCCCACATCAGAAAAAAGCAGGGTGGTTCACGTGGCAGCAGCGCAAGCTGCCCAAAACTACAGCCAGCCAGCCAGAGCCTCACTCCACCTGCCAGCCATGCTCCATGCACCTGGATTGCCACCACTGGAGCGCCAGAAGCCCCCCAGGACCCAAGTAAGGCTGCTGGGGCCAGCCCTCCCCTGGGCAACTTGCCTCATGCCAGAGTGCATGTGCAGGGGCATTTCCTGGGGACAACTAGCAGTGTCAAAAATATGTGCCACTGCTAGTTGTCCTCAGGGAATGCACTTTCCTGCTCATGAAGACATGCCCCATTTGGAATCTGAAGCTCTGGGTTTTATTCCTATCCCCAGCACAAACTTGCAAGTTGGGCAAATCATTTAACCTCTTGGCTAAGTGCAGTACACTTTCCCATCTATGAAATGGGTAGCAGTGATACAATACAGGTATTAATTACTATTTGAGAGATCCTGAAATCATGAGTACCATCAGAGAGTCTAGAACATGAAGTAAAGTGGTTGATACACTTAATTCCAACTGGTACAATCAGGAGTATCAGAAACATACTTGTGGCTGTTACTTCAAAAGAGACTGGCTTAAAAATTCAGCAGCATTATCCGACCTCTAAACTTGAGGAACTCAGCATTCACAGCAAAAGGTATTTAGGTTTAGGAAACAATTACAGCTGTGTTCTTTGCTGACACCTACTGGCCACTGGAAGTTTAACAGCATAATTGAGGTTTCTTAAGGCCTTGTTACATGGGACACTTAGCATATATTAATATGACTCAGTTTTCTGAGCAGTTGCACATTAATGCTTACTGTGATCGAAATATAGATCATAGCATGCACTAGTCTTGAACCAGCTCTTGTGCCATTCCAGAGCTGAGACCAAAAAATGAACTGATTTTTCAGTCTCAGCCCAGGAACCTGTCAGAGCCAGTCCCATGCAACTCCATTCCTCTGCACCAGGTCCCTTGACTCAGCATGGAGACAGAGTGCCACAGGACCCAGTGCAGAGGCAGGGAGTGGAAGGACCCATGGCTGCACCATGCTGCTCCTGTCTGGAGGCAGAGAGGGCTGTGGCACTGGTACTCAGCATAGAGGCCAGGAGCAATGGGTCCTGAGTTCTGCGGTATTCCCTGCTTCCGTGCTGGGTACCAGGTCCTGCAGTGCTCTCCGTCCTCATGCTGGGCCAACAGACCTGGCATGGAGGCAGGGAGGGCTGTGGGACCCTGAATCAAGCATGGAGGCAGAAAGCAGCAGAGTCCTGGGTGTCCTGGGGCCTAGCACAGAGAAACAGAAAGCCATGGGACCTAGTGCAGAGACAGGGAGCTGCAAGTCCTTGGTCCCACAGCACACCCTGCCTCTGTGCCAGACTCTGGGATCCAGCATGAAAGCAGAGAAGGCTGCAGGACCCAGCATGGAGGCAAAAGCAGTGGAGTCCCAGGCCTCCCACTAAACTGTGGTGAGGAGCTTTGAACAACAAACAGCTGATTGTCAATCCCAGCCATCCCACTGCACTGGAGTCTTAAACCCCCTCAGTGCAGTGGGAGGGCCGGGACTCAATCGAATATATGTCAGTCAAAGCCCCCTACTGCACTGGAGGTCTTGAACCCCCTCAGGTGCCAGGGGAGAGGGAGGAGGGAGAAGGGCTTTGACTAACAAACCGCTGGTTGTCAGCCCCAGTTGATCTACTACTCTCTGATTCTATTATCTCCATGGAGTAGTCAGACATTAGGTCAACATATTAGGTAATAGGATCTGGAGATTCTCCTCACCAGAAAAATCCTAATTTTGATATACAGCATTGGCATGTTTTTATCACATAGTGACAGGTCCTCACCCGACTTACCTCGGTGCTGCAGCCCATGTGGCTGAGCTTCAAGTGAAGTGACTGACATTATATAGCCAGGGATCCTGCTCCTAATTGGCATGGAGCCCAGAGGCCATGAATTTAAAGCAGGCCCCGAGGCTGAGGCAAGTGTGGGCCATGTTTGCACTGAAATGAATGCACACCCAGCCCCTGGAAGGGACCAGCAATTCCCATGACAGCCAGCAGGCCCAGGGAAGTGGAGTATACTCACCACACTGAGGAGGCAAACAGGGAAAATCCAGGTGCACTCCACACAGCTGGTGGGGAGCCAGCTACACATCCCATTAGATGGCCCAGGAGGAGTCAGAAGCGCCCATCAGCCCTTGGAGGATTGAAAGACAAGTGCAATGCCAAGCTGTTCAACCCCACCAATGGATGGCTCAGCACACTTGAGAACTCACCCACCATCATGGATCAAGGACTACCTAGGAATCTACAGGTTAGGTAGGGATGAGAGATCACAGCCCAATGGGCCCTGTGGGCGTCAGGCAAGGGAGAACCCTGTAGGGATGACCCATGGACCCTGCACACCCTGGCAGTGTGGCCGTGATCACACAGCATGCCGATGGGGGCAGATGCAACACAGGCCCCAAATAGACATGCCATGGAGTGCCCTGGGGCCTAGCATACCGGGCCTGATGGGTAGATGGGAAGGGCCCATAGAAAGAGGCTGGCCATCCAGGAATGGAACTAAGCACCAAAGGGGAGTGAAGGGTGCATCAGGCCCTCGATCTCCTGAGCTCAGAATTGAGCAGTGTTGCCCTGCCTAGCACTCAAACCAAGCTCCTTTAAGTTATTTTTGTGCTGCAGTTTTCTGAGACTGACAGAACCATGACAAGACCCCTGTGGTGCCTTTCCTTGTCAAACCACCATGTGAATGATGAAACCTATAATTATGTTGAGGCACTGCCTAGATCCAGCATAACACCTGACTGGAAAGGGGTGGAGTGTAGAGGAGGAGGAGCCCCACAGAAGACACGCCGAGGGAGGTGTTCCTGAGCCTGTAAAGGAACCACTGAGCACCAGTTCCAGAGGTACTATGAACAACAAGTCATGGCGGGTGAGCAGGTTCAGGTGCAGCACAGCACAAGTGGTAGGGCACACCCACCGGCCTGTACAGTGGGTGTGGCCCTGTCATATAAGTGTTCAAGGAATAAACACGCAGGTGGTTGCGTTTTGAGTGAAGTTAGCACATGCTAAGTTTGACATGCAACAACCCCTTTGATGTTTGCATATAGACTTCCAGGTATAGTTTTTAGGTCCACTACATCAGAACACCAAGCTGCATAAATGCCTCCTCTAACAGAACAGGTTATGCAGTTATGGATCCAATGTGCATTATCCTTGTGCCTACAAGCTCTAGTTATGGACAAGGATCCCATTGTTCAAGGAACTGCACAAACACTTAACACAAAAAGGCAATAATACCCTGTCCTCAAGAGTTTACAATGTACAGACAAGAGTTAAACAGGAGATGGTTACCAACAGGTTAAAGAATGCAAGGAAACAATGCAACAATATTGATCAGTAGGTAAGTCAGAGTCTGCAGCCTCACTAGTCACTACGTGGTACAGGGTTAGAGGGGCAGGTCTATGAAGTACAAAAAAATGCCAGTGGCCTCTGTTTCTTCAAGCTGACTGGGACTTGTACCTTGCTACACATCTACATGTAATATTAAGGCACCTGAATAAACTCTGGTGCAGTTCACAACAGAGTTTATTGCTCAGAGGCACAGCTTCTTCATGTGCACCAGAAATTGCAGCATGCTGAGCCAGATTGGAGCAGCACCAGCTAATAGGGGCCCTGAGGGTCAGCCTGGGGCTGCTCCCCCTCCCCCCCAGCTCAACATGCTGCAGAATGGCTGACTGGGTCACAAGGGTCCTCCACTGTGGGGCTAGCCAGAAGGCAGCCCCCACACTGAAGGACCCTCATGTCCCAGCCAGCCTCATCAGCATCTACATGTATGCTATGGTACTCTAAATAATGCCACAAATGTATTTGTGTTTACAAATACTAAGCTACAGCAGCATTTATTAATTTACTGCAGCCTAATAGGGCCACACATGTAGATGCTGATACTTTACTGTGGAGCTAATTTGGTAACTCTGCAGTAAATGTCTTATGTAGATGCACGCAAATATCACTATGCTTTTTCCCATTCAAAAGTCTAACATAGAGCAGGCACAGGGGATATCACAGGGGATAGCACAGCCCAGCAAGTAGTGGCAGAACCTTGCCCTATATACGTTGGAGATGCATAGAGGTGCATAGAGAAGCACCAGCTGTGAAACTGGAAGTGCACTTCCGGTTTTGCCACTGGCTTGGTGATTGGCTGCTGGGGGACCCCCCGCCTCCGGTCGGCATTCTGGTGCCCCCCAAGTCTCAGGAGACACAAGTCACCCATGCCTATATGCCATATCTTCTCATATATAACGCACACCTTTTCCCCAAAAATCATTCTCTCTGCTACATGGCACACAGAGTGACTGCCTATGCCATGCATTGGCCACCCTTTCCTTACAACAGCCTTAGGATTTGCTTTCAGTCCTTTCAAGACTTCCTCCAGTCCATTATGTTAGGATGGTAAACCTGCTCTTTTCCCCGCCCTTTCTCCTGCTCTTTTCCCTTGCTTTTTCCCACCCTTTTCGCCTGCTGATTTATGGTGAGCCCGAGCACTGAAAGAATTGGTTTTGCAGCTGATACATTGCTTACCTATGCCCAAGTTAGAGATTTGACTGGGCATAAGGCTTAAGCAGCAGAAGCGTAATGCTTATTCTAACTAACATCGGCAAAATGACATGTTTGTTTACTTAATGGAATGTAGGGGCTTTAAGTGGTTAATCATTTGTCTAATCATTTGACCATTTGTTTAGTTGTGGAATAGAGGAACTCAAACCAGACAGGGGAGGAAACCAGTGGTATATCAAGAGGGAAAATTCAAATGTAGGCTTTTAACACGATTAACCGCAAGTAGGGGTGATGACCTCACATAGGCACAGGGTGAAATTATCATGGTAATGGGCTAAAGCATAGGAGGAAACTGAGCATGGTTTAATGCTAATGAGTGTAGACTGGAAGGTATAAATGTATGAATGCAATGATGTTCTGGGCCACTCCCCAGTTGGGTGGGAACCTGCCCAAAGTGTCTCCATTTCAATAAAGTTGAACGCAGTGTGCGCTTGTGTTTACCCCATGTGTGGTCATGCTCATGATTCCATGGGCAATTGATTTGTCGCTCCCCAGTCATTGGGCCTCATGTGGAGTCGAGGTTTAACACATTATACCCTCCCAGTTGATACCGTCCTTCCCTTTCTTTCTTTATAATGGGAGCTATTAGTACTTCAGTGCTTGACCATTCACACCAACACTAATAAGCAGGGATCTGGCATTTCCATTTTCCACAGGAAAATGGAGAGAAATGCAGATTTCCCCCTTTACCTGTGGAAAACATGGATTTTTAATTTTAACAGAGAAATCCCTGGGTATTGCACTTTTGCAAAGAGCTCTCTGCACGCTGGCAGAGTTCCAGTCTGCAAGGGGCTAGGGGGGGCAGGCAGGCAGGGAGTGCCACGTGCATGTATTTGCACACAGCTGCCAGGCAGCCTGGAGAGCAAGTCCTGAAGGTAAGTGGTGGGGAGGGAGAGACGGAAGGAAGGAAGCAGTGAGTTGGGCAGGCCTAGGGCTGGGGCTGCTGCTCAGCTGGGGTGCATGGGACTTGGGGTCTGGGGCTAGAATGCACTGTTGCAGGGCCCTGGTGGGGAGTGGGATGGGGCCAGGCAGCTCATCCAGGGGGTGAGCAGGGGCTGGCTTCCCACTGCTGCATGCACTCTCAGTGGAGCAGGAGACCCATGCCCCCCATATACATGCATAGGGCAGGGGTGGACTGCCTGCTGTAGGCTCAGGCTACAATGGTGCTGGCATCCCCAACAGCCTCTGCAGTCCAACGCATGCCACCTGGCACTGCAGGGCAAAGCAGAGGCATGGGTTAGGGGGGGGACTCCTTGCTGCTGCAAGCTCCATGCTGCCCTGATAAGGCATCCCCTACCCCCATGGCAGCTGTGAAGGGCACAACACTGCACCACTGCCACCTTGCAAGCAGGGGGACACCTCACCAAGGCAGCATGGAGGCATCCAGGGCTCCATAGCAGCCAGGGTTGGGCACTGATGCAGAGGGCTGTGGACATGGGTTCCTGGCCCCAAAGCTTTGGCAGCTGGCACAGGGGTGTGGAAGGAATGAGGGGCCTGGACCTGTGTTCTGTTTAAAAGAGGGTAGGGGGAGCTCTGACTTCCCATGATAAAAACCATAAAATCAAATACCAAAATGTATAGGTCCTGTATTTAGAATTTATTTTATTACAGTGATCAAGACACTGGTAGGCTTCCAAATTGCTTTCAAGTGTGTAAATATATCAATAAAACATTTCTTTTTATCTAGCTCTCTGCCCTGTTTACACTTGTCCTTCCTAGGCTACAGGCCTCCAGGCTCTCTGGCCCTGCTTGCACTCACCCTTCGTGCGCTCCAGCCTCAGTTCCAGCAGCTGGGCCCCCCAGCTCAAATCTGCCTTCTGAGCTTCACCTGGGGATCAGAGCCTCTCATTGTATCAATACTTCCCACTCCATCCCTGACAGGACACAGACCCCTGGCCCTGCCTACTCAGCCCCTCTCAGGCTCAAGCTCTTTCCCCCTGGGCCCCAGGCCCTCTTTACTCCCAAGCCTGTTGGGAGCAACACCTCCTCCTTCCCTTAGTGCCTTCCTGAAGCCACACGTGACTTACCACATCTTAAATGTTAACCAGGAGCTTCCCCTCTCTACAACTTTCAGAGCTAGACTACCTGACCAGCTCAGGTCCTGGCTTTATATACTTCAAGCCCAGCCCCATTCTGGTCAAGTGACTCTCTAATTGGTCCCTGCCACACCTGCAGGCTGCTTCTCACACAGCCTGCCTTCTCTCAAAGTAGCAGGAGCACCAACCTTCTGCTATAGCATCTTCTTATGAGCCTCATGATGCTAACATGACAACTGGAAAAGCAGGGCAGTCAGATCACAGCCCTAAGTCATACACCTTTGGAAAAGGACCTTTCTCTGTTAGAAAAAAAGATAAAGCATGTATTAGTTAGAAATATCTCATCTTTGTAAAACAGAGGACAAAATACTATGACACTGGCTTTCCAAACTAAATTCCAGGCTGACTGAAAAAATGGACTTGCTTTTTAATTCCTGAAATAAGGATAACACAAGCAAGGAAAAGCTCTGAGCTACAGGAAGAAGAGGGAGAGAAGAAAGGTTTTTTTTCCAAATGTTACATCTTTTAAATGGTCTAATAAGATTTAAAATAGGTGAGAATGGCCATCTTGTTGCTTTTAAAAAAAGGCATTTCTGTGAAGTACTCAGATGCCAAATGACAAAGCTACAATAAAAAGCATTGCTGAATGAGATGCCGAAATCAAGGCAGCTGGAACTACAGCACTAGGCAGAGAGGGAATGATTTTCTTCTTCCTCCTCCCTTCTTTTTTTCCTCCCAAATCAGTTCCGTAGTCCTTGGCAGTGCCTAGAAATGTAATTGCTGCTGGGAAAATGTGTTTGTGCTGGAAACCTGAGTCACAGGCTGTTCAGTCAGCTTGTGTGCTAAAGAAAAAAACAAGCATTGTATCAGCTAGTGTCTGCTCAGAAGCAGTCATCCTCCTGGACCATCAGTAAAAAAATATTATCATTTCAGGAATCAGTGAAAGGAAATAGGTGTTTGCTGGAAGCCACCTGAGATTCAGCAAACTCACACTGTACTGATGGTGCTTATTACTAGGAAAGGTTTTCAGTAAATGTGAACAGAGTGTTCAGTTTAATAAAATCAGGTTAGACAACATAATGACTAAGGATGAGCAAAAAGCTCAGTTTATAAGATGAACTGTATTTTAGTGAGAGGAGTACAGGTAGGAAGGACTGAATGTTCCAGGAGCATGGTGGTAGGATGTAGAAACCTTCATTTCCTTGTCACAGCTCAGTTTTAACCCAAATTGATAGTGAATGGTGATTAAAAGTTATTAAAAGTTTGACAAGCAGCTTGGTGGCATGCATAACATAGGTTTAGTCAACTAAACCCATGTGCTGCTTTTGGGGAGCATGTAAAAATACCCAGGGGTGTAACACTGACTGTAACATTAGTGCATCAATGGCTGCCTAGGGGTGCAGAGCTGCCCTATTGTGCCTCTGTGTGGACTCATTTGGGTCTGTTCACTAGGGACCAGCTAACTATCACAAAATTCACAAGAATTGGTACTGTTAGTTTTAGCAGATAAAACTCTGCATGGGCAAATAAACACCTTCTTTAGTAATATATACAGTTAGAAGCCATTGGCAAGTTAGAAACAAATTATTTGATAATCCCCTCATCTCTTTAGCATGGTTTATCACCTCACATTTGCCTAAACCATTTAGACTATCCATCAAGATCCCTAAACTATGCAGTATAGAGAGTGAGACCTAGAAACAAAAGCAGCAGCAGTTTTATACAGATAAAAGCAAACTGCTACATTATTAAAAGGTACGCAGTCAGATAGTTAACCAAGCCTCAGATTCCTTAGCATTAGTTACTTCTCAACTCAGTCTGCAATCCTTGGAAAGCACTGGCCAAATACCAACCAGGGAGGTCTGTGCCAAAAAAGAAGAGATGCAGCACCGTGCAAAGTACACTAATGCTAATCATCCAGGTCTGATGTACTATGCTGAAATTGTAGCAAGGAGGGTCAGGAACAGGACGAATGAGTCTACTATGGAGTCTACAGTCACTCTCTTGTGTCCCACAGTGTTTACGGTTTACGTTGGGCACTAGCAGAAGATTAGATGGGGTCCCATTCCCCCATTTTTGTCTTTTTTTTTAATTTAAACACATATTTTTCTCTCACTTAAGCTTCACAGCATGACAAAAATAGAACTCCACCTCATCCTTCTCATTTTTTTTTTAACTTCAGCAGTAACTCATGGGAAAAACTAAGGGAGTAGAAGATACTCAGTTATTGCTTCTTGTGTTACAAAATTCCTCCAAGGATAAGCTCTCCTGAGCTGTAAACTTAACACCCGCTTAACCTATGATCTTTCTTTGTCTTAGAGTCATAGATTGTAAGGAGCTGGAAGGGACTTCACAAGATCATTGGGTCCAGCCCCCCTGTGTTAGGCAGGAAATACAACTGGGGTTAGGTCACCCAAGCAAGGTGACCATCCAGTCTCCTGAATGCAAGATTAAAAAGTATATTCACTTTCCAACAAAACTTTTTTTTTTAATTTATCTCAGAGAAAAAAGCATTGCTGAAGGAGCCAAAGGTATTTCTTTTACATCTGTAGGAAGAAGGGAAACTCATGGGCTGGCTGGTGAGAATGAACGGGTTCTTCAAAGGGTTGTATCCCAGTGCAGACGAGGGAACTTGACAGCATTTTCTACTACCATCCCCAAATCCCTAGAGAAAGCAAAGTCCTATGTTCAAAAGTGTCCAGTAATTTTAGGTGCCCAGCTTGATCAAGAGATTTGGACTTGCAGAGGTATTTCCGCCATGTTCTTTAGTTAGACTTGCAAATTTCTGGTGCTTATGAAAAATCAGATCCCAGGTATATCAAGTTCAGCACCCAAAATAAGCAGACATTTTTGGAAAAAAGTCAGCCTATTACATATTAGCAGCTAGAGTATAACTACAAGGGTAACCTATAGAGAATATATAACTGAACAGTGGTAGTTGCAGGTCTAGAGCACATGAAGAAATTTCATTCCCTCTGTTCCCCATTCAGCAGCAAGAACCTTTTCTTCCTATTTCAAAATTGCCAGGACACTACAGGCTACACCTAGACTAGGAAAATAATAATTGCAGATAAAAGGCACTGAATCTACTTCCTGCTACTTCACAGTAAATCAAATATTCAATGAAAAATTTCACTGAAGATTTAATTTACAACTGGGTGCCATGGAAAAGAGGTTTTTACTGGTCCCAGATATCAAGGTCATTCTCTTGGGTCTTTTAGGGCATGTCATACATGCAAGCACATGCGCTTGCAGCAGCTCAAATAGAAGCACTGCAAATTTGAGCTGGGGCTTTTTGCCTCAGCACATGTGCTCAGACATGCACTTTGTTGCGGAGCAAACTGTGCCACTTGGAACAAAATAACCCTGCCTGGTTCCTCCCGAATCTGCAGCCAGGGGGAACTAGAGCCCGGGGCCAGCACCTGTGCTGTCCCCAACAGTATAAAAAGCTGCCCTGTCCTGGCCCCATCCATACGAAAAGCTGTCCTGGCAAGCAGCTCAGGGCTACTCACTCTCATGAACTTCTGGGGCCAAGCCAATTGGTACCTGGAGACACTACCCCTTGTGCTCGCTAAACTGCTGCAGCAGCATCACAAATCCATTTTTAAAAATACCCCAAAATCCATGATCTTCCACAGCTAAAACAAAAAAACCCTCTACACACACACACACACACACACACACACACACACACATATACACCTAGACAGAGGGAGAGAGAGTGATCCATTGGGTAATGCTTTATTGTATATTTACAATGTTAAAGCAATTTGGAAGCCTACCAGTGTCTCTATGATCATGAAAAAATAAATTCTAAATACCTATGTGTCTTAATGTGTGCTTTTGGTTTTCTTCACACATGATGGGTGTGTGATGGGGGGATGTGGCGTTTGCAGGAAGGGGGTGAGAAGGGGTGTGGGGGAAGGTGGGTGGGTGTGTCGGTGTGTGTGGAGGGATGTGGGTTGATTGGTATGTGGGTTGATTGGTCTGTGGGTAGGTGTGGGGAAATTGCTGGGGGGACTGTGGGTGTGACGGACCTTGTGGGGGAGCTGCTCAGGAGGGGTGGGTCCCCTGGCCCCCACAGGGTGCAGCCCTCCCCACAGCACATAGAATGCCCCCCCACAGGGACCCTGCTGCCCCCGGGGGGTCACAGCCTCCCTTCCCAGGGTCACAACTCCCCCTGGAGGGCCACAGCCCACCCGCCCAGGGTCCCAGACACCCTGGAGGGCCCCAGCCCCCCTGCCCAGGGTCCCAGCTCCCCGCTGGAGGGCCACAGCCCCTATCCCCCACAGTGTGTCAGCCCCCCTTTCCAGGGTCCCAGGCAACCTTGTGGGCCCCCTCCCCCAGGGTCCCAGATCCATCCTGGAGGGCCCCAATCCCCCTGCCCAGGACCTATAACTGACCTTTCACAGCAGCAGTGGGGGGACCATGCACCAAGCCCAGCCGGGTCCTGCCACCCTTGGGGCTGTTCTGCCACCTGGCCGGACTGGGCCCATGGTGACAGGACCCAGCATGGCTTGTGGGGACTGCGTGCTGGGCCCAGCTGGGTCCTGGGACCCCTCTGCAGCCCAGCCAGGCTGGGCCCATGGCAGCAAGACCCAGCACAGCACACAATCCCCATGTGCCAGGCCCAGTCGGGTCCTGCTGCCCTTGGGGCTACTCTGCTGCCCGGCCAGGCCATTCTTATAGTGGTAAGACCTGGCCCAGTGCCATGTTCGGTCTTGCTGCCATAGGCCCTGCCCAGCCAGGCAGTAGAGGGGCCCCAGAACCCAGCTGGGCAAGGCACAGGCAGACGAGTCTCAGGGCCAGCCATGTGCCACATTCCACCTCTGTCCCACTGTGCCTGTGGGTGGGGTGAGGACCTGGCACAGCCCCATGTGACTCTCTAGTCTGGCTTTGCACTGGAGTGGGTCACACAGCTCTGGGAGGCATGACTCCTGTGCGTACCTCCCAGAGCTGTGAGACCCGGTCCAGTGCAAAGTCAGATTAGTAAGCCACACTGATCTGGGCCAGGTCCTCACCCCCCATAGCCCCAGGGACATCACCCCACCACTCCCCAAACCCCACCATATCCCCCTGCCACCCCTCACCCACCCACACCCATGAACCTCCCCCCCAACCACCACTTAGCTTGGATAGTGCTGGGGACCAGGGGCAGCAGGAGCACCAAAGAGACACTGTGGCTGAAACCAGCGCAGGAACATTTTTTTCTTTCCACGCATGCCTCTTGCCTTGCCTCAAAGGGGTTTGAGGTGGGGCAAGAGGCACATGCGCACTCATCTGGACATGCCCTTAGAGTGCATACACACATACTAACTTTCTGACTGTTAACTCTACTTAACTTTTTGAAGTCGACTTAACTGTCAAAGCATACAGAAGCATGTGGAGCAGAGTTGACTTAAATGTGGTGCAAGATAAAACACCTCCACGGTGTTTGAGTCACATTAGTTAAGTCAACTTTGCACGGGAAGGGTCATAAGATGGCTGCCACCATGCCAACGAGCTGTACACGTGCGTGGCACAATGTAGCTTAACTTACGTCAACTTTGTTAAGTTGCCTTATTTTAAGTGGACTTGGATGTGTGTACGCATAGTTAAAAAAACTTGACTGCATCTCTTTACTTTTAGTTGCTTGTGTAAGTCTTTCCTATGACCAGCAGATGGCAAAAGAAGCCCACTGTTAACAGCTTCACATTAAAGTCTGTTGCGTCTTATGAAATTAGGGATGCATAAAATATAATGTATTTAAAAAGTTGTATTCTGTTTTAAGCTAAGGGTTTTTTTCCCTAACATACATACATATTAGAGACTTCCATGTTAGATTTGTGCAGGACAGAAGGAGAATTATAAAGCAACCAATATTATAGGATAATACAGCTAGTTAATGGCTAAGTATCCAGGTTGTAGACGTATTCATCTAGAGGCAAAGGGAATCAAAACTCACGACAGAGGTGATATATTTTATTAGACCAACTAGATATTTGCAAAATATATATATTTATTTGCAAGCTTTCAGGCATAGGCACCCTTCATCAGGCATAGGAGATTGCAAAGATTGTAAAAATTCTCCTAGGTAGAAATGAAAATTCATTTTTCACAGGAGAGCTGCAGGTGTTGTAAAGTCTCCTGTTTGGTATAGTTCATTTTGTGCAGATTAGGCTCAGAGAAAAGTTGGAAAAATCTTGTTACCTCGAAGTTGTGTGGTGGTAAGCAGGATGTAGAGTTGTATTTCCTTCATATTTCACAGAAGAGTGGAAAGATGGAATGCTCTTCTGGACAGGAATCTCTTTAATTAGTTAATGGCCAAAACATTTCAGCAGCAAGGACCTACCTATTATCTGTCATGAGTATCTGTCATACTAAATACATGTTTTAACACAAATTTGAAAACTTATTAGGGAGACAGGATATTAATGTTTCTGAGTAACAAGGAGAAAAATATTTCCCATCAAATACTATAATATGAATGCTCGTATTTGGTGTACAAATCAGTGCAAGCCTAGACATTGTTGAGTCCTATATAAAGGAACTTGAATGGGAGAACTCAGTCAAGCAATCTTGTTCACTCATAAAGCCAGTGGGCTAATTTGGCACAGATCCCATGGTTCTCTGCATGCTGCCATACTGGATGGAACCCACACTATGCAGGTACTTAGTCTCCAGCTTGTGAAGACATCCTACAACAGAGGCAGGCGATTATTTTGGGCGGAGGGCTGCTTAGAGTTTTGGCAAGCCATCAAGGGCCACATGACAAGTAGCCAGGGGCAGATATATATTCATTTTCTAAATTTGGGGCGGGGGAGCTGTGGGCCACACAGAATGGCCTGATGGGCTGTATTTTGCTCACCCCTGTCCCACAAAATAGCCTAGAAAGCCAGCAGGTGGAGCCAGAGAGCAATATTAAGTATGGAGCAGCAGCAGTTTGCTGGCATCAAAGTCAGCTGCAGTTATGGCTGAGAAGGGGACAGTTCCTTGACTGGAAAGTCAGCAGTGTGGGGGGAGAAAGAAGGAAAATAAAGTATACAAGATTCAAGGAAGTTTAGGGAGTCATAAAAGCCTGATCCAATACTATTGATAAAACATCACTATACAATAGAGCTTAGAAATAATTCATAATGCTCAATTTATTCTACGTTTTCCCATTTTTCTGTTTATGGACAGATTTGCAATGATTCAAAATTTATTACGGGAAAATTTTTAGATCATATCTTCCATGACAAGCTCATCATACATACTCATATCATGTTAGATTGGGGGTGTCAAAGATAGGTCTTGCAGGCTGGACCTGCAGAGAGATGTCTGAATTCCAAATTTTACATTTGTCTGCAGTTTGAAGCCTGCTTTGGTGAATACTTGGAAATAAATTTAGTTTGCCTTGAGCATTGATTCTGGTAAATCTTGTTTGCTGGAATTGCTGAACTCAAAAAGGAGCAATGGTAGAAAGTAAAAAAAAAAATTCAGAACAAGAAAAGAGAATGAAAAGAGCCTGCAGTGTTCCTATGTCTCACATGCAGACTGTACACCAAGTCATCTGTCAGCAAGGTGTTTGTATTTGTAAGTGCTAGCCTTAAAGGGTCACCTGAGAGCAACTCAGAACACTTCTCCCTGTGGACACTGAACTGACTGTGGGTGGAAATTATTTTCTGTGGCAATGTATTTTTAGTTTTGATTGGACCCATTCATTGCCAACCTGTCAACCTCAGAGACCAGAACTATTTGTTGCTGTACAAAACAGGTTTGATACAAGATACAAGAAACCGGCAAGGTCCTTCACTGTGTTCAATCAATCAGCCTCAACCCAGACCAGTTGGGATGAACATGGAGTGAGGGTTCCCTTTCCATTCAATCCACAGCCTCTGTTTTGAGACTACAAGCAAGGACTCTAGAAGCCCATGCCAAATCTAATGCTGGTTTTTCTGAGAGATACTTGTCTACCAGAAATTGGTCTGAGAACCTGTTCATTTCATACAGCCTATAAAGCAGCTAGTCAATAATACTATCAGTGTAGGTGTGCTCAACCTTTAGCCTATGAGCCAAATACAGCCTGCAGAGCCATCACATCCGACTCACAGGGCTCCCCACAGGTCTGGAAATTTGGCACTAGGAGAACAGTGGTCATAAATACTGCCATACTGGTCCCAGCCAAATCCCTAAACCCTATTCCCTGCACAGCCAGTTGGAGCCATGCTAGGTCCCCTTCACCCGTGAGGCAGGGCCATGCCCCCCCCCACACACACATTTGTGGATTGGGGCTGGATCATGCCCCCTTCCTCCAGAGAGAGAAAGTGTTCCCTGTGAGCTGGGCCACAACTGCTTCCCTCCCTTTGGGACTAGACCATGCCCCTACCTCCATGGGGCCAGCTGGGGCCTGGCCAACCCCCCTTCATCCCTAGGGCCAAACCATGCCCCCCCTCCACTTTCCTCTCCATGGGGCTGGATCAATCTTCTTGCTGCTGTGGGGCTGCATTGGGGCTGCCCTCCTCCCATGCCTCCGCATGGCCAGATGGTGCTTACTGTGCCTGCCTAGGTGCAGAATCAGGAGCACCATTTGGATCTGGCCTGTTGATGGACCAGACACTGACAATCCAGCCCACCAGGCAAAAATTTTGGGCACCACTAGTCTAGGTGAGATTTTGAAATGATAATACTGAAGTGAAAGCTTCCAACCTTCTTTCCTCATATCCTAAACCCATCAACACAATTCTGTATTGGGCACTATCATCTGATTTGGCATCAGCTGAATATGAACTGATTAACTCCCTATTAACTTCAATAGGATCAAGAATGGCCTCCAAATTAGAGGAAGTGGTTATTGCATGCAGACTGAATAACCTTAATTTCTTCTATCATGGGGGTAGTGCTACAGTAAACAGGAAACTAACCATGTTGGATTTATAGACATCTTTGCTTAGCAGTCATCTTCTACCCAATATTAGTGCTGTCTCCTAAAATGTATACAGAACAGAAAGTTACTAGGAAACATTTAGAAAATAAAATAGATTTTATATTTAATATATATTTTAATGGTTACATCAGGAAATTTTATATATAAATATCACAGACTTCATTCACAGTGTGTGAATAACCACACTATGTATAATTTGCAATGCAGATCATAATCTAAACCAGAGGTGTTAAACTCATCCTGGGCCTCAGGCCAAATCCAAACTATGGGGCTCCTCCTGGGCCAACCTTCGGCCAGATCCACAGAGGCAGCTGCAGCTGCAGTAGGTCCAGTGTTGGCAGCAGGGGTGTGGTGGTGGCATTGGGGCCCAACAGCAGCAGCAGGGCTGAGTGGTGGTGGTGGAGATCCAGGAGTGGGGCAGTGGTCTGGGTCAGCAGTGTCACCAAGTAATTGTGGCAGGGGTCCAAGGGAAGTGGTAGAGCATGGCAGCCACAGGGCAAGAAAGGACTGGGTCTGCAGTCCATATTCTGAAGCAGGCCATGTTCCCTGGCCATACCCCTAACTTTTAGTAACCTGATGGTAGCCTGGTGGGTCAGACAGAATAGCTCCAGGGCCAGATCCAGCCTGCAGACTGTGTGTTGATACTCCTGGTCTAAACCATGAATTGCCCTTGGAAAAAGTTTGTCCTGCTAATGAAATGGAAAAGATATTGTGACTCTGTTGTGCTTTATTTTTACCATTCTGCATTGTGTTTTGATATTGTTCATTTGCAGCTGATAGCTGTGGGCCTTAAAACCAGAGCAGGTGGAGGTAGGAAGAACAGGTAGAAATGACAGTATTTCAGAAGTGATCACCAAACCCATTAGAAGTATATTCTAAGGCATCTCTGAAAGTCAGTGTGGGGTTAAGCTGGGCAAACGATGTAGTTGCCCTGAAGGTATCTCAATATTGAGTTCTAAAACAACCTGGAGCGGAAGGAGTCTTAGAACAAATAGATATATGTGGAACATCACAAACTATTTTTGTAACAAGTAAATGGAATAAATAGAAAATCAGATTTTATCTAAATCTAATTTTATCTAAAATTAATTTTACCAAAAAGAGGAAAGGAATTAGTCTATGAGGCAAATATTCTTTGTTCAATATCGAAACAATCAATATCACTTGTTTGTAGAATGATAAAAAAAAAATCACATCGAAATCAGAAAGCTAACCTTTACTTCATGTTTTTTAGATAATTAATATTAGGACAAACTGTTATCAGTGGATACATCTACACGAGACAGTAACTATGCAGTAGTAGCCTAACAAAACTGAGCAGTAGCATGCTGGGCAAAACCTGTGCTAATATACAACTGCACAGTAGTATTAGGCTACTGCACTGCTTATTAGCAACAGTAAAAAGCTGTGCACCGGTGCTACTGTGCAGTAGTGCCAGTTACTGCACATTGATTTAGTACTTGGTTATGCAAATACTAAACTTAATGCACTGTAACTACAGTGCATTAATGAATGTGTAAATGCACCCAGTAACATCAACACATATGGGAATAACATCATTGATTTTTCAGGAGTTATTCCTAATTTGTAAAGGCCTGGCAGAAGGGTATGTTGTATGTTATAGTTAATATTTGATGACTATTTAACATAGAGCTAGTGTCACAGTAGCTAACCAGGTCACGGCAGCCCAGGTCAGCCTGCTTTTTCTTTCAATCCCCAATGCATATTCAAACTTGTACGTTTTGAAAACAAAGTCCAAACGGGAGAGAATAGGGAAGATTCTCTTTAGGTAAACATTGCATAGAGAGAATACATAAGAAAGAGACCATTAATGATTCTAGTTCTTTTTTCTTTTAGATGGGTTCCTCTGCCTCTTAAAAAATGACAACTTTTCTAAACAAATGAAGGAAGCAAAACACCACACATCATGTACCCACCTCCTACATTCCTGCTGAGCAATTACACTTTCCCCTTGTCCATTAGCAATGGAGGTAACTGAAGAACCCTTAGTTCAATACTGGGCAGAACACACTCTTTCTGAAAGTTACCACACTGTCTGGCACTGTTTAAACTTCACATAACCTTGATGGGCAGATAAAACCCACTCCAAGAAATTCTTTCCCTATGTATTTTCTCCCAAAGCAAAACTGAGACAAGAGTCATTTTGCCAATTTCACTTTCAAAACAGGATTCAGGTTCTGTACTAAAATGTTGAAAGAATGGGGAAAGCAATGAAATGTAAGGTTTGCTTATACATTGTTTTCACACCAAATTAACTAGACTGATTTCAGAACAGAGATAACTGAACTGGTACAAAGGTCAGCGTGTAGGTGCAGTTACACTGGCATATAACGATGTTTATATCCACACCGTAAGTTTACAAAAGTGAGCAAGTCCTTTGTAACAAATGCGCAAAGTATCGGATACCCTTGAGAAGCAAATTAGGATATAAGTTTCAGGACATTACAAATAATCTCTAAATATTAACAGCAATGAGAAAAGGGGAAGAAATTTAAGTGTGAAAAGGTGAAAAACAGGCAGTAGGACCTAGATATCAATCTACTTGTTCAGAAAGAAAGAAATTCCTCAGTCTTCAGTGATGGAGGAAATGGGGGAGAGATTTAACATTTCAGGGGAACATAATTGAAGGAATCACTAGATAAAGTTTTTTCTGTACTAGTACAGGAAGATTTTATTTTTTAAACTGTTTGTCTATGTTACAGTATCAGAAATGAATTGCTCATCAAATGATTCCCACACTAGCAGAGAAGATAGGGCATCCTGCTTTTTCAGAAACCTCCTCTCTACATTTCCTTGAGACAGTCTGATGTGCAAACCTCGCTGGGTATTATTGTTGTGAGTCAGTCAAGCAGTCACTGTGTGTCATTCAGTGCACCAGCTGTCGGCCTACAATAGCATTCATTCCATTGAACAATAAATTGAATCTGCTCTGAGTACTAGCTGTAGTCTGCTCTGTGTCTTACTATGACTTAACATGTGTGACTCCACAATCAGCTCTCCGCATTCAGGAATTCAAGGCAGATAATACAGACACATGTAATCACACTTAATGTTCTTTATAAACCTTTTCTTTTAATTTTAAATTCAGAACTTTCCTTCATATAAAAGAATATGAAATTAAAACTGAGATGTAATTTTACTGTTACACTAATTGGAATTATTATTCTCCAATATTTCTTGATTAGCTGCTCTGCTGTGTCTGATTTGACTCTGCCTCATGAGTATGCTAGTAAGAAGTGGCCACCATTTGGGGGAATGCATGTAATTTTGTTTGGTTTTGCTCGTTTCATGACAAGAAACTATTTTGTTGCATAAAAGAACATTCACCATTACTCTGGTGAAAAATCAGACTCCCATGATTGCTAGACTTTATTTTCTTGTTTACTTTTCATATCTGAGGTGATAAAGCAATATATTTCAAAAGATCAAATGATCATATACCTAAGTCTCTTGAAATTTATCTGGATTCCCCAAATTTTGAAGGCCTTCTTCCATGTCTTCTCTCAGTCCAAGCCAGACATAATCATGTCCTTGACTTCAAAGAATCATAGAACTGGTCAGATCAGAAGAAGCCAACTCAGATCCCTCTCTCTGACCCAAAGCAACCCTTCAACCTCAAAAAAGCTATTAGCTTCTCACTCAGTCCAACACACTGACCTCACTATTGAATACTTCAGTCCCAACTGCATCACATTCTTCTGGTTTGTTCAACTATGCTGTGCCCTAAAGATCCCTATATATCCCTGGATTTATGCAACAGCATCACTACAAAGGTCCAATAGCACTTTAGCTGAATTTCTGGAATTCAGAAGAGGGGTTAACTAATATCTATGTTTCACTCCTGAAGAAAACTATTTCAGGAGGTCCTGCGTGCACACCAAGAATGGTACTGATGGTCCAAATTTCATTCTAATGTGGTATCAGACATTTCATAGGAAAGCCTCCATAGGATTGCAAGGCCATCTTGCAGTTTCAAGCAACCTGGCAATTGTTCGTAAGTGGTCAGACTTTGGGTTTTTTTATTCAAAATGAACAATCAATTAGACCAGGACTGTCCAACTGGACCCCTGCAGCCACAGCAGTGCAGTGTGGGGAACCTTGGGGGAGGCTGCATGCACAGAGGGGGGTGAGGTGCAGGCTGACAGCACTGTCTGTGTAGTAGAGGACTGCATACCACTAGTGCAGGAGGGAGGAATCCCGCAGGTGGCTACTCCCATGTACAGCCCTGTACTACACTATCAACTGAACTACCAGTAGACTCTTACATGGTTGCATGGATTAGAGGATTAGATTCAATCTAATCATATCATGTGGCACCACCTGACCAATAACCCTTCTCCCATTTCCTCCAACAGGAAACCCATCTTTTCCTGAGTTTTTCATCTTAAAATGAAAAAATCTGTATTTTTCTCCTTAAAATGAGACTATCTATGTTTTACTGTGTTTTCCAGTGGCAAATGGAAAACCTAGACCCCTGGTTATCACAGTCAAAATCTATTCTCTCTAGATGAGGACTGAAGTACCAAACATTGGCTTTCCTAGTCAGAAAAAAATAGAACATTAGCAGAAAGCCAGGAATTAAGAGGGCTGATAATAAAATTTTCAGCTAAGGATTTTACTGTTTGCTGACATTACTGTTTTCTGCAGGAAGAAATGACACAATTTCTCACAAAAGCCATGCTCTTTGCCTCCAAAAATCAGTTCCCAAATTTGGAGTCTATATATTAAGCAGGGAGGATGTTTCTTTGCTAGAAAAGCAGCATACCTGGAAACATTGTGCATGCCTGGCAGCTGTCAAAATGACTGCTACTTGTCTCGGTCAGCAAATGAATAGGCAGAGTTCTGTATTAACCCTCTCACAGCCAAAGGTATTGGCTAAGCACTGTAGCCTGTGCCTGAGGCAGCAAGTGAGATGCTAGTAGTATCTTGATGAAGCTTGTGATATGGAAACAACAGTTTAGTTATGGGAACTTATATAAGGAACTACTTACAGTAAAAAACTAACAGGGTTGCTACTGCCCTTGCTAGGGTCTGGGGCCTAACCTTGTGTGACTTAGTGAAGTTACACATTACACTGAAACCATACTAAATTTGTGGAATGTTAAGCAGTGTTAGTCAGAATATGTTGTGAGCAGTTGCATGTTAAGGGTTAATACTATTTCTTGCCTGTACAGCTCTGACTTGCCACTAGAGGGCTAGTGAGAAGGAACATTGCTAGGAGCCAGAACATGTGGGCTCTAATCCTGCTCTGGGTAAGAGGGGAGGCTGGGAGAGGTGGATCCTGGGATGCTGGAGGACTGCAATTGCTTTTTAATCTCCCTGGTACAGACAGAAGTTACCCAAACATGAGCTGGGTAGCACGGCCCAGATTTAAACCTTGCTTGATATGGCATAACATTGAGATACTCAGAGGGCACTTAGCATGTATAAACGAGCTTTAATGTGCATAAGCTTACATTTTAAATGCTTTTAGTATGGTCTAAGTGTAACATATAAATTCACCTTTAGAGTGAGATCTTTTGAAACAAGGAGTGTCCAGGAAGTATAGCATCTTAGAAGACAGTTTGGGCAAGGCAGCAGGCAACAGGAACTTCCTAGTGGGTGCAACTACACAAGACACTTTACTGATCTGTAGAACTAATTACTGTGCAGTAAGCATCTGCGTCTACATGTGCAGATGCTTATTGCACAGCAATTTGCTCTAATCATGAGTAAATTAGGTAACTACAAATGCAAGCAGCACATTTACTCAAAATGAGTAACTCCACAGTAGCACACATGTAGACCTGTGGCCAGGGACAATGTCCCTCTGCCCCAGAAGCAGGTAGCTCCCAGCCCCCACTCCATGATCACAGGGCTAGGCTGGGAGATCCTTATCTCCCAATGCAAACCCCACAGTGGTGGGACCCAGGCTGGGAGATCCATATCGCTAAGCCCCAGATTTGTGGTTGTGGGACCGGTGCTGAGAGATCTTTAACTCCCAGTGGCAGCTCCATGGTTGTGTCTCACCCACCCCACTGGGGCAGGAGGGGGTGGCTCTCAGCCTTCAGACTGTTGACATATGACATTCAACAGAGAACCTCAGGGTTGAAGCTTGCATACTGGCCAGATGTATCTTGACACTGTGACAGCTCTAGGACTGGTAGCTATAGAATTGTTTTCATTATTTTCATTATTATCTGCTATCACTGTGTATCAATAAACTTTGCCTGTTATCAAATGGCAAGGTTGTGGTCAGTCTGAGGGTTTGGGTCCACCCAGAACAAGATATCTGGGTCACAAATCCAGTGTTAACACTGGGATATCACACATCCTGGACACTATTTCCAGGAGGACTTAATTTATATCACACAGTTGTCCATGACTCTAGAAAAAAAAATTTCTACATTCTGCCTTCTAGTGTTTTATTTGGGGGTGTTGTAGGTGAGAAAATATAATAGTTTTCAGTAGATTTTGCTGTTAGGCAAATTAAAGCCAAGTCAAAAAAACAGAAAATATTTCTGAAAAATTTTTTCAGTAAGATTTCACTATTTTTCACTTCAAGTCCTAAATCAGGATTGCACAGAGGTGAAAACACTATTGGCTCCCTATACATGTGCTGGTTCACCTTCTAATGAAAATATGTGACAGCAGACTCAATTAATCAATTCTGCTCCATGTTCTAATTAGAACTCTCCAGTGTGGCCTCACTGTCACATGTCTAAGCCCCACATATCAAACGAGGTTTAAATAAAGCATCTTGTGGCCATTTTGAAACCCCATAGGTTCTTAATACAGATGATGGTGAGGCATTTTAATTATACTGGCCATGGATAACTGGTGCCACCTTAGTCGTGGGGGGGAGCATGTGCCCCCCCCAGTGACCAGTCAGCAACCAAGAAGTGGGGAGGATGGCCAATCTTACCAACCAGGGGGGTGGGTGGGGAGTGGCCACACTGCTTCATCTGGCGCTTTCACCCCTTGGCCAGCACTCATGGGGTGGGGGTGGGGGGCACTGGCACTCCTGCCAGCTCCCCTTCCCATCACCTAAGCAGTGAGTGGGCCTGTCAGGGGGTGCACCAGTACTCTCAGGAGATGCATGTGTACCCCCATGCACCTCCTATGCATCGCCACTGATAGCGGCTGGCCGGGAACTACTCTAATTAAAGACATTGGTTACCACTGGGTTTGAAAGACCAGGCACCTTATTCTACCTTCTACAAACAGCAGCACTGATTTGCAGTGAATAGTACTGCTGATACCATTCTTAAGTTCTAAATGTATAAACCTTGAGTTCTAACAATAAAGCAACTGTCCCCGTCTATGCAGTGTTTTATATTATTTATTGGTGTAGGCACACATGATAACCAGAATACTGGTATAGTTATGGTCAGTGCTAGGTATGTAAACATTATAATGGGTCACTTTATAAGATCATAACTGCAAATGGAGCTTTTTTATTTTCCCATCAATATCTACATATCTGATTCAGGTCAAAATTTGGCAGAAAGCACAGACCATGTTCTGGTCTTTCAAGTCTTCAGTAGGGTTTTTGTTTTGTTTGCTTTTTTGCAAAACCGAAAAAACAAAATCAGGAGTGGCTTAAGCTCCAGATTCCCTTTTATCCAAAACACCAAAGTTCAATTAAACTTCCATGTCACCTTATTTCTTTTTGTAATGTATTTGGAAGACAAAGCTCTATATACCTACTGGTGTTACTGCTACCAGACAGATCTATTATCTCATTGTCTTTAGGTATTTTTGCTAACTCCTCTAGCTATTAAATATTTCAATATGAGTTGTCTTTAGTAAGAAATAGAAACGCACAAATAAATGGATCTGTTATTTCAAGCCACCTAGGAATGTTAGAGGAGAAAAGAGATCAATTTTTCAAAGCTCCCATATTTTATATTTAAATTAACTGCCACATATGGGTCAGATTGATTTCTATTGCTGTAATGGAAAGTTTGCCTCCAGCATGAGGTAAGAAACTGTTTGTAAAGATTTTTGTGTATGTGTGTGATTCTGCTAACCTTTTCATTGGGATGTTTTGAATTACTTCACCCTGAATCCTGAACATTGTGTTACATGGATGTATGGTTAAAGGAATAACTTAGTACGTTTGAAGAAGCTACAGAGACCCAGACTTTAGGGCTTTTTTGTTTCTCCTTCTTTAAGATGTTCTTTCATCAAACATGTTTTGACAGAGGATACCAGACAAACATAATGCTTCATGTAAAACTGGAGGCAGGTTTGTACTTCTTGATTTTTCATCTTTGGAATACTTTAAGTTAATGCTTGTACTTATTCTTCATAACACTCATATAAGGTCATTATTATCCCCACAGATGTGGAAGCATCAGCAAAGATAAGGCAGCAAAAACTCAGAGCAAAGGTAAAAATAATCAAGGCTCCAAGTGTTGAACACAAGCCTCTAAACTGTACTATGAACTTTTTCCTTGTATCCAATTAGCAACTATATCCCTATTTCAGCAGGGCTTTGATATCCTCCTGAATTATGTGTTGCCAAATGATGTACTCTGCCATCATACAAAGAATGCTACGGAGTTTCTGCAGCCACTGCTGGCACCTCTGGGATTCATACTTCCCTCATCGATTGATATAGCCCTTTTTGGGATGGCAGTGTGAATACCAAACTAATACCTATAGGTACCCAGAAACACATTATTCAATTCCAGCTCTCTCTTGGTGATAATGGGCAAAGCTTTTCCACAAATTTTTGTTAAACCCATTAGGCTGTGTGCAAAATAAAGCACCAGCTGTCACTAGATAATGCAGGGGTGTCAACCATATAGACCATCCCATGAAGCCCTGCCATCCAGCCCTGTCATTCAGACCCAGTCTCTGAGTCTGAGCAGCCCCACATGGGGCACAGTGCATTCTGGACCAGCCCTGCAAGCAGGGCCCAAGATGCATGCCAGATGTGGTGCCTGCCCTGGCCACTCTGGGACTGTGCTGTATGGACAGGTGCATGCAACACGGACCCCAGAGCTGCTGAAATGGGCACTGCATGGTATAGGCTGACCAGGGGCATGCAGCATGGATCCCTGACTACCTGGAGCAGATGCTGCACTGCATATGGTGCCTGCATTGGCCAGACTGCACCACACACTGTGCCTGTCCTGGCAGCTGTGGGATAATGCCACATGCAGTGCCTGCTCCAACTAGTCTGAGATTTACGTTGCACATGCAGTGTGGGTCCTGGACCAGCTGAAATGGGCACCTTGTACTGCTTAGCTCTCAAAGTGGGCACTGTATGTGGAATGAGGCACCCATTCTGTCCATGCCAGGTCCAAGACTGGCTGGAACATCTACCAGATCCAGTATGCTGGGGGAAGGGAAGGGGGTCTGTGCACTCAGTCTGGCCCACAAACAAGCCCACTGCCATGCATGCATCAAGCCCACAGGACTGGATGAGTTGGACACTTGTGGGATAGCCCATCAGAAGGATGTAATGTTTGGTGAGTATCTATTTAGGATAGTAAGAGTAAAAGCATCAATAATGGGAGGTAGGAGGAGGGAGTAAAAAATGGCAAGATGGCTGATTTGAAAAAAAATCCTAATCATAATCTAACCTATGACTTCTTGGTAAACACCAGAGGCTACACCTAAATATCTCTTTGTTCACCTACTTATTCCTCATGCTCAAATTTTACCTCCAAATCACATTGAGCTTCCAAGTGTGGTGAACGCCAGGAAGCTATTAGGGTTTTGGACCAGAAGTAGCTCTTGGAGCCTACCACTGTTTCTTACATAGATTTGCTATTTGATCTCAGTTACTTTATCTCTTAAAAGGTCAAAGGCCGATCAGAGCAGTGTGGTTAAGGCACTCCAGTTTCTTTGGCCAAGAGCACACAAAGTAGTGATGTGGCTATTGCTGCTGATGATCAGGTACCTAGGGCTTCCAGGATTGTTAGGAAGTTTGCCTTCCTTCATCACATAGGACATGGTCCTCCACCTAGAATTCTCTGAGCACATATTAACCAATTAACATATTGCAATAATAGATCACTGACAGCTGTACTGACCCTCATAGCCTCCGCTTTCACTATAACATTTTATAGGATGTTCCTGGTGTTTCTAGCTTTGTCTTGTTGTTGGCTGTGAGCTGATTTGGGGGAATCTTTGGGTAAATAGTTACCTGCAAAAGCAGGGAACTGGACTCAACCTAGGAAACCCCTTCTAGGCCTAGTTTCCTATGTACAGTTGGGTAAAATGGTGGGGGTGGGGGGATTTGGCATGAACCCAGACTGAAGAGCCAAAGAAAGCAGCTTCGGGCCTCAATCTAGTGCCATGAGCCCCAGGGAAGCAATGCAAAGTGTTGATCTGGCAGCAGGGGGCAGAAGGAGACAGCATGGGGCCCCAATCTGGTGGCACAGGGTTCATCCTGATGTGTAGGGCCTGTGGACTGGCCCCATACCGCTTGGTCAACCCATGACACCAAAAGGTTGAGCACAACTTCTCTATATCATTGTGTGAAGCAACTGTATTTTTTCTGCAGTACTGGGTCTTGGTGACTTATTCAATTATATCAGTTATATCAATTAAAGGGTCTAAAGACAGGGAGCAAAGTGTTTAGAGACACGGAAAGAAAGATTGAAGAGGTTAAGATGCCATATATTAGGGAATAGTATATAAGAAGTCTACAATTAAAGCATATTTTATAGAAGGCATGTTGGATGTTTCTGTTTTTCTCATGCTACCAAAAAAACTAGAATGGAAATGTTTTTTCTATTCTATAAAATATTTGAAAGGTTTTAAAAAAAAAACCCATTCTGAACTGGGATGACAGTAAAAGTCAGTGAAAGCCAGAAACAGACACATGATAGCAAATAGCTTAATGAACTGAGCACTGAGATGAGGGAGAACCATCTTCAAGTCAACACTAAGTACATTTACATGTGTATTTAATCCAGGAGTGGTTTACTCTTAAGTAAACTACTCAAGAGTAAATGCACCCAGGCAGGCATCTAGACAAACAGCAGAACAGGAGCAGATTTGCTTCTCCTAGCAACAAACTAGTCCCACTTTCTATGGCCCTGCAATGTGCCCCTGCCACCACCAGGGACAGCTGGAGGTTCTGGCCACAGCTGCCTGTGGCCAGCAGCCATCTTTAAAAGGCAGTCCCACTCCCTGCTGCCTGGCCAGCCACTTTTCTGGCTAGGAGCAGTGTACAGGGCCTGGGGGCAGCACTGTAACTCTCTCTCCTCAGCCTCTGCCTTGCTGTGCCATGGTTGCTGCTGCTCCAGCTTCAGCCCCTGCCCTTGCCCCTATCTGCAATAGTCAGCACCCCAGGCTCCTTCTATGCTCAACTTTTTGGTGCCACAGGCTGACTTAGTGGTATGGGGCCAGTCTACAGGCCAAACTGGACCCTACACACCAGGATGAACCCTGTGCCATCAGATTGGGATCCCAGGCTGTCTCTTTCTGCCCCCTGCTTCCAGATCAACACTTTGCATTGCTTCCCTGGGGCTCCTGCACCCCAGGCTCCTGCTGGCCGTGGTGCTAGCCCTACTGGCTCATCATGCCAACCACCATCTGGCCCAGGGCAGTCTTGGTCTTGCTGGCTTCTCTGTGTGAAGTGACTGACTGGCCAGACTTACTGCACTGTCCTGGGTCCCCCACCACCATGCAGCAGCTGCCCAGACCCCATTTTGCTGGCTGGACCACGGGGCTTCAGCCCTACTGCCAGTGGACGCACCCAGCCAGCAAGGCTGCATATCATCCAGGCCGCCTGGGATGATGAGTGGTGCATGGTGGCATTCCAGATGACTCAAAACACCTTCCAGGACCTCCTAGAGCATCTCTGCCTGCACCTGGAGCAGCATGACACTGCCATGCAGCAGTCCCTCCCAATGGACACCCACCAGCTGCCTCTATGTTGGCCACCTCTCTACTATTGGCAAAGGCACCAGAAGAGAGGCCATATTGGTGGTGGTGGTGAAGTTCCACACCCTGGGCTTCCCCCCAGTGCATCAGGGCTCTGGACAGGACCCACATCCCCATTATCTGCCTGTCCCAGGGTAACCACCTCTACGACAGCTGGCAGGGCTCTCACTCCATTGTACTTCAAGCTGTTGTTGACCACTGTAGTGCCTTCACAAATGTGAGCACCAGCTGGGTGGGCAGTACCTATGACAAGCGTGTGTTTTGGAACTCCACCCTTCCAGTCCTGGTGCAGAGCAGGTGCTTGCCAGACTTCCAACTGGTTATGGTGGTGGTCCTGCTCCTCATCAGGGACCCCATCTATCCGGTACTCCCCTGCCTCATGTGGCCCTACAACTGTCAGCTGGACCCTCACCAGGCCCACTTCAACCGGTGCCTGGGATGGACCTGAGTCCTTGTGGAGTAGGCCTTCATCTAGCTGAAGGGATGCTGGTGTACCCTCACTGTCCACCTTCAATTTGCTGAGGCCAACATCCCCTAGGTCATCATTGCAGCTTGCATGCTGCATAACATCTGGAAGGCCCACGGGGAGCTCTTCTGTAAGGCCTGGGCAGAGGCAGTGCAGCGGGTAAAGGATGCCTGGCACAGGGAGCACTAGCTATGGCATCACTGACCCTCCTGCCGAGGCCCTGGGCAAGCTGCCCACCCACCAGTGGAAGCAAGGGCACCAGATGTAAGAGGCACTGGCTGACCACCTCCTCCTGCACTCCCTGCTGTAACCTACCTGGACAGCTGCCCATAGGCCCCTGGCCTACTGCCCACCCCCAGCACCATACTCCCTGTGGACTGCTCTCCAAAAAACACTTGGTTCCTCCCACAGAAACAGACTGCCCCACTTCCCACTCCCTCCCCCCTCCTCCCTCACAACAACAGGGCTGCCTGACCCACTGTCCTGCTACTGAGGATGGCCATAGTGCCCTGGGTGCACCTGCACACCTGGCAAGGGACCCTGAGTTTTGACCGTGTGGCAGGCAAGCCTGCCCTGCCATGCAACTTCCACCGTAGTCTGGAGGGCTATCTGTGGCTGTGCTACATGTTCCTTCCCCACCTCAGCAGAGGAGAACACTGTCCCTAGCATCAACACATTCCTCAGTGTTTGAGAGGCCCATGCCCACCTAGCTGTGGGGGCATAGGCTGCTCAATAAAGTTTTGCACTGTCTCCCACCTTCCTGCATATTGTGGGGAGGTGGGGACCTGGAGGCCAGGGAGGCATGGGCAAGCCAAGCCAGGTAGGGTGCGCCTCTGGGGAGAAGATGGAGCTGCTGGCAGCCACTGGTGACATGGCCAGCCTGGACTCATGGCCAGGGCTGAGGCTGCAGAACTGATGAGGCAGGTGCTGGCCTGGGCTCCCAGAACTACTGGACAAGGCTGGGGACAGGGAGCTCAGTGGAATGGGTTGCTGGTGGGCCAAGGGGGTCTCCCCCGGTGATATATCATTGCAAGTGCCAGGCTATAGCAGGAGCTTGGGCAGGCCACCCACACTTGAATACACAGCACTACAGTGGCCAAAGTCCAAGGGCATGAGAATTGCATCCAATTCCCACATAAAGAGCATGGACTTCCAGGCAGTCCTTGCAGTCAGTTTGTGCCTGCAAGGCCTTGACCTTGATGCAGCACTGGTCCACTGACCAGTCATGCCCATGCTTCCACATATGGCCTCACAGCCCCTCATAAATGTGGGCATTGGAATGCCCATCCCGTGTAAACTGGCCGAGCACCTCAGCCTTGCCCTACAGTCACAAGGTCCACAGTCTCATCTGGTGATCAGCTGGGGCCCTGAGAAGCAGTGTGTGGTTTGGAGAGGACACCAACATGGCTCCCACAACTGCTCTCTAGGCCTCCATGCAGCTGTCCCAGTGTTTCTGGGCCTTGGCAGCTGTCTGCAGCCCCCAGCATAGGGGCACAACATAGGACTGGTAGCTGTGCATTGAAGTGGTGCCAGGCAGCAGCTGAAGGGTCCAGACAGGCTGCTGTGGGTTGTATGTGGCCAGGTGGAGCTGGCCCCAGTGGTCAGGAGCTGGATGCAGCTGGGCCTGAATGCCAGCAGGCCTGGCAAGTGCCTGTAGCACCCTGCAGGGCTGGATGGCATGACTCTGGCAGCTATGTGGCACTATGGTACCAGGGAGTAGTTCTGGGATACAGGCAGGCTGCCTTAGCTGCCCTACAGCCTGTGCAGGACGATACTATAGCCAGGTGTGGCCACAAGCTGCCTGCACATGTCTCAGGGCTCCAGCATGGCCACAGGCTTTTATGGGTCAGGGGCTGATGCTGACATGGAGCTGACTGAGTCCTGGGGTTGAAGAGACTTCCAGCCCTGGGGCTAAGGTGAGGCTGACCCCCCAGTAGCAAGGCTGACTGGGAGCAAATTTGCTCCTGGGCAGTGTCTGTACATGCGCTACTGTGCAGTAGCTACTTGCGAGTAAATTTGCTACTTGCATTTACAGATAGCAAATTTATTTGCAAGTAGAGCAGTTTACTGAACAGTAAGCTTGTACATGTATAGACTCACACACTTACTGTGCAGTAAACTGCTCTACTGTGCAGTAAAGTGTCTTGTATAGATGTGGCCACTGCATCTAGTTCAGACTAGAGTTCTCAAATTGCAGGTAAACATTCTTTTCACTAGGTTGTTGCCATTTTAGAATGACTGAAAGGGTCTAACACTTTCTGATTTGACCAGAAATTTAATTCTGGACTTAACTGGACTTTTGTAATGAAGGCAGTCCATTTATTTCCAAGAACAGTTATCTTTTTGCCATATTTTCCAACAGAGACCAAAAAATTCCTAACCAGTTATAATTATGAGAACAGTAAAGACCCAAATAATGAAACTGAAAGACAACCATTTTCAGCTTGATGACAAGAAATTATTAGTTTGCTTAATTTGGAATTCATTACCAAAAAATATCAGGACCAAGAGCTTAGGAGGCTTCTAAAAGGATTAGATATTTATCTGAATCATAAGAATTCACAGTTACCATACAATAGATAGGAAAATAAACAATCCTTCATAAACCAGCCACCAGCTGTGGGGATTAGGAAGTGATTACCTTTATGGGCAAGAATTTCTAGACCTGTTCCTTTTATGCACGATACTAAGCTAAGTGGAGAATCTGACTCAGTAAGACTACCCATAGTAGAAAAGCACATGCAAAAGCATTAGCAGCATTGAGGCTAAGGTTTTTAAAACAACCATTTATCTTGTAGTCACCCATTACTTTTCAGTGCTAGATCAAAGTTCCAGACAGCTTTAAAGCGGCTCTATTTTGAAGCCTTTATTTTGCAGTCATAAATAAATGAAGCCAAAATTACTATGCAATTCCATTTACAAATAAAGTTTGATTCATGTCATTGATGCTCATAATTATTCATTTCAAAGGACAAAAAAGAGTTGTTTGGTTTTTTTAAGTCAAGTCCCTCTTCTGAAAAGTATAATTGGGGTGAAAGACGAGAAGAGATTGTCATCTCCACAAAAAAGTTTTTTTCTAACAAAGATGATGGAAAATACATGTCAGGAGGATTTGTCTCCAGGAACAGCTATGCCTATGCAATGCCCATCTCATCCAACCAGTCCTGGAACAAAAGTTTCTTTTAGGAGAAACTGTGCTGACCCTGATTTATATCAGTATAATTATAGGACTCAGCTTATACCAGCGTACCTACACCAATGTAAATGAGCCCTTGAATGTAAAGTGTCTATATGTTCTCTAGAGAAAAAAAGTAAAAGATTACACACTTTAAGATGTTAACCTAGACAGGTACCAGAGTATCTGCCAACTTTTCCCCTTCATCTCTACTCCACCCCAACCAGTAAGAAAAGAGAGCTGCAGTTCTCACATGTCTATCCAGGAGCATAGCAATAGATGCTTGTAATTTGAGTGCTCTGCTTCTCACAAAATGGAGTTTGACACCCCTTTAAAAATGGCTCAGTCCTTTGCTAAATTCTCTTTGCCTGCTATTTTTGAGACAGCTTGCACTGAATTACAGAAGAACACCACATGCAAAGCAACATAATTAATACACTTGGAAATTAATTAACCTAGTGCTCAGTGAAGAGATTTGTTCTCGGTAACATGATTCTGAATAATCACTTATCTCTTGCATTCAGTTAGCAAGCAGCCTGCAAGCATCAGCAGCTATTGCAGGCAGTTACATCACTGATCTGTCATTCTTTCATGGCCTTACCATATGGACAATAATAACTTAAATGGAAGCTAGCAGATGTTAAGGACACAGTACATAGCTTGGAATGCACAGATAGACCTAGACTATTCGACTAATCCATTAATTGAGATGTTTTACGCTGAGCATTTTGTCTTGCTATGAAAATATATATGAAATATGTGCTGTGTTTAGACACAAGGCAAGGAAAAGCCGACAGTATTACACAGGAATTTGTTTTAGAGAGCTAATTGATTTACTGAGATGAACAGTATAGTCTTTCTAAAAGGGAAAGCAGAGAAATGATAAAAGACTTTACTTGTGGCTTCAGCACATTAAGGGGATTTTTTTTAACTGCCTAGAAAATAGAGTCTCTCTTGTCCTGTTCTCCTTCACTGCACATGCCCCATCCTTTATTTAGCTTGAAAGGCAATTACCATTTAAGGGGTAAGCCTTGCAAGATGGGAAACCTAACATTCACTTAGAATAAGCTAACAGCAGAGTTATTCCAAGCATCAACTTATCCCTCCTGAGTGCTTGTCTTGCCATCAATGTGGCCTCTCATAGGAACTTTGAAAGAGGAATAGAAGGTACCAGAATGAACTGGTACAAGGTAAGTGCTAAAAGGGTCCTTGGCATTAATCTTAGCAAATGATCTCTTCACTAAAGGAAAAATGCACTTAAAAATGAACCATTAAATGAATAAACTCTAGGGCAGCAGGTATAAGAGATGCAAATATAAGAGAGGAAGACGCATAAGAAGTATCAGATTTATTTTCAGAATCCTGTAAACAGCAGCCAGAGACATATTTGGTTTAAACTCTCAGGTCACATCCAGACATACGTGGATGTTTGCTTCCCCAGGGACAACTAGTGGCTGCATACCTTGTGCCACCCACCACTGGTTGTCCCTGGAAAATGCTTATATCACACATGCTCTGGTGCACAGCATGTTACCCTGGGTTGGGTAGAGGAGGCTGGAACTAGCACTGTGCTGGACGCAGCAGCCTTACCTGGGGTCCTCTCGAGGCTACAGCAGTGGCGACTCTGCCACATGGAGCCCAACCGGCAGCCAGAGGATGGCTCTGGCCAGCTAGGCTCTGGCTTTGGGGCTTTGGGTGGCACATGCTGCCTCCATGTGTGCCATTCTGCTTTTCTTTTCTGGATTTTTTTTGACCCCTCTATATCCAAGAGTAAAAAAACCCAACCCTTTGTGCTGCTTCTTTGCAGAGCAGAGAACAACTGACTGTGGGGTATTGTGGTGCTGCAGGCATGTCCGAGGTGCCACATACCGCACAGCCTCAGAAGCCTTTCTTGGCTACCAAAAGAACTGCCAGTGATTTCAAATGTAGGAAGGACTTGAAAAGCATCAGTGATTTAATCTCTGTCTTCTTTTCTTCCAATCTGCAGGCAAGGGAACTGTGCATTTCCCTAGGAAAGTAAGGGATTAATCCTATATCCTACTTTCAGAAGCTGATAACAGGAAGTTGCAGATGGTACAAAGTTCCCCAATGAACAAGGAGGTTTCCTTATATAACTAGTTCAAGTTCTGGAGTATCCTAAAAGCTTCCAGAAACTCAGTATTGAATCTAGAAAATTCAGGATAAAAACTGATCAAGGCCAATTTTTAGAGTCACGTCTTCATTTTCTGTCTCTATGAAATCCTTGTCCTAGGCTAAAGAATTCCACTTGCACAGTAGGGGCTATGCACTCACATTAACAGATTGTAAGTAGTTAGGATAATTGGTCTTTGTTCCTTTGTAAACTCAGTCTGATACCAGGTTCAAACATTTCTCTTCCCACTCATCAAGCATACAGTTAAGTAGCATGATTTTTTCATATCCACTTGAACGTGATAATGCAGCTGACGAGGCTACAATACATTTATAACACAAAATAACTAAAACAATTGATGCTGTGCATTAAAGTAGAGATGAACCTATTTGTAATGAACCCAGGTATAGTGACAGTTCTCCTACGCTCAAGGGAAAGGGAAGCCTGACATTTTTTCATTATGCAAACTACAGTGATACAAGGCATGAACTCTGCTCAGAGGAGTTCACTAGGAAAAGAAACCCTTTCCAAGAGTGCAGAGTTTGAGGGAGAGATGATAGCCCCACCTCTCATGTGAATACTTTTCATGGATTTGGAGATGGGGCACCAAGGTTCATTTGCACCCTCCAAATACTGTCCAGTTCTGGGCGCTGCACTTCAGCAAGGATGTGGAAAAGCTTGAGAGAGTCCAGAGAAGAGCCACCCAGATGATCAGAGACAAGGCAAGCCATTCGAGGAAAGGTTGAGGGACTTTGGGGCTCTTCAGCCTAAAAAAAGAGAAGGCTGAGAGGGGACTTTGTAGCAGCTTACAGCTATATCAGGGGAGTACATCAAGGGCTCAGTGAACAACTGTTCACCAGGGCACCCTTGGGGAAAACCAGAAGTAATGGCCACAAACTCCTGGAAGACCATTTCAGGTTTAACACTAGGAAAATCTTGTTCAAAGTTAGGGTGTCCAGACTGTGGAATAAGCTCCCTCTAGAGGTGATGCAATCACCTACCCTGGAAATCTTCAAGAGAAGACTGGACAGTCACCTTGGCCCCAGTTGTCTTTCCTGCCTAGTGCAGGGGGGCTGGATCCGATCATCTTGCGAGGTTCCTTCCAGCCCCTAACAATCTATGAATTTATGTATCTATGAAATGGGTGTTGGGGTAGGGTGTGTGGGAGGGGAGGGCAGTACTCCATAAGATGAGGGGCTAAACATGAAGCCACCAGGGCCACATATTCACAACACTTAAGTGAAGGGGTACCTGATGTCAGCTGAGGGCAAGACATACTGAATTTGTCTGTTTGCCAATCACCACCAGTGTCAGATGAACCACACAGAAAACCAATGTTTTGTTTATGTAGTAAATGGGCATAACACTTTGTTGTTACCAAGTCACATCATTTCATTATATGACACAAGATTTGTGTTTTTTTCTAAATCCCCAGCATCATGAAATTATACAAGAAGCTCCACCTTCATAAAGGGGAGAGAGAGAAAAAATAAGAATGCCAAGCCCTGATAGTTATGGCAAAAATCTTGAGAGCACCAGCAATAACACCAGAAGGCAAAAAGAACTTGATTTAAACACAAAATAATAAACAAAACCTCTTGTGGATTTTTGAGAGCCTTGAATTACACATCCTTGCCACCCCTGTGGCTGCAACGTAGTAATGCAAGATTACCTCCCCAGCATCAAAAACCACTCCTTCTCCACAAAGAATGCGACATACACAATACAGAAAATACACAAAATACAGAACCATACTGATAAAAGTCATTCCCCAGCATTGCAAATACACAGATATATAGTATCAGCACAAAGCAGGCTAGTCCAGCAACATGTGCAAGCAAGAAAAAATCTTGCCTAAACATAGCAAAAAAAAAAGATACACAGAAATGTACACAGTATGTTAGCCCCAATATACTATAGCAAAAATTCATATAAGAACTTGCTGTGAATCAACAACATTGCAGGGGTGCACCCCCACACCCAATAAGTACAGCTGATCAAATAATGTCATTTTGTAAAACAGTTTTGCTTTCTATTTAGTATATTTCGAGATTTCAAAAGTTGCTTTTCATTTGCGTAAGAACGACGAAACCCATTAACGTTTCCACGTCAGTTTTTTCAAATGTATTTCTGTTGTTTCCAAATAACAGACACAAAAATATAGGAGAGTATCCAGACAAGGTTCTTTGAGTAGATGTGATATCTTTTATTAGACCAACTGAGTAATTGGAAAAAAGTTCTTGGCAAGCTTTCAGGCGCAGTCACCCTTCTTCAGGCATAGGGAATCTCTGCTGGTCTGAGACTCCAAGAAATGAGAGAAGCTGAAAGTGTGGCAGGATGACAGTGAAAATGCAACTAGGTAGAAATTAGAAAGACAAAGGGTAAAGCAGGTAAGGGAGGGGGAAGAAAGCACGGGAAATTCTCACTGACATCATGCTCTTACTTGACTGCAGCAATGGTCTTACACCATGCTGTCCCCATCCCATGAGCCCTATACTTGCCTCCCACCCTGGACTGCACCCCACCCTATCCCCACAGCTGTCCCCCAGTCTTAACCCCACTGGCCCTGCCCCCACTAGCCCAGTATGGACCCCCACCTAATGCCTCTCCCTTCTCCCACTCAAACACTAGGTGGTGCTGCTTTGTTTTCATTCTGACAATGGATCTTAAATCAAGCTCAGAGTGTCTTCATTTTTGTTAATGGACAATGGATTCTTTTTAACAAACTTTACAGATGACTGTATTTAACGCTTCTGTTATGGTCTGTCTGTAAATTTAGTAAACTGGCTGCAACTGAGAAGGAAAGAAAATAAAAATCCTTTGGAAATGCTGCATTGCATGGCACTTACAAGCCTAAGATAGATGCCCAACCCATAAGCTAAGAGAAGTATTGCCCAAAGATCTTCAATGGACATAAGATAACAATTTAAAATGAATATCTTTGAGATCTTTAATCTTTGAGACTATTAAAGAAATGCTAGAGTCCCGAGGCACTAGGACAGCAAGCACAAAGCTGAACTTTCCTCAGATGCCTTCAAGGAGCGTATTAGGCAGTCCTCTTACAAAAGCTGGCAACCAGTCTTTCTAATGCCCTGCTTCTTTTCTGTCCACAAAAGCTTCTCTAATATCTTTCCCAATTATACAGTTATTCCAGTAAAAGATATCACCAAAATAACTTTCTTATCACATATTTCCACAACACTCCAACTCTACTTCAGCAAGGAGGATCTAAATTCACTATCTACAGTGGAAAATCCACAACCAAAGCTAGACTTGAGGAAGGGCACTTTGTGCTTAAAAACTTGTCTAACATCTCTCCCAGCTATACCTTTGCTCCAATAAAAAATATGACGAAAAACACCTCCCACCCTTGCTTTTCTTTATAAAGAAAGACAATGCTATGTTGTGAAAACTTATTTTTAACTAGCCAATTGCCCATCAAGAATAGGGGGGGAGGGGCAGGTAGGGATGGATCACCACCACCCACCACCCTGTGCCACTGCTGCCTCCCAGGAATTGGGGGGAAGGCGGGGAAGCTTGCATATGGCCACTGCCACCACCCACCATCCAGATGTGTGCAACCCCCCCCACTCTGCGTCTGGCCCCATGTGTCCCCCCCACATACCGCTGCTCTGTGTTTAGCCCTGCACCAAGCCCTCTCCACACTGCTTCACATCCAGGTCCTCAGGCTCCCCCCCCAACCCAGACCCATACCCAGAGGTGGATTAATGTGCATTGGGGTCCTGGGAAAACACAGTATTGGAGGTCCCCTCCCCAAACAAGCTGGGCTGCAAGGTGGGGCAGTGTCCCTTCCCCTCCTGGTGCTGGCAGGAGAAGCTGTGGGTACCCTGCTGGGCTGGAGATGGGGGGCACATGCCTGGCTCTTCTCCCTTCTCCCTGCCCATCCCACTACAGCCAAACATACACACACACGGACATGCACACACAGGCACGCACTCACTCTCTGCACATGGACACATAGACACAAACATACTCTCCCTGCCAGGAACATGGACACACACACCCACACACAGACACATGCATGCGCACACGTAGATGGACTCACTCACTCACTGCATATGGATACAGAGACAAAAACACTCTCCCTCCTGCCATGAACACAGCATGCACATGTGCACTGACACATGCACGCACACACAGACATGCACACACACACGCAGATGAGAACGCACTCTAATCACTCACTCTGCACATAGACACACAAACACAAACGCAGTCTCCCTACCATGTACAGAGACGCATGCATGGACATGCACAGACATGCACACACAGAAGCAGATGCATACAAATGTCCTGACATGCAGACAGAGACACACAGGTGCAGATGCACATACAGAGGTACAGATACATACATACACACAGATGAGCACACATGCACAGAGATGCGTTCATAGACAGACAGACAGACCGACCTCTCCAGCCAGACCCCTTCCCTTCCAGGACCTCTCCCTTCCCCACTCTCCATCACGCTGAGGCAGCTCCCTTCCCCTCCTCCGTCCCTTGCCCCCACAGACACCCAGGGCTCTGTTTCATTCCCCTGCCCCTGTTGCCCTACCCAGGAGGGAGCTGCTGCCTGGTGGTGTCCCTGCAGCCATGCAGGTGCGTGGGCCAGGAGCCCTGTGCCCCTCCTCGTGTGGATGGCAGCACTGGGAGAGGCAGCTCCAGGGGGGTAAGGTCAATATTGCAGGCTGTGGCTCTCCCAGTGCCAGACTTGCTGCGCAGCACAGTAGTGCTCCTGCCCCCCACCCCCACCTTAGAAGGCACTTGGTTCCAACTCCAATAGCCATTCTTTTGTAGCAGCAGTTCAGCACACCTGATCATTATAGTCCACGTATTTGGGGTATTATTTGCTGAGGTCATTGTTAAGTTGTCAAAAAAGGTGAAAAAATGTGCAACAGATAAGTCTTCACTCTGCCTGACTTTGGACCAGCTGGCAAAGGAAGAGTGATGAAAGTCAAGGTATTGAATACTGTTGGCTCTTACAGCAGTGCCCCATGTTATGTCTGAGGACTTGAATAAGGTCGTAAAGTTTTAGGTTTCAATGCATTTCTCAGATTTTTATTTCTAGATTGTTTTTCTTTCTTTCCACTTGTGCTTAGATGCCCACTCCTGCAAATATATTGGTAGGATCTAATTTTGCACAAAATAAGAGCTCTGGTTTCACATACATGTAGGCGCCTGCTACACATTATATGCTGCTACACATATATTATGCAATTAACTGGTTAATCATGCAATAAATTTAGAACGGCCACACATGCAAAGTAAAACCAGTCAAACATGCAAAGTAATTTATTACATGATCAAAATAACCATCCTGCTATAAAAAGAGCCAACCAGCTATAAAGTTAGTGCTTGAAAATGTGTAACAACTCTATAGCTGGTTTGTATTCAGCTTTAAGTTGCACGTGTAGCAGGGCTCATACACAGTCACCTTCCTAAGCATTTGCTGGAGAGGGATCAACCATCCAAACTATGAAATCCGGTTTTAACAAGAAAGATCACCAGCACATCTTACCACAAGCATGTGGGCCCACTACTTTATGCCAGCTGGTCTCATTTGATAATGACAATCCCTGTTTTCACTGTTATAAAAGCTTTCTTTATACTATGGCCTTCTCAGACATAAGAGGACTGACTGTATCTTCTATTTCTCTTTCTACGATTTTATTCATACATATTTCTGGGATTGGCAGGTGTGACCACATCAGAGATCATCACAGACAACTGGACTGAGTATAAAATAAAAAGGACTGAGACACATTGTGTGTGAGAAAAAGACTGTGGGTTTTATCCCCCTCTTTAAGAAAATGTTTCAAAATTAGATAAATTAGCCAATATTGGTAGATTGTCTTGAAAATGTAAACATTACAGAAATGCAAATTTTTTTTAAAGAAATAGTAAAAATAAGGAAATTAAAGTGCTCAGGATTTGTTAAGCACAACCCAGTTTAAGCCTCATAGCATATTTATGAGGTAGTTTTTTTCCTCTTATCAGAAAAAGAGATTTCTAAAACCACAGAAAGTTTATTCAGCAACTCAGTGGGAGTTACACAGCTATGGTAGCCTCGGAAGTGCAGCTGAGATAAAGATTTGATGTGTGGTTGCTTCTACAAAACTCATCCAAACCTCTTGGGACTGAGAAATGAGTTTGGAATGAGAATAGAGATATGCTTTCCTGTGTTATTTCCGTTTCTTCCTGCTTCTGATCATTTCAGGAAGTACCACAATATCACCACCTCTACTGATTTGGCAATTTCCCAGTAATCTACTGCTTTTAGACATGTTGCAATGGCCATCTGGAAAAATCCAGTGACTATATTGGTGCTTCTAGAGCCATATTCTATCCCTAGTGTGCAGGGACTACAGTTGTGGGGATCTCCTTTATAACAATCTATGTGCTGTAAGAAATGATTATATCATGATAAACTATTTTAAAAAGATGCCATCAATTAGAAATTGGTCAATTTTACCAGAAAGAATTAGTTTTATTTTGCTGGAAAGATCCACACAAATAATAGGAGAAACTGGCTAGCTGTATCAACACAAACAACAGGAAAAGCCGACTACATACAAGGGAATGCGAAACCAATCGTGCAAATGCAGACACAAAGGATCTGATCATTCTTTCCAATTTACACCTTACATGGGACACTTATTATATGTTTCATCTAAGATTGTAGTAAGCATTACCATGCTGCATTAAAAGTTCTGAGCAGTTGCACAGTAATGCTTACTACAGTTTTTACATGTACATTGTTGGTCCCAGCTCTAGCCCTGGAGTCCTAAACCAGCTTCAGGGATATGCTGGGGCTTGGATAGACAATTGGCTAGTTGTTGGTCCTAGACCTGGCACCAGAGCCCCTCCAGTAAGGAGAAAAAGTAGTATTGGGCCCAAGGTAGACTGCAGTGCCATAATTCCCCTTGGGGCCTGCTGACCATGAAACGGTGGGTGTGGCAGATGAAATCATGATCATATGCCATGATTCCCTTTGGGGACTGTAAAGCCAACAGGAACATGGGGGCCTGAGATAATTAACCCTTCTGCCTGCTATTGTTACTGCCAACTTAAGTGGACATCTTGGGGGATGACAAACTGCTCTGTGGAGTGGTTGGATGATAACTAAATGTGTCAGTGAAATATGGAGATACTCCCCCGGCAAGAAGTTGTAACTTTGCTGTGATACAATTGCACTTAATATGTATTTTAATGCTTGAACATGTGAATGCTTATGTTTTAAATGCAGCCAACACATCCTAAGCGTAATGTGAAGATGCCATCAATTGCGTGACCACAAGAATTCTCATATGTGTTTTATGATCACTTTGCAGTGGACTATTAATCAATCAAAAGGTAGTAATCAGTGGAGACTTAGGCCCAAATTTATCATACTGAGAAAATGCTGAAGTATCTGTGCTCTCCTTTTATTCTGATACTCTAAGGGCCCAGCCATGTAATGACATAGAGCCCAAAATTACTATTCACATAAGTATCCAATTTCACTCAGGTGGACTACTCATATCATTACACTGCTTTCATCCTTTCAGCATTGCAGAACTAGGGCCTAGTTCTTCCTTATAACTGCAGTGTGACAGGTATAGTAATTCTCTGTCATTCTGGGGGATGTCTACACATGCATTAATGCACCTTTGCTATTGCACATTAAGTTTAGTACTTCTAATGTGGGGTACTACATAAAGGCACAGTAGTCCATGCTAACGTGCAGTAGCAAAGACAAACTTTCTCTGACACTGAAGGCACAGTAGACTAATTCTACTGCTCATTAGTACAGTTTTTGCTAATGCACAGTAAAATAGGCTACTGCACATTATAGCTTCTCATGTAGATGCATCCTCCATGTAGTAGCTCTAGCTGAAGGAAGGCTAGAAGGGGGCACAACCAGATAACTGAGAGAAAGAATAGCCTGGCTGGAGAGCTGCTGCACTCTGACTATATGTAGCTGTCCAAAAAGTTCCCTGAGGCCACAGAGATATTTGCATAAGTTAGGGCAGTTTTTAGGTTTGGTACACATTATATTTGTGGTGATATACATTTTTTAAGACTACAAAAATAGAGTACTAAGGGCAGGCATATGTACACAACCTCCTGACTAGAGCACAAAAAAGTTACCACAAACACATGATCTCCAGTCAGGAGGTGCTAGAGGGGCTGCTCTATGCCTACAGAACCTGTTAGGCTTTCCTGATCAGCTGCTGCCATCATGGCAACAGCTGGTCAAGATTAGAAACCACCAGCTGCTGTAGTGGTCTCTGATATTGGGCTGCCTGTGAGTAGGGACCTTTAAAGGACTCAAAGGCAGCTAACTCTGGAGACCACTGAAGTGGACACCTGGGTCCCCTGTGACACTCAGGAAGAGAGTCCACACAGGAACTGAGGTCAGATCATGGGGATATGGACAAGGCATAGCTGAACTTCTGGACTGGCAGAGGACATCCAGGGGAACCTGAAATGGACCAAGCACCTGTCCTGGGTGCAGGAAGTGGAGACCTGGCTTCCACTGTCCCTGGATAACCCAGGACCTCTTCTGTCATGAACTAGTGCTGGTAGTAGGCAGGTTCCCCCTTCCTGCACTTGCTCCCTGCCAAATCAAGCAGCAGGTGCAGGAAAGGGACCTGTCTACCACTGCTGCTGTCCCTAGGCAAGCCCAGAAGCTCTCTGCAACCTCAAGCTGGAGCAGGACAGGACTAGTCCTGGGGCTCCATGTTACTAAGGGCCAGAGAGAACAGGGTACCAAGAGCAGCAGTGGGGTCTAACTTGCTTCAGGGGGGGTTAAAAAAGCCCCCAGCTGCTACTGAAGCATGGTCCATGGGGAGCACTGGGAGCCACAGAGTTTGTAGCTCTTTGCAGTGTGTTGATTTCATCTGCCACACCCACCTTTTCAAAGCCCTAAAGTTGCCTATGGCTGTCAGAGAGCTAACTATTCTCTCTCTTTCCCTCCCACTTGGAGGGAGGGGAGGGACAGCAGAATGTGATGGGATAATGGAGGTCTCTCCAATTTAACCACATATTAAGCTTGTCCTGGAAAGACAGGCAAAGAAGTTACTATTTGATGCACCATTTTTGTAGCAGATGGGCCATTTTTGTAGCATAACAAACAGCACACACCTGTGGTCAGTTGTTTTTTGTCATGTTCAAATAGCTGATATTGCGGGACAGATGTAACGTCTGTCTAGGGGCTACGCATGAGTCAAGTACAGAAGGAACTCAGAAGTGGCTTAGAACTACTGGTGAACAAGCAAATACATATTTATATTTCAGCCTTCAAGCTTCCCCCCCCAACCCAAGCCTAGTTTAGACTAGAGACGGAAATTCTTCTTCTTTAAAAAATTACCCCAGATGGCCAGCTGTCTTCTCACCAGAACTACCTGCTGCTATTTTACCTCTGACCAATGCTAGAAGACCAGTGTCTCAATTTCTTGATTCTGTTTGCTAGCTTTCAATGGTGCATCTAAGTGAAATAGTAAAAACTCCTGGAAATACACATAATATCTGTATGCTTGCTTTCTGGATGGTGGTAATTTTGAGCTCCTTATGCAAAACAGGGTCATTATACCTAAGTAAACCCTTGCACCCTTACAGAGGTTAGAACCCAACCTCATTCATACAGTCCCTTCACTCTCTGAACATGTGTGGCCTGCCCCTATATAGAGAATCAGGGGAAGCATAAGAGAAAGTTCATGGCACATTCTAGTCCAGACTAACCTGCCAGTGAGGTTTCTGATTTTTAGTAATGACTATACTTGCTAACCTTGAATCCATAACTCATCACTGGCACTGTTTCAGTGCCCATGCTAACATTAGAGGCTATAGCATAGATAGGCCTCAGACACTTTTTCCGCACATGATCCAACCCTGACCATGAAAGTAAACATAACAGAAACCTGTTTACATTTCAGCATTGTGGATCTATATCAGAGATAAATAATGGCTGCAAAATTTGCTGGTGCAAATGTAAACTAACAGGAAAAGTGAGGGAGCCAGCCTCTACTGGTACATCCTTCTAAGTCTGTATGTCACAATTAGGGTATTCCTACCTTTGGAAGTTAGTACATATTAGTATACTGTCAATTTATCAACTAGCAACTCTGCATTAATTTCTGTTTAGATACTGTTAGTTCACACTGGGTGCGTCTACATGTGCATATTAATGCGCTACAATAAACTGTGGTGCTTATCACTGCATATTTACAAGTATTATCCTGCTGCAGAGTAAATTAGTTTACACCAGCCTAATAGGAGTGCATGTGTAGACACAAAATGTTTACTGTGCAGCTAATTAGTCTGCTGTGTAGTAAACATCTCATGTAGATGCTTCAACTAAATCTAAAGTATCTCATTTCACTTTAAAAGTATGGGTGAGTTGCCTCACACACAAAGGTAAGTGCACAAAACGTGTCTATTCACGGAACGTTAGTGCAGAGTAGCTGATCTGCCGGCAGTTCAATCTGTTCTGCTGCACACTAACCTCCTTGTGTAGATAAGGTCTTTCTGCTTTAGCTCTCAGCCTGTTTGCAAACCATGCACACTGATAGAAAAACAATCTTATGCATCTGAGCAATCTGAAACATACCTCATCAGAGCTGACACTGAAGTCAGGCGGTATCTCAGGAAACTGCATGTGTTTTCACTACATGAATACCTTCCTCAAATTGTGAGCAGAGTAGATGATTCACAAATCTCTCCCCATTCCAGTTACTATCCTTAGAGTTCGGGCAACTAGACTCTTGCTTATTTTAATACTATACTTGTTTTATATATTTCCCCAAATTTGTTCAGATGTACACCTATATAATCTCTAACTTTATCAAAGGTAATGTGCATTTGTTTCCACTGTGTTAGGAATTACTATTGCTTTATACAAGCTTGAATTGATTATTAAACATAAAATCAGAATATGTTCACTCATTCAATGTCCAATGTAATATCATTGCCAATGGTGTCAGAGGAAATGCAGATTACAGGTAATCCAAGGGAATTTGCAATGAGCATGATTCTTCTGTGTCCTACAGAGGGACACATAGTGCCCTTTGTTCCAGGTCACAGAGGACAGCAATGGTCAGGCACAGAACTGAAGCTGGGTCTTCCAAGTTCCTTAACCACTTTCTTCTTTCTCATAAAAGTGCTTTAAAGTATAGGATGCATGCCAGTAAAGGCAAGAACCATGAAGTATCAGAAAGTCTCTTCCATGCCTGTCACATATAAGCTGGCTAGTGTGAGCTGGGCATAGGACCAAATCCATCCAGGAAGAGCACACATCAACTGCTGAAACTTCCTTAGCCTGACAATGGGTTTTTCAACTCGAAAGCTTGCTTAAAAATTGTTCTCCACTATTTAGTTGGTCTAATAAAAGATATCAGATTCACCCAAAGAACCTTGTCTGCCTATGTCCTTAGACCAACATGGCTACAACCTACACCCTAGTACTACTGCATTCACTAGCCCAGCACCGATTATTCCTCCCTCCCCCACCCCCAGAAGAAAGACTGACACGGTACCTGGTCTGTGTTGCTGGTTTAGGGAGCAGGTTAAGAAAAGGACACATTTCTTGCTCCTACTCATGTCCTTCTGGACATCTATGTAGGGCTGGGTACAATTTTACTGTTACAAATTCAGCAGAGTAGAAGAGTAAAAAACATTTTTCTACAAGCAAGGGCATGCAGACAGCAAGGTATTTGCTGTGTGTACTTGTCCTCAGCTTTATCAGTGTTTGTTGCTCTGCTGGAAAGCAACCCACACACTTATCACAAAGGCCCTCTCCTGTTTTCCTGGCATACAAGTATTCCCACTGAGATAGATAGGAATTCAAATGCACACACACACACACAAACACACACAATACTGGATAACACATTAAATGTTGCATCTTTAATTGAGTTATCTTGGCTGCCCTTATAGAGAATAGATTGGTTTATTAGTAGATTTATTTGCTATCATTAGAAGTAATAATGTCTTTACCCCTTTAATTGATGGTGTGTACATAAGTGACCAAACACGTATGTCTATAAATAGATGCTATATATTAGTATGCAGAGTATATTGTAAATATGACAATAGATTGCCATATATCACTGCTGATTTTTTACAAAGTTAACTGAACGATTCTTATAAGGGTTGGGGACCTGAACTATATAGATTAGAATCAATTTTAATAATGACTAACAGCTGGGTTAAAACTTTCAGTAAAGCTGGAAATGTAAGTGTCCCTTTATGCAGAAGACAGTAGGGAGCTAAGAAAGCCCTTCTCTGTTTCTCCTTATGGCATCAAACCTGGCTGACAGTTGCAAAGTCATTATTTGATAGTATGCTAAAATGAGCAGAGTAGAGTAGGGAGAATTAGACGGTCATAGAACCTGTTCTTCTGGGAGCTTGCATGTGGAAACTGAGTTGCCTGGAGGTCTGAGAAGGACAGGGTTGATATAGGACTTGACTACGGAGTAGATGAGAAGACAAACTACACTGATTGGCATAGGCTGCCTTGACAGTCGTCAAACTTGATTAGCCTATGAGAGGGCCTATATTCAGCACGCCAGAACAATGCCTTGGAACCTCTTTCAGTTAATTTCACTTAAAATTCATCAAGATAGGAGCAATGTGAGACATGGGCCTGTAAGCACTAGGGGATGTCGGCTATGCAATATGTGGTCAAGTGAAGATAGCCAAGAAAATTGTAAAAATAATACTTTATTCAAAGGCAAGAAAAAGAAGCAAAAATCATTCAATAAAACATTCACTACAAATAGTTATCCCACTCCTAATCACAAGAGGATGATGCTCTGTCATAATAATGCAATGAAAAAATCTTAAAAGAAGAAAAAAAATCTAAGTGCCCATATCTGCAGAACACAAACTTACAAAGCCTAATTTTCACATTAGGACTCCTGTATTAGAGTACAGCATGCGCTTTTCACCACAGCTCCCAAATATGTAATTAAGCAACTTCATTTTAGCAAAAGAACATGACAAACACATAGTTTTCCTAGAATTCTCCCATTTGTTCTCATGCCCAGTAGCAGCAGAAATACTGAAAAATGACCCTACTTCACAGTGTTTTCTTGTTGCAAGGGTTTAGATACATAGGACATACAGGCATATTTTTCCATCTGAGCCACAACCAACTTCACTATAATATTTTCACATCAAAGTCTAGCAATGGCAGGGTGTGATGCGGGTTTGTATCTGGGGTAATGGGTATGAAGACCAAACTATCTGTCACCTTTAGAAGTGGTCATGCCAAAAAACAGGTCTGAGGGCCTTTGGAAAGCTAATGTGAGATAGCTTATAATACAACTGCATGTGCTGTACCTGGGCTGTGGAAAAACAGAGGACTTTAATTCTCCATGGGATTCACTCCAGTGCTTTTTAAATTCACTTTTAATTAAAAATATATATAAATAGCCAGTGGGCATTTTCATGAAAACTCTATTGGCAGAAACTGAAACTTAATGCTCCTTCTAGAAAGGAAACCAGAGGAATCAAAACCTACTATTCAGTATAAAATATCTTAAAAATATAACACAAACCAGTTGCACCTTTTTGTACCTGAGAACTGGATGTTCAGTGTTTATAAATTGGGCATGACAAGGCCTTATCATTCAATAAACATATTTTGTTCTGTATTGGAGTACATCTGTACTATTGTTTTTTAATATACTTTGATAGCATTGCCTCTCTGGTCAATGAAGTTACTCGTGCATTGCCACAGCCTACTGAGCAGATTTTCAATGAATCACATCCCTGCCTTCCTCTGAAACACCAAACACTGATTATGACAGTAGCTTATGCATGATGAATCCAATGTACCCCTCATGCTTGAAACTGCATAGTAAATTGTGGCAGAGAGTCACTGCTGTGCAGAACTGGCAAGTACATTAGGATCACTGCAATTACTGTCTTTTTTCATTTATCTTACATACTGTCTGAATTACAATTGGTCCCATTTTTTGAAGCTTTTACTGATTTTTAGGTCTTTTTTGTAGTGCCTCTTCTTTTCCTTACCCTAGTAATGATGAAATTGTAATTTGCACTGTGTTTTTATATTCACATTCTTATAAATGTGTCAAATAATCTTAAAGAATGCTGGACTCCTATGAAAGGAGAGAAAGAACTATGATTTCTTTCCCCACACAAATCTGCTGGTGATTAGCATCAATATGAATTAGCCAGGTAAATTAGTTAGGACTATCTTTCCCAGCAATTGCATCATACATCACCAATTTGTACATTATTAGACCCCATGTAGCAACCCTTCCATGCATATGTGGTAAGATATAAACTCCAAACCAGGTTTCAGGGCATCCCAGGATACATGGCAGGTATCATGGCAGACACAAATAATTGGGAACAACCTGACCCTGGCTACAGTGGCCAAGAGCCTAGAACTAGAGAAGATTTAGGCTAAGGACAGGAGTTACACATAAACTGGTTTAAGTAATCAGAAGCTAGTTTAAACCTGGAACGGAACAGAAGCTCAGTGTACATAAGCCAGTTTCAAAATGGCAGAAACTGGTTTAAGATAGACCTGGTTGAATTATCAAACTTAACTGATTTAGTTCAAACCTGTTTATGAAATTTCTGTCCCACACCCCTTCCTGGTTCAAATTAAATCAGAGTCCCTCAGCATCCCAGGATGCTTTGCTGCCCTGGGCTGAGCTGTGCTGTCTGCTCCCAGGAGCAGGGTTGGCCTGCCCCTCTGCTCCCTAGCTGGAGCAGTGAGACCTGGCTGACAAGGGGTTGTGGGGGGAACCCGGCTGGGGACTGCAGCTTGGTCTGCCTGTGGGGCATAGGCAGCAGAAGGCCAGGGCTAACAGGGCTTAGTGTTCCCAAATTTGGCTTCAGTTGCACCATTGCCACACCCTGCTGCTGCAGCAGCACCCCCACTGCGTGCTCCTCCACTGTGTACAGCAGCAGCACGCACTGGCCCCACTATGGCAGTGCATGAAGGTGGGGCAGGGGGCAGGCATCACACTCCGCACCGCACCCTGCACCACCTCCAGCCCCCCCCCCCAAATAATATTTTCTCCCAACATGTATGCTGGAGGGGGTGGGGAGCAGCCCCTGCCAGGCTATTTCCCGTTCGATGCTGGAATCAAGGAGGCAGGAGCTGAGAGGTAAGGCTTGGGGAGGTGGGGGGGTGGGGTACAACCTGAGATAGACTGCCAGCAGACAGGGGCTGGAAGGAGACCAGCACACCCTATGCCCTCCCACCTCTGGCAGAGACTGAGTCAGGAAAGTAGTTGATAAAGGAAGGGTGTGGGGGCATAGCTCCCCTCAGCTCCCCCAGGCCATGGGGGAAGGGGAAGAGGCTGGGGAACTGGGGCTGGAGGGACTGGTCCCCTGCTACCTGTGAGCACAGGGCCAAGCCCTGCAGGTCCAGACTGAGAGTGAGTAGGTATTGGCAAAGACCTGTCAGGGTTCATTGGTTTGAGTATTTCAGGAAGCAGTAAAAAGTTCCTGGGTTAGACAATACAGACCACAGTTTACAAGAAACCCATAGACCAACATACATATCTGCACAGAACCAGCAATCACTCTAAACACACCAAGAAGCTGTGAAGCCAAGCCTTTTGATACCACTGAATTTGCACTGGGGAGAACACCCGTGATCATCACCTCACAAATTTCAAAAGGGCCATCACTCAACAAGGACTCTCCTCCAGAGATGGATCACACTTTTGAAAGCCACCTGGATACCACATGAAGAACTGCTGCAGTACAGAAGAAACCCCGCCATGAATCACATACCACTAGTTATGACACATCATCCCTCCCTGGAACCTGTATGGAAAATCCTCAAACAATTGCAACTCATACTAAATGGAGACCCAATTCTCAAAGAGATCTTCCGAGAACCACCCATCCTATCCTTTAAACAAGCCCCACACCTTGCCAACCTCATCACCAGAAGCAAATTTCCTATGGCCCTAAATACACTGAATGGATCCAGATGATGCCATGACAATAAATGTAAAACCTGCCAACACATTTCCACCACCCCCACAATTCCTACACCCCACAACAGAACCATCACCATTCCTGGATCTTACAGCTGCACCTGCAGAAATGTAATATATCTCACCAATGCACCAAATGTCCCAATGGAAAATATGTAGGAGAAACCAAATAACAGCTGTGCATAAGAATGAATGTACACCAAAAATCTATCAAAGACAAGAATACCCAATTATTTGTGTGGACACATTTCTCACAAGAAAACCACTCTCTCTCCAGTCTCTCAGTTCTAATTTGCAAAGGGAATTTCCAAAATACCTTTCACTTCACTTTATCAATCTACTGAATACAAAAAAACATGGACTAAATATAGACATTGGATTTATGACACATTATAACCTGCTTAACATCTGACTCCCCAGGTAAACCCTTCACTTTTTACCAGCTACTCTCCTTCCCTTCCCCCCAACCCTCATGTCTCTCATCCTTTGACTACAGCTACATTCATTCCCCTTTCCCCACCCCTCACCTGTCTCTCACCTACTGACTCCTTCAATTTACATTTTAACTGACTGGCTTTCTTGCATATGTACTGGCCTCTGGCTGCTTTCCTACTCCATCCAGGAAGAGCACAGACCATCTGCAGATGATTCCTCAGCCTGATGAGGAAAGTTTGTGCCTGAAAGCTTGCTAAGAAGAATTTTTCCAACAATCTGAGTTAGTCAAATAAAAGATATTGGTTTTACCCAAATAAATGGGGGATGGAGTCAATGATCTCCCAAGGTCCCTTCCAACCCTAATGTCTATGAAATCTATGAAACCTTGTCTGCCTATGTCCTTAGACCAACACAGCTACAACCTATACTCCTGATACTAATGTCAAGGCACCCAAGAGGGAGAAGGGGGTGTAGGTGGACTTGTAAAACCCAAGCAAAGATAAGGTCTGTTGGATGTCAACTCCAGCACCTAAGCCCACCTGCTGATTCACCAGGAAGGACTTTCTGAATACCTGACTGTGAGGAAACACTCTGCCCTGAGCATTATGTAAGACTTCTGCAAGGCTTTCTCTTGTCTTTTTGGTTTATTACATTCCATTTTAAGTTAGACTAATCTGTGTGTTCTCTCACTCCTTTACTGGGCTGTGTCTTAGCTTAGGTGAAGATTTTTGGTTGTTCTTTGTTGTGTGCTTGAAGTTGCAAATTTCTGTGTTCAATACATGCTCACTTCAGAGGAAGGACTATTCTTGTTTAAGCTTATATGAATTCAATGCCACTATCTTTTTCCCGTCCCACCCGCTCTTCAGACTGAAAGGGCTGCTCTCCCCCTCCCATGGCTAGGGAGCAGTGGGGATGGGGGGGGAGCAGAAAGCCTGGCTGGCACTGCCCCCCTCACCCAGGCAGGGTAGGGATTTAAACCCCCACACTCCAGGTGCTAAGCCAGGGCTGGAGCCTGACCCCATGCCCCCTCCACTCTAGCAGGGAGAGGGGAAAAGCCTTAGAGTTTTAGTCTCTTCCCTTTGGCAGTGGCTGGCACACTGGGAGGTGTGTTTCTCAGCCTTTTTCTGAAACAGACCCATTGGCAAAGGTTCATGGCTTGTCCCAACCCACACCCCCTGGCTCTGCTGGTATGCAACCCATAGTCCTGCCCCCCTGGGCCATTCTGGTGTCCTTCACTTTCAACCCACAGCCCCTGTGCCCCCAAACCTGCCAGGGTCCCTCACTCCCAACCCACAGCCCCTGGCTTTCTCCAGCCCTGCTGGATGGGCCTCAGTTGCCCCCGTCCCACTTGGGCCACAGCGCGGTGGCTGTGGCAGCTCCAGCTCATGTGGGCAGTAGCAGAGCAAGTCCAGCTTTGGCATGGGCTGGAGAGAAGAGGATGGAAGGCCTGTGACAGCTCCCGCCTTGGGCTGAGGCTGCTGCACCTCACCAGGTAGCCTGGACATAGCCCCTTCTGCCCCCAACCAATGTTTCCTGGCCGCCCCACCCCCGTAAGCACCCAGCTTGGCCTCACAGCTCTC
>NW_017728950.1:7273240-7394731 GCF_001723895.1 Crocodylus porosus | reverse complement strand
CAATGGGAAGGTGCAAGCACCTTCCAGCTGCCACTCTACCCTACTGCAGTCTTGGCACTTCCCCAGGATCAGCATTTCTTAAACTGTGGCTTGTGACTCTCTGAAATATTCCTGTGACCAACTTTTGGGTCATGACCCACAGGTTGAGAAAAATTGCTAAGTTGCTGTAGTGCCCTCTAACTTTTGGCCTGATCCACTGCAGACATGTGGCTGCATTTCCTGACTCAAAAGTGAATGCTTGTTCACTTGCTTCTCAATTTAATCTCTGTAGTTTAGACTAACCTGCAGAGACTGAATCAATTTAGCTTTAGGCTTTTTAACTTTCTATCTTTACTTAGATTTAAAGAGTAGATATAAAGAGTAGATCCATATACATTTTTAAATGGCATATGAAAATGACCAAATAATCTAAATTATATTGCATCAGAAAAAGTGCAAGCTCCTCGTCTATTACATATTAGTGCCAGTACTATGCTGTGACAACTGATATCGGAATACACTGCAGGACCCTCAAACTGAACTTTCAGCTTTTGCAGTTGTGCTCTCAATTAAAGTTTAACGGAGCAGAAGACTTAGTGCAATGACCTTGCTCAGGTACAGAACATGCTGTGATGGAAAAATCACTGGCAGGGAGAAGAGATTGTTACTAGCTACTCTGAATTGGCCATTGTTGCGTCATGTTCATAATGCAACAGTACAGTATTGTGGCAAAGCCTAAGAAGACATGCCAGTCCAGAAGCAAAATCTGGATTCTAGTACCAAGACAACAACAGTACTGAGGATTCAATACTGGGACAAAAAAGATAGATGACACAAATGACTATGTTATAAAATAAAAGCATTGATCCTTGTACTCTGTTTCTTTCTCTCCGGAGGAAATTCGCCTCCTTATAGTAGAACCTCTTGATTAATTGTTAAGAACCATGTTCAGTGACTTGTTCACCATTTGCACATTCAGATCTGCATGAAGATACCTAAATCTAAGTTCTTTTTTCCTTTAACTACTTAAATCACAATTTTGAATGCCAAACTCAGCTGCAGGGGTAATGGTTATAGCTGTGTTGGTCTAAGGATGTAGGCAGACAAGTTTCTTTGGATAAATATGATATCTTTTATTAAACCAAGTAAATAGTTGGAAAAATTGGAAATGTCAGAAAAATGAGCTGTATTAGTTTATACCCCTGCTATAAAACTGGGCTTACAGTGTTTGTTAAAGGGAAAATACAACAAAAAGAGAAAATAGTGGGGTCACCCTTCACACTTAGGGATGTGATCTGCATATCCAAGCTTTGTAGAGGCTATGTAATGAAAGATTTGTGTAATGAAAGATCACAAAACGTAACCTTATAAGATGTGGAAGTTTGGACAAATAACTAGGGAAGAATATAAGAGCATTGTTTGGGGATGCAGGGATGAAGTCAGCAAGGCCAAAGAGCAATTGGAGCTGCAGCTAGCAAGGTATGTGAAGGGTAACAAGAAGGGTTTCTACAAGTATGTTGATAGCAATAGGAAGGAGCAGGGAAATTGTGGGTACTATGTTTGCCCTTTCCAATCATCCAGAACCTCTCCTGATCACTATGAGCTTTCAAAGATGAATATTGGGAGCTGGGAAAAAAGCTGTTTGCTAGGGCACAAGGAGCAATGGCCATAAACAATGCAATAGAGCAATGATTTCAGGTTGAATGTAAGCAAGAACTTATTTATGGTAAGGGTGACCAGAATCTGAAATAGACTTCCCAAGGTGGTGGTGCAGTCCCCAACCTTGGAAGTCTTCAAGAGGAGACTGGACAAACTCCTTGCTGGGATCATATTTTGATCTCAGCAGTATTCCTGCCCAGAGCAGGGGGTTGAACTTGATGATCTTTTAAGATCCCTTCCAGTCCTTAAATTTCTATGATGCTATGATTTTCACTTTGAGTCTGCTTTTTGTGTGACCTAGACAGTATGGGCCTTGTATGAATTAAGACTACAGCCTGACCTTGTATATAGTAGTAGCACACTTTTCTTAAAACTGTTAAGTTTCAAGAGCCACTAAGCCCAGTATACTAATCTTTCAAACCCAGAAGCTCACATTCAGCCACCAAGAGTACAACAGCTGTTTCAGGTGGGGTTTCTAGGTAAGTGAAGGACAATGCCAGAGACGTGAAAGAAAAACTCAGTGCCTGCTACAAAAAGTTTACTGCCTATAGTTTGTAAAAATGCAACAGGTAAATGAGGCAAACAGGTAAGGGGGGAGAGCATGAGTGCATGACAAAAGTAATTATTATCCAAACAAGTTATTTTGTATTAACTAGAGGTCACATTTGACCTGAATTGTCAGGTTGGCAGCATTTTGTAGGTATTGCTGAAGTGATGCTTTAAAGAAAGAATGAGATGGAAGGTACAATAATACCTTTTGGGACTGTGTGAATAGGAAAGTATTTGATTCGGATTTGGCCAATTCGGAGGACAGTGATTTGATTCAGAGATTCAGATCACTGTCCCAAATCCTTTAGGCCAAATTGGCTTCGGAAGATTTGGTGCCGATTCAGAGAGATTTGGGGATTTCGCCATAGACTATAATGGGGAATCATTGAAATACCTATAACTTTGTCATTTTTTGGCAGATTTGGATGAAAACAACTGAGTGGTAGTCACTTCTGAGGGCATGAAGTCTACGAAAATTCAAGGAGATAGGTTCAGCAGTTTCTGGGAAACTGTACCTCAGGGTACTGACAAGCAAAACTCGTGACATGCGTGACTTTGTGTATGTGTTAAGGCACAGTGGGATGAAAACTGCAGGGATGGTAGCCTGTGACAGGAGGCCTTCCTGGTGCTCAGGCAGAAACAGCTCACAAAAGAGGTAGAAAGGCTGCAGACAGAGGCTTATGTGCTGTTTCTACATCCCTCCCCACGAGCACTGCGATTGGAAGGGGACTCAGGGAAAGATCAAAGTCACTGGCCAGCTACAGATATCAATCTTCCCCCTCCGCCCCTCCTCATTTTCTGTTCCTCTGAAAGGCTGCCTTCCGAATCTCCAAATCTTTTTCTGAATTGATTCGGAAGAGTTTTTTTATCTCCTGATTCAATTTGGATTCAGTAATTTGGCCTCTGAATTGGGCCGAATCTTCTCCAAATCAAATTGGCAACCAAAGTTTTGCATACCCCTAATAGCTTTGCCATTACTACAAGCTTTCTAGGTATTTCTCCCTATTCAAGCAGCAGTCTGAAGGATGATATTGAAGATGTACAAGTGGCTACTGCTGCCATGTAAGTAAATTTATCACAAATTTTAGACCTGTTTTGCAGCATTTCAAACATTTCTAAAACAACTGAACCCTCTGATATTTTACATTATATACCATCCCAGGACAGAATTTTCCTACAAACTTCCTTGAGTGGAATGATGAGTGATAAAGAATTGTAGCTTTGAGTAAATGTCTTAGACCCCTTAGCTATTTGCTTTAAGACTTTTTATAATTTGTGGGTTTCCTTGCTTAACTGTTGGTTTGTCTAGAAATACAGAATACATTGTCCTTCAGATAAGAAATACAAGACATCTTGTGTGGCATAACTATGAAGATGTAAATTAACTTTAGAAAGCCTCATACTATTCTGTTTTTAAATTATAAACTCATGTTAGAATAAGAACAGCTCCCTCCTGGAATGACTGGTGCCACAAAGCAGTGACTTTTTAACTCTGAAGTTGTGATTCCAAGGTGGATTTCGAGTTGTTTTCAGGAGCTTAATATATTTACAATCTAATTTTTTCCTAAATAATTATGTTTTTTCAAGCTTTTCTGATTGCACAGAAGACAGTCCAGGAAAAAAATTACTGCAATATATACATTTACAAGCCTAGCTTGACTTTAGCAGGGTTTTGATATGGTCTTCCACAACATACCCACAAGCAAGCTAAGGAAATACAGGTTGGATGAATGGACTGTAAAGTGGATAGAAAACTGGTTGGATTGTCAGGCTCAGAGGGTAGTAACCAGTGACTCTATATCTGGTTGGCAGTCAGTTTCAAGCGAAATGCCCCAGGGGCCAGTTTTGTTCAACATTTTCATCAATGACTTGGAAGATAGGATGGAGTTTGCAAACCTCAGCAAGTTTTCAGATGACACCAAGCTGGGAGACTAGTAGATAAACTGGGGGGGCGGGTAGGGGTAGGATTCAGAGAGACTCAGAGAAACTGGAAGATTGGACCAAAAAAAATATCTCATGAGTTCAATAAGCAGAAATGCAAAGTCCTAGACTTAGGGTGGAAAATTCCCATGCAGGCTGGGGACTAACTGACTAAATAGCAGCTCTGCAGAAAAGACCTGGGGGGTTACAGCAGACAATAAGCTGAACATGATCCAACAGTGTGCCCTTGTTGCCAAGAAGGCTAACAGCATCCTGGACTGCATTAATAGGAGTGTTTCCAGCAGATGGAGGGAACTGATTATTTCTATTTGGCTGTGGTTAATCCACATCTCGAGTCCTGTGTCCAATTTTGGGCCCTCCACTACAGAAAGGATGTGGACAAATTGGAGAGTCCAGCAGAGGGCAACAAAAATAGTGAGGGGGCTGGGGACATGACTTCTGAGGAGAGGCTGAGGGAACTGGGCTTATTTAGTCTAGAGAAAAGAAGACTGAGGAGGGATTTAATAGCAGCCTTCAACTACCTGAAGGGGGGATCCAAAAAGGATAGAGCTGGCCTGTTCGCAGTGGTGGCAGATCACAGAACAAGGAGTAATGCTCTCAAGTTGAAGCAAGGGAAGTTTAGATTAGATTTAAGGGAAAAAATTCTCACAAGGAAGGTAGCAAAGTACTAGAACTTATTACCCAGAGAGGTTATATAATCTCTATCCTTGGAGGTTTTTAAAACCCAGCTAGAAAAAAAAATTAGGTAGGATGACATAGTTGGGAGTGGTCCTGCTTTGAGCAGGGTGTTGGACTAGATGAACTTCTAAGGTCCCTTCCAACCCTCGCTTTCTATGATTTACACACAAACGCACATGCACACTATTGCAGTGTATATAATATATTGGCTTGCCTGTAAAAATGCATACATTCTATACTTGAGTATATTATTTAACCCCAGAATATAAAATTCTGGAGATATACCTTCATACCTTGCCCATATATTTGATGCAATGAGCTTTTAAAAATCCAATAGCACTCATATTACAGCGTTATCGTTTTCTCTAAAAGCTACAAAAGACTCTGTGACATGGACTCAAAGTAACGTAGGTTACAGAAGGAAAGGAAGTGAGTAGTTTTAATTTCTAAAGACGACGAAAATTGTGAATCCTTGTTTTGACTCATGATAGGAAGAGAAGATGTAAATGTCATTGACATCACTTCTTTCAGTTCAAAAAGGCACAAAGTAATAAGAGTTCAACAACAGCAAAGAGACTGCAGTGGAATGTGGCAGAGTTTAAAACATACAGTGAAGAACTATAAATGATATTTGACTGGAAAGCAGAAACACTGGGTTCAGAAAATGATAGTTTTTATTAAGAGTAGTTAGTGCAACAGTGACATGAACATTATGAACTGTATATTACAGTCAATATTAGCACTATCACAGGGACTAACAAAAGGCTGGAATACTGAAGATATTCAAATATCAGATAAGAATTTTACTTTTTGTAGTTGATATTAGTCTTGCTGACCTGACCTTTACAGATTAATTGTGTGGGTGGGTATGAGTCAGGGAAAACACCTATATATGCTTCTACTACAGCTAAAGGCTACCACACAACAAATCTTCCTACAAAAATCAAAGAATGGTCACATTTGTGATTATGTATTTTAGTCACAAATGAGTCATGCCAAAATACATATTTAAATACAAAATCTGTGCTGACATCACTAACTGCCATCTACTGACTCGAGAGCAACAAGGGTCTGTTTCTTGAAGTGGAAGGTTTCTTCCAGTAGCATAGCATTTTCAATGAGTTTAGCATGAACTAACGAACAATTGTTATTAGCATATACTGTGAGCAAAAGAACCATTTCATACAACATATACACCCTAAGATTCGTCTCTTCCCTCCAGTCATGGTTTTTCTACCAGAACACTCATTTCTAGTTATCTGGTAAACAGAGCAAATATCATTCAGTATAGCAATGCATCTTGAATTAATATTTTGTTATTAAAATAGACATTCTATTCAATGAAGTACATACATAGCAGGAGTTCCCAGAGAAACTCATAAGAGAAAATTGTTTTGTATGGTCACTGTATCACAGAAGACAGGGATGGAAAAGATCCTCCCTGCTTTGCTGACTAAGCCACCTAAGCTCACTGAAAATCATGACTGGTAGTGTTTCATCCTACATCCTCTGAATATTCAAGTGTCTATTCTAGCTACAAGAATGCAGAAAGAAATAAACATGTAACTTTATATATATTAGGCACATGCTGTTCACCACATAGTCAAGCTGTTTGAGAAATGGCAGCCATTTTACCTGGCTTCAGCTCCTTTGACAGTGATGGAAGTTGCTTTGCATTGCTACCCTTGTTTACATCCAAGTTATTTAAAAATATTTGTTAGAATTCTCTATTGGTATTATTTTTAAAAAGTTCTTCTAAAGGAGGGTGGGGGTGAAGGTCAGAACAATTACAGCAATCACATGTATTTGATTCAACCTGCGCAAAAGAAACCCATGTGACATCACAATGTGATATAAAACCCTGAAGCTGTCTAAGAGACCCTGCCAAGTGTCAAAAGTTTGCCTGTGACTCCATGCCACACCACACCATGTGCATGATGAACTCTCACAGAAGAGCTACAACAACTCCAGTTTTCCCTTCCCAATCCATCCAGCTGAGAGTAAGTTTGTTTGCTACCCTTAAGCCATTGTCAACAGCTAGCATTAATTTTTTTTCATACTTGTTTTTCACCTGTACAATGAATGTAGTCGGCTCCAGTCTCTCTGACTTATAAAAACTCTAGTAGTCACTGGGTGCGCCTATACAAGATGCTACTGCACAGTGATTACTGCACATTTATTTAGTACTTGTATAAGCAAATACTAAATAAATGTGCAGTAAAAGGAGTTACTGCACAGTAGCACTATCGAAAGCCTTTTACGTGATGCTACTGAGCAGTAGCCTAATACGTTTTTGCCATGTGATGCTACTGTGCAGTAGTATCCAGCTAATGCACAGTCAGGGTCTTGTGTAGATGCACCCACTGCTAATAATGTACATTTCACTAAGGGATCAAACACTTTACATGGTGGGTTGAGTGGGGCTGCCTCTAAAGTAAATGAGGACAGGTTGCCAACTCAGCTCAGTGGGAGCTTTATTTTAACCAGCCAAGGTAACCTTAAGAAGTCTTAGAAAATGTTATCCCTACCACAGTCCTAAGTGTGCCATGATAAATATGGGTTTTCATCCCTTTTGAGACTTCCTATAAAGGAAGTGGTCAGTGATGTTTAAAGGACCAAAAATTATTATTTCTTCCTGGGCAGAGTAATGGAACTTTTAACATTCAGATAAATATTTCAATTGCCTGAAACTATAGGATTGACCAGGCCTAGATTACAGTGTTAACCACAACCTTTGCCTATCTGTATGCTAACTGCTAATCATGTTTAACAGCAAGTAAGGCAAATAAGTCCTTGTGGAAGTCTTTCAATACGACCTAATGTTCAAGTGAGGATGTCACAGAGAGAAACAGAAGGAAGGGCCTCAAAATGCCAGGGGGAAACTCTGGGGTCAGGAACCCTCGGAGGGAAGTTAAAGCAAAAGAAAAGAGAAAGGGAAATATTTACCTACAGCAGGACCCACGGTGAAGCCAGAGCCTGAGGAGGGACCCGCGCGGTTCATCAGTCGTGCCTTTATACAGTTGCGGCCAGCTGATGATGTCAGCTGTAACCGCCAGCCAGTGGAAATAAAATGAGCCGCCAGCAAGGCAGAAGGGGGCAGATTGACACCAGCAGGTGCGCTGGCAGGAGAGCCTTCTCGAAACCCTTACAGGGGCAAGAAGAGATGGAAGCTGCTTTTCCCAGCAGGGGAGGACACGGCAGAGCACGCTGCAGGATGGATGCTGCTGGCTGCAGCAAGAGAAGCCAGGAGCCAGAGGTGGTGCCCCAAGACTGGGAACCCAGATGAAAGGGCAGAGGGGAGCAGGAGGATCCCAACACCAGTGACCACAGCAAGGGAGCTGGAGAGGCCAGCACGTGTCAAGACACCAGAACAGGTGGGACTGTTGAGGGCACTGGGAGAGCCGGAGAGGCATACCAGGTGGGAGACGGGAGACAAGAGCAGCATGAGGGGCTGCAAAACATGGCCCTCGATGGCGTAGATATGACACAGTGGATGATGTGGGGGCAGTCATCCACCGGAGGACCACAGCAGGTCCAACAAAACCTAAGTCTGGGTGACGAGTGAGAAGAAGTGTGGAGTAGCCCACAGGCCACCGCGGCCACATATAGGGCCAAACACAGACCCCTAGTATCTGGGGCAGGTATTGGTGACTAGGCCGGGGGGAAGCCAGGGAAAAGGGGCAGCTGGGCCCCTCAGAGTGTACCAGTGATTTTTTGTTTGTATTTTACATTTCCCACGGTTGGAGGGGTTGAGGAGATAGGGCTCATGGAGCCTGATTGTTGTAGAAGCCTCGAAGTAGTTAGTGGCCTCAGGTAAAAGAGGATGGCTTCAGGGCATGGGTAGGATATTACAGGCTGTTTTCACGTAGGCCAAGAAGACCATCTCAGTGAACATACTCAGGGACTCAACAGTCAGGGATCTGGGCAGCAGGACATCTGTGACTCATCAAGGCTGGGTGTAAGGGTGAGGTAGAGGGGAGGTGGAGCCTCGCAGAAGACTGCCAGACAGATGTCCCACTATCAAGAGACTCCCAGTGGTCAGACCCTCCACTGAAGCAAGATTCAAAGTTGTGGCAGGAGAGATTGGGGAAGACTACACCAGAGGGAAACCCTGACTTGACAGAACACCTGGGATGGACAGGCAAACACCAAACATCTGGGCCAGAGCAGCACATGACCGGATGTTCGAGGCCAGACAGGCACAGAGGACAAGCCCATCGACTAAGAGATCTGGAAGTAGTTGCAATGATTTGTTTCTAAAAGGTACATATGCAACTGAATTAAAAAAAAAAAATCTGAAAAATGCTGGGAATCTGAAAGAAGGAAGAGAAAATATCAGGTAGAATCTAATGATGAATCTGTCATCATGACAAGCATGGTGGGAATAGGGATCTAGAATAAAGGTCCTTTTTTTCCCCTGATGTTTTTGCATAGCACTATTCCATGATCTAAATATTTTTATTAAATTGGCAGCTGGGGTGAGGTTTAATGGTGACCACAAATGAGTTCCTAAGGGTCCAAACTGAGTTTGGAATCATAGTATTCTACCCATCCACCATTTCCATCACTGCTCTCTCTCTCTAGTCTTGCAATCAGGTAGAATACAATTGCACATGTGAGGTACCAATATGGGGATATTAAAAAACCTATCTCCAAATATACTGAACCATACTGTTGCCATCTTGACAAATCAGGAAGAGTCTTTGATGGGAACTGATTTTGGTGGAAAATTAAAAGAATCCTCCAAAACCAAATATATATATTTTTAATTTGACAAAGAGTTTAGACTATGTAAATAGTAGCCTGGGTGTGACTGATCATCTAAAAAGGGAGCAGATGGCACTAGGGAATCTTGGCAGAGACTAGGTCACATACAAATGAGTCTTCTAAAAACAAGGATAGGATGGGGAATGGGCAGATGGAACAATGTAAAGGCTGGCAGTAATACAGGCAAAGGATGCTTCATTTTAATTACTAATTTTTTAATTGGGAATATTGCAGACAGGACTTGGTTGGTATTGGGCAGCTGTGGAAGGACATTGGGGACAAGATAAAGGCTAGGAGAGATTTGGGAAGAAAAACGAGGTTATTGCTTTGTTAGGTGATACTACTTGACAGCACTGGGGTATGCTTGCCTGGGCCTGGATGCCAGCTGGGGACCTCCTTCCTTAGCCTGGCAGAGATAAAATTCCTCCCATGGGTAAACAAATTTGGGCCAACTTACAGAGGTGTCATTCAGACAATTCTTCTCTTTCAATCCCCAGCCGGACAATTTGTGCTACAGCACAAATGGCACCCTCAAAAGGAAGCCAGTAGTAATTTCTTCTCTCAATCACAGCTCTATAATACACAAAAGAAACAGGAGAAAAGGAACCAAAGATCATATTTGTTGCTCAAACTGATGTATAGTTTCCATCTTTTTTAACCCAGATTTATTTAACACACCAGATGCTTTTTTTTAAGGTTTTGTTTGCTACTTGGTAAATAAATATACATTATTTTTTGATATCTATGTTTCTTTGGATTTTTTTTTTAATAAAGTGAATAGTGCTCTGGTTTGTCAGTCAGTTTATTATGTGCAAATTGACATTTCAAATTGTGTACTTCTACTTAAAAGTTAAAAAAATAAGCACAGTTGTGCTCAGAATATATTAGCTGTGGACTGGGATGTTATATTCTAAAAGAATGAGACTAACTTGTTTCATAAACATAGAACACACTCTTTGGTACTACTGATAAGTAACAAAGCAGGTTTTTGTTGGTTCTTTTTTTTTTAACTAAATGTTCTTTTTCCTTGCTGAGTACAGGACTAATTTTAAAAATCAGAATAATGTAATTAGAAAATAAAGTGCAAACATCAGCATTTAACAGGTGAAAAAGACAGGTGATGTAGACTGTGGTCAACTTAGTATTCATGAGTAGATAGCAATAATACGCACCTCTTAAATACGCCAAATAAAACTCACGTGTAAAATTAAAAAATACTTTTCTAGTCTTCAATTAATTGTTATTTTTATCTTTTGAAGTAAGTAGTAAGAGTCAAATTAATATTCGTTTGAAGCAAGTAATAATTTTGAACAGAATTTTTTCCTTTTTTAACCTGAACATTAGGCCAGAAATACATTACAATACACATATTAAGACACATATTAATACATATACATATTAAGACATATACTCAAATACTGAGTATACTCAGATACTGGGTGCCAGATATTGGTGTTACTTAATGGAATGTCAGTAGACTTATGCTAAAAATCCAAACCATTATTATTACTTTATTGCTTATTAGCATTTTTCCCATTAAAATATTATAAATTTAACATTTTATAACATTTTGTACCAGTGGTCAAACCAGACAGGTCCCTCTGCTTGTGCATAGACTTCAGAAAGTTAAATGCTTTAACGACATATGATGCCTTCCCTGTGCTGCACATTGCCCACCTCATGGAGAGAATCGGGGAAGCCCGGTGCATATCTAACCTCGACCCTGCTAAAGGGTACTGACAAATCCTGATGCGACCCACAGATGGTGTCAAGACCACTTTTGGGACCCCTTGGGGCTTATCCAAATTTGTGCAGATGCCCTTTGGGTTGAATGGCGTGGCAGCCACTTTTCAGAGGCTTATGGACACCCTACTTATGCCACACGTGTTATATGCGGCAGCCTAAGGAAACTAAAACCAAGGAAAATAAAAAGTTAAGAAATATTCCACTTTTTTGTACCTTGATAAGTCTGGAATGTTTAATACTAATGAATGACAATAGCTGTTAAAGTCAATTATCTTTTTATTTTGTTTAACCGATTAGAATTATACTGCGAGTTCTTTGAAGCAGAACCCACGTCTAGCTTTTTTTATACCGTACCTAGCATTGTAACCCCCTCCTACCTGGAACCCAGGTTTTAAAATGGATTTCATATACTTAGATTATTTTAAAGCAAAATTTACTTCAAAAACCAGAAAAAGGCCTCATTAACATGAATGAATAATCCTTCAGAAGTGAGGGATACATGGTATTAACTTGACACTGACTGCAAAATACTCAGAAGCAGCTGGAGCAGGTAAATACAAGTTTTGGACTGCTTCTAAAAGCTATTCTTTCATTAAACTGATGACAAACAAGAACTACCAAACTCCTGTTGAGCTAGGTCACATCAGGTGATACGGTGGGTCACTGAAGTTAAGCTTCATGGGCACAGCAGCTCAGAGAGGAAACAAACACCAAACTGACATGACTAAATTTATGCTATTTTTCCTGAGTACAAGTACCCAAAACACTCTCCACAACTAGAGGCAGAAGAATTACTTCCTAAGAAGTATACCATGTTATAGCTACCTAATAATATATATGTATTATTTGTCATTGTCATACTGTAATATCTAATGAAATCTAAAAGTTTTCTTTCATGTAAATAGTGACAGAATGTGTGGTTTTGCTTAATTATTTCTCATTGGAAGACTTAATTTTCTACCCTCCTGTGCTATTTCCCTAGTGTCAGGAGCTAAGTACAAATGGTCTAAAAGCCCAAGGCTGAAACAATTCAATCTTTGCAGGTTAGTCTAAGCTGCATAGATTGAACCGATAAGCAAATGAACAGACATTCATTTTTCATTCCAGAAATGCAGCCACATGCCTGCAGTAGCCCAGGCCAGAAGCTGGGGAGGAGGGCACTAGAACATGCCTCCATGCCCTGCCGGAGCAGATAAATTGGGCCAAGGCTAGCATACCCACCCTGCAAAGCATCCTGGGATGCTGCGGGACTGAGCGTTAACTTGAATCTGGAGGGGATCTGGGACAGAAGTTCAATAAACCATTTTCATCTAAATCAGTCAAGCCCAATACTATATCCATCCAGGTTTACCTTAAACCAGTTTTGGCCATTTTGAAAGTGGTTTATGGGCACTGAACTTCTGTGATGTTACAGATTTGAACCAGTTTCCAATCACTTATACTGGTTTGTGTGTAATTTCTGCCCCTAAGGGTGAGAACATTCTAATGACTATGCTTTACTTCTCTAATTCTTAAGGACTGTCATAGTGTACAAATGTTTCTTTTGTCCTCTTTCCCATCCCATCCACTCATTCACTCTGTGTCCAGAGCATGAGAATGTCACAAGCAATACAGTAATGGGCCAAGTTGAATAGTTCATACTAATGCCCGTGCCAAAAACTGGAGTAGCATTCAGCTGAAATCCATGGGAAATCCTGAATTTTATATAAAATTCCAGAGCAGATCTTTGCAGGGGATGAAGAGAAATTAGTTTTATGTTTGTCTATTGTTCTGCATAATGTTCTCCTGGTGGTACCAAGTCTTTAGGTACAGAATTCATTCCCTGAGCCTGTGCTATGCTTGTCTCCTCCTTAAGATTAATTATAAGATGCTATTGTAGTGGTCCAATTTATCTTTCCAAGGAAGTGAAATGAGACCACCCAAACATTTCACAGAATAGCCATTTGTTGCAGAGAACTTAGGTGCCCTGCTCCTTTGAAGAGTGGAAACTGCTAGAGAGAGAGCCCTAGCAGTGAGTAGGGAGCCCCAGCTGCTGGTTTCCAGGGCAACCAGAGTGAGCTAGTGGCCCACACCTGCCAGCAGTCAGCTGACCAGAAGGGGCAGGGCCTGGCTCACATATAAACCCCAGGGCCAGCAGCCAAGGGAAAAGGAGCTCTCCCAGAACAACTGAAGGGGAGAGGCCTAACTGCAGGTACAGCCTCTGATACTGGTGAGGGATGGAGCACCCCTGGTGTGGCTTGAATGATGGTATAGCCAGGCAGTTTGAATTTATGTTATAGCCCAGGGGCTTGTGTTTTGTTTGCTATTTAAGACCAGTGGCTCAGGTGAGGCTATTAGGGGATGGAGCAAGCCTCATAGGGGACCCACAGCAGCATGGAGACCCTGACACCAGAGAAGGCACAGCATTTCAGGGTGTGCCGACTGAGTGCCAGTGGAGGCACAGAGCAGGACAGGGCCGCAGAGAGCCCAAGGAGGACCTGGGGGGCCAAACTGTAACAAGGCCCAGACCGAACAACATCAGTTCCATCTGCGAGGCTTGGGGCGTTGTAAAGGGGTGGTTGGAGCCATACATAGCCCATAAGGCGAGGGTGCCCTGAAATGCCCATTGCAGAACAGGATCCATCAGGGGTCCAGGAATCCATGGCGTCAGAGTGTACAGCAAACTGCGACCAAGAGGACGTAAAGGCAGCCTCCCGTGTATATATATGCCACGCCAAGTTGGCCCAATGGGCACCCTCAATTCTCTCCCGCCACGTCTTTGATGGAATATATATATATATATATTCCAGCAAAGACATGGTGGGCAAGAATTGAGGGTGCCCATTGGGCCAACTTGGCGCGGTAAGGGGGCCTTGGAGATCACGGCCATCCTGTGGGACCCCATCCTGTGACACCATTAAAAAGGAAAACTGCATCCTCTCCCATGAAGTACCGAACTCTGTCTCACTTAAAGAGAAGCTGAAGATGCTCGCCCTTTTGCTGGGTTGAGCAAACAGTAGAACTGAATAATTTCAGCAACCTAGAAGTAAAGTTAATTTGTTTACACTATTGCTGGTATGATGCAGATCTCTCAACAGCCACATGGTCCTTTTTTTTTTTTTTCCTCTCTTTAGCATAGTTCTTAGAGAATAGCTTTCAGGTCAAGTGTTAAGACCCTTTTATATAATATAATCAATTAAAGGATGAGACTGCTTTTTCGCATCTATAGATCTGTACTTGTTTATTGCAATGCGTTTTAGAGGACAGAAGACTATGGTGAAAACCAGAAGAGCTAAGCATTAAGAGAGCAATATGCTGTGGAAGAAAGGCTTGGACAGTTATGAGAGTTAATATTTGCCATATTCTCTTAATTGCTGCATCACTCCACTAAACATAAACAGACCACATTTATTTAATTGCTGGGGATTTTGTTTCCCTCACCTATCAAGACTTGTCTAAAGGATAAGGAAAAACTGAGCCACGTTAGCTAGCATTGTATATGACTATTGGGCGTATTCAGTTAAGCTATTTTACCATCACCTGAACAGTATAACAACGGTAAAAATGAATATATGAAATGGTGCTGTGATATATTTTGAAATTGGACTGTGCTTTGAAAAAGAGAATATTCCGAAATATTTCACACTATGCTGCAATACACGATCAATGGGTGGAGTGTCCCTAGACATCAAGCTGTAGGCACACTGTGTCCCTCTTCTATAGATCTGACCGTCTCAGGAGACCTTAAGATTGGCATTGGAACACGTACTCAGAACTCCTTCAAGCTGTTTATCCTGCTAACTGTTGGGCTTGGGAGTGTGCAGAGCAGAAACAAATGAGCATGGCTTGTTTCTTTGTGATGGTTCCATACCCAGCAGGGAGGCAATGTAGGCCATGGTCAGACATAAAATACGAGACAACAGAAACAGATTTCTCCTGGCACAAAAAGAGAGCATATAGCTGTTCAAGAGTGTTTTCACAGAAGGGAACTGGCTCTTCCACAAAAAGGGGTAGTGTACTCCCAACTAGTAAGATCTCTTTTCTCCCAGGCCAAGTGGAATGGCAGCATGCTTCTCCTTGCACCTCCCACAGACCAATGATGCTGGTCTGTGGAAAGCACAAGAAGCATTTCCCCAAGGCCAGAGCTCAGCCCTAGTTTGCTCACAGGGGAGACAGCAGGCAGAGACGCTTTCATGCTTACCCTCTTGCCAGGATTTCTAGCACTAGAAATGAATGTTTGCCCCTAACCATAAACAGCAGAAAAGCTTAGGTCGACATTTACTTACTCATCACCTCATTATTAATATACTCCTACTGAAATGAGCACAGCCATGTGCTTATTAAGGGACCTAGATAAACTTTTCAGTAACTTCCATGCTAGCTTAACAGAAACTCTTGTTTTCATAATAGAGTATTACTATGACTTCTCTTATAGTCTGGATTAAGTCTGAGTAACCTTGCTAAACGATTACCCCTACAAGGCAATAAATCTATTTGCATAGACCCATATACTTCTCATAATTGTTACCTTGGAAAGAAAGCATCGCTATCCGCATGATGTGTTCTTAACATCCTTTCTTCTTAAAACTAAAAGAAGAGGTTCACTTTTTTTATTTCTAAACTAAGTGAAAGAGAATGCAAATCTAGTTATGCAATTCAAAATATAAAAATAACAATAACCCTAACCCATCCAGTCCTGAAAGCCTAAAGGAAAAGACGTGCATTGCATGTTGAAATGATCTCCAGTACATACTGGTGGCTTCCATTTCTCACTCACTAATAAAAAGAATCAATTGTGATGCATTTCTGACAGGTGGGAGTGGCCTTTTCAGGGTCACAAGTTTGAGAAGTGCTAAATTCCAGCAACTATAACTTGGCTCTGACACTGCAGTGCTGTTGACATATAATACCTGCCCTGGTACACCAGCTAGTCATCATGGCACCATCCTTCTCCCTGCTTGTTTACTATAAATGCAAGGCAGGATCCAGCCTGTTGCAAACATTTGCTTACCCATAACACTGGACAGCAATGTCTTTTTACTTTTTCTTTTCCCTTTAGTTTTTGGTAACAGGCACTATAGTCTGTTTCTCTGGAGATGCATGCCTGAAGGTGGGTGGGTTTTTTAACTGTAGCAGTCAGATTGGACAAGCTCTCTTTAATCCATTTGGTTTGCACTTTATTTTTGGAACATCAATTACTTTGAAATTAAAGGGTGATGTCAGTTTGGTTTTTATTTTGTAGAAGCAGCAGCAAAATTAGCCTTTAAAAGACTTTCACAGTAAATTCTTAGAGTTCTATAAAGAATTATATTCAGCATTTTATTTGCATTCCCCTATACATATAAATAACACAAGGCAAATACACTTTACTTCTGTATTCCTCTTCTGGCATTCTTCAGTAATTTAAGGCATGTGTGTATGTACACACACTCACTCATATCCCCAGATGAAGGGCTTGAAGAAGCATGGCTGAAACCTCAGCTCTACTGATGTCAACAGGAGGTTTGCATCGCCTTCCAATTGGGAGGGGGACACAATTTTACTCCAGACTTTATCCATTAGGAATTATATATAGTGTCTAAACACAGGGGAAACAAAAGAAAAAGAAAAATGGCAACATCTTGTAATCTACAGGTAATACAAAGCATGATTTATAATCTGAATAGCCCTCAATATTCTGTTGGCAGCCAGAAGCATTGCTTTTTGTCATATTGCTGAATGCAGAGGTTGCTATTTATTCTGTGCTGGCAAATTCCATAACACAGCATACGTACTGCACCTTTAAGGCTTCTAGAGGTCCTCTGTCATTGTTGCCAGTACTCAAATACCCATGAAATGTCTGTGGTAGGATGATTTGCTATGCTTTGCTAGAGCAGGAAAAGAATTTGAAGAAGGCTGTCTTGGCCCAGATTCAAGTTGAAAGCATGTTGCTTAAATGCACCATCTCAATTCCCTCCATGATTAATAAACCACATTTAGCATATGTCTCTGATGCTTTGAATATCTCTGTGAAGAAATAGCTGTAACATTTTTTTAGCACTTTGGAAATAACGTAGAAATTCAGCTCTACATAAACCCTTGCACAGTAAATCATATGTTCAAGAAGAATGGGAACTTGCTCCATTCCAATTTTGTGAAAGCACTTTGGGGAAAGAATATAAAAGGAGCCTGTAGCTCTTAAGAGAGTTCATGAAGAACATTCCAAGCACACTTTGTATTAACGAGTGTGACTTCTCTGGCAATCTGTCAGGAGATGCGGTGGACCATGCATCCTTCACCATGACTCTCATTTAAGACGAAAGTGGTCGGATCAAGTAAAATGCAAAGGAGGAAAATTATTTTGAACTATGGTGCACATTTCATTTTAAAAACACACAAGCCCCAGGGCTGGTTTTCTTCTTTCCTGTGAAGTTACTTGGCTAGGTATTAAATAGAATCAAGCATGTGCAAACCTTAAATTTAGATCATCAGCTATCACAACAGCTGAACTGTTCCATCGAGAGGCAGGTGCTGTTGATCGTATACACATTGCTGTGCTCAGAGCTATGCTCGTGAACGGCATATACTGTACATTCCAGCCTCATGATGACACAGCTGTACTCCGGGGCCAAGCATTTTTGCATTCTGTACTGCGGATGTCACTTATCTACTAGGATTCCAAACACTTAGGAGCCCCAGTTAGAGCTGGCAGCAAAGGGCTATTATATTCACTTATAGAAGCTTGATTTTTTCTAAAACTCATGACCCCACCTTCCTTAGGGGGAAGGGAGTGGGAGGAGATAGATGCTCATAACATTCATGCATAGGATATAAATCTGTGTATAAAACATTCATATTTGTTTCCAAAAGATTCTTCCTGGGGTGTGGCATGTCCTGCAACTCACTTTGCACAGAAGATTACTTAAGGATATAGTCCTCCCTCTTGTTTGAACTTGCCTTGATTAAAATAAGTGATAGAGTGTAAAGCAATCTAAGTCAGTTTATACAGAAAGTACATGTCAGAAACTTAATTATATTTAGGAGGAGGGAGACCTAGCTAGGGAGGTGAAACACAATAGTTTCTGCACAGAAGAACTTACTGTAGTATTCAGGACTGTTGTTTATCCAGTTCACAAAGGTGCTTTCTGAAAAGTGGCTTAAGGCATCATAGTGGCCCTTCCTCAACAGGAGGGCTGGATGCCCCAATTAATATAAAGTTGCTTTTGGGAGAGTGCAGGCCTCTGCAGAGGATCTGGAAAAGGCCAGCACTAGGCATACTGGTATTTCAAGTACTATTATATAGCTCAACCCATAACCCAAAAGATAAATCCCTTCTTCAAAGTGTCTGCTTGCTCATTTCCTTCCCCCCCCTTCAGCCCTTTTCTCTGTGTTCTTCTTGCCTTCTAATTAGTCTACTTTCTCCATTAGATTATGTGCTAGGAAGAAAGTTTCAGAATATGAAGGCCTTCTGGCCACAAGGCGACAGTCGAGACTCCCTTCCTTATACTGCTTTCAAAGCTATGGCACACCTCCTAAAATGTGTCACCCTAAACAGATGGCTAGTGAGCCTTTTGTTCCGGGATCTTCTTCTTTTCTGCAAGACAGGATTCAGCTTCAAATTCCACGTGGGGAATTCTTATGCTGAAGCAGCTGCACAGATTCAATGCAACCAGTCATGACTTTCCCTACCCAAAAGCTAAGCAAGTGATTCTTCTCCTTAGTTGCAAGGAATGATGTCAAAAGAACATGTTCAGTGCTCAGACAGTTGGCAGAGAAAAGTCCTTAAAGAGGTCATATAACACTTACTGGATAGAAAGTTGCCCCCCAGAAGAGAAAAGTCCCATCAGGCCAATGACTGTTGTCTTCTCCAACAGAAATAGAGAGGAGAGAATCCCTATCCCACAGTAAGACCACTGTTCTTACTATCAAAAAAGTATTCAGTGACAGGAGCACCTTAGCACCAGCTCCACAAGGAATGCCAATGGAGGAAGAAACTACCACACCAATTCATACGTGGTTCTGATCAGAGCCATTTAAGCTAAGTACAGACATTCAAAAAGGTAGAGGCAGAATCAGTCCAATCAATGTGGGTTTCTCTAAGCTGCGTAGATTTGATGGAGGGTGAAGGAACTCATGTTCACCTTTTGATGCGGGGAGGCAGGCAGATGCCTGCATTAGCCAGGACCGAAAGGCAGGGTCACTCCCTCATGCTTCCCAGCAAGCAGTAGATTCCCAAGGGCAGCCGAGCTCAGCTGAACCCTGATTGGCTGCTGCGCATATGCCCCCTCACCCCACCCTACTGCCCTGTCATTTGTCAGGCAGGTGTCAGCTGCAGGCAGCCAGTGATGGGAGGCATATTCATCCCCCACTTGTCACAGGATGAAAGTCCCTGGGCTTTGTCTGGGGTGGGAATGTTGGGGTCCAACCCAGGCTGGACAGAAGTTGCGGGGGGAAGCAGGGTGTGTGAGCTGCTGGGGAGGAGGCAGTGCCAGTGGAGCACCCTGAATTTGCAGCCTGGGTTAGGAGGGCACAGAGTGTCCCTTCCCTTTCCTGGCTTTCTCCAAGCCCCAAGACCATGAGCTGGAGCAGCCCTGAGAAAGGCTCAGGGGACTCTTCCCCCTCCCTGTTGCAGTGCTGAGTTTCCAGCTGAAGCTGCTTCTTCTGTGGCTGTGGACTCTGGTCCTTAGGAAGGGGGGTGGCAGAAGGTAGCTATGCCCTTGCAGCTGCAGTGTCCCTCCCCTGTCCTGATTTTATCTGAGCCCCATGACCATGCTCTAGAGCAGTTACAGGAAGGGCTGAGAGGATTCACACCCCTCTTCCCACCCCAGAGCCAGTGCTGACTTCAGGGCTGAACCTGCCTCCCATGCAGCTGCAAGGGCATGGCTGCCCCCTGTTCCCCAGGGATGGGACCCTGCAGCCTCATGGGAAGTGGCTTCAGCTGGGAACTCAGAGCTGGCTGGGGGGGCAGGGGAATCCTCAGAGGCTTCCAGGAGCTGCTCCGTGCATGGGTCCCATGGCTCAGATGGAAGCAGGACAGGGGAGGGACACTGTGCCCTGCCAACTCAGCCCAGGAATGCAGAGTCCTCTGCTGGCTTGACTCCCCTCCAGCAGCTCAGGAGCCTGCTTCCCTCGCCCCCCACCTCTGTCTTGCCTGGCTGAGAGGTAGATAGATCACAGGCAGGGCTGGGTAGGCACTTGGCTGAAGCAGCTAAGCCAAGGCTCCCTGTAAGAAAGGGTAAGCAGGACCCCCAAAAAGGCCCCTGGGATGTTGGTGGACAGCATCTTACCTTGATTCAGGAACAGACCTGGATATTAATGTTTGATTCATTGGTCCAACCTAGTTCAAGTAAATCTGACACTACATTGATCCAAGTCTAACGTAGACTGGGATCTGTCATTTTTAAAGCAGTCTATGTGCCTTGAACTTCTGTTCTGTTACTAGTATAGACTGGTTTCTGACCACCTAAACTGTGCCTGGCCTTAGTAAGAGGGCTGGTTTCCCTTCACACTGTTGAAGAGCTACCTGCCTATATGGGTTAAGACAGCTCTGCAGCTGTATTAGATTGCCCATTGCTAGAAGTTGGATAGGTGCCATAAAAGGGCTGCTTAGAGGGCAAGGGGAGGCTATTTGGGTGAATTTGCAATTCTTCAAGCAGACTCGATACTTCTGTTCCTACAGCTATGGAGCTTGGTACATGGAAAGACTGCACATAGTGAGCTAGTTCTCTGAAAACTTTGGCCTGGTTTATAACCTCTAGAAGGCTGCATACAGTATCCTGTAATCTACAGAAGGTCCTAAGTCAGTAGTAGTTAAAACTGAATGAAAAGTGAGGTAATAGTTATTAATGATTTGGAGAGGATTGGATAGCATCTTCCCACCTATTTTCCTTTTTCTTTTTTGGAAAGAAGCTGAGGCCAACTAGGGCTGAAGTGCTACATCTTAAAAATCAGGAAAAAATAACTGCAATGCTGACCAGATTTAAGTCTTGAGTTCAGAATTTTTTCTCCCTTCCTTCTATTATTACTGTATCATGATTACTTAGGATAGGGTAAGGAGTGCAGCAGGGAAACATATAGGGATTCAATTTGATTGCCATCAACCTCCAAAGTGAAAAAAAATCTGAGTTCAGGAGCTGGATAGCAAGAATTTAAATAAAATTGAAAGTTCCAGTCTATACATATCTTCTAGTGTCTTACTGAGCAAAGATTTAAACAGAAAAAAATAGGATTTTTGTAGTACCTTTGCAATTGAGCTTTAAATTGCTGTGGAAAAGAACCTCTAATGAGCCAACAATTTTGAGAAATTGCACACACCTATAAGTAGTTCTCCTCTACTGCAGAGGAAAAGAATACATCATGAATAAAGCTTATAGAACTTGTTTTAACAGCTATTAACTCAACAATCTGCTTTATAAACTGGATGATATTATTATATTTTTTTCCCTAATTACAGGAACCAACTAAGCATTTGCTCATCAAACTAAGTGTCATTTCAGGATTGGGGTTATCAGTTATACAGGTCACAGAATTGAAAAGAAGTAAAGCAATTATCCAAGTGAAACAGGTCTGTAAATCATGTCATGTCATTATACTGCTGCCATAACATTGTGCAATTCTGGCCGCTGGCACATATTCATTTAAAGCTGCTGTGGGATCTGACCCCTGAACCCAAGAATCGCACTTTCTGCCACGCCACATGTATATGACAAGAGGTGCGATTTTGGGAACTAGGGTTCAGCTCCTAATTATTACCGGTGCAAAGGAAGATGGGAATCAAGATCTCAGACTCCCCCTGCACTGTCTCATTGAAGTCAGGTACCCAAAGGTCCAGGCTGAGGACCAGCAATAAGCTGATTGTTCGCTCTGGGCCAGAATGGCTTCAAGGTTTCAAACTGGCCCTACTGCAGTTCTGGGGTCAGCTGATGTGTGGCAGAACTGGTGCCAACCATTTGAGTTAAGGCGCCATGCAAAATAAGCAAAGAAGTGTTCTACATAATATCTGAAACATTTTTATTCCTGGTTTGCCATTTTGCAGTGCCTTACATTGGGTGCATGTGTATAAATAATAAATGCACACTTGCCATTTATGCTGCAATAAATGCATTAATCACAGCATAAGTGCAATGTGTTTAGGGGGCCTACCATTCATACACACAAAAAAGTCAAGGTCTCTGTGGGCTTCAGGGGAGGAAGTCTAAAAGAAGTAGTTTCAGGTAGGAATTTCCTTTTCTGTGAAGGATTTTTGTTAATGCAAAATTAAGGTAAATACAGCTGGGCAGATGGTAAACCCTGTAGTGCACAAAATGAAGTGCATATCTGAGTTATTTCTCAACACCTCTTCAGAGTACAAAGCCAATTGGATCTGCATATTTAACTTTTGTTGAAGATCCAAATGGGCATTTATCAGTTTAAAAGGGCCTTCCTGCTTTACTCATATGTTCCCAGAGTGAGAGACTGAAAGAATTATTTTAAGCCTAATTTACTTTTCACTCTTCATACATTTGTTTCAGTTGAGCACCGTAGTCACAGCTCAGGTATGCCTTCAAGATATGAATTTGTGGTTATTAAAGTCAATAAATATCTTTCCATTGATTATAGTAAGATTTGAATCTGTCTCTAAAAATAAGACACCACAATGAGGCAATTCCAGACAGCCTGACACATGGGACAGTTACGATGGACACCTTCAGAGTTCCTCAGCATTCGAGGAGAGCTCACCAAATACAGCACACTATCTTTTGTAGACAGCTAGCTTAGCTGACTTGTGTGTAAAGAGAGGTGTTTCTATCTTTCTATCTTCTTTCCAATGTTTTGGGGTCCCCGGTAGTACATAAAGGAGTCATCTCTGAACTCCAGAGGGGAGTTTAGGAGCTCAAAAAGCATACAAGGAGCAGGATTTGTTTCCTCTTCCTCAGATCCACAGGTCTTGCTCGGCCTTTAGTATTTGCATTGAAAACAGACTGCTTGTATTCTAGAAAAAAAAATAACCTCTACCACACATTAATTATCTCCAATCCTATCTTTTCACCACATATTCCAATAGCACTGGGCCTCCTACGTGTGCTAGCTTTTCAGTTTGTACAAAGCCATATTAATTTTGTCTCTGTTCACCCATTACATCTGTATTATTCAAAAAGGAAATACTGTTATATTTTTATATATCAACTTGCCCTAAGAGACTTGTTTCTAGTCAGCATTGCATCCTATTTTTTCTAAAGACAAATGAGTCTCACTAGATGATCAGGTCCTTATACTTGTAATGTCTACATAGAACTTAGTGGAAGTTTCCATTCAACTAAAGTTGCCAAACACAATTTTTCTTAACGGTGTTCCTAAAATATTTTTCATTATAATATGTATTATCATGAAGAAAAACAGACACTTTTACATAAACATATTCAGAGAACGAACTATTCTTCACCTGTTCTTAAGAAAAGCTGGGTGTATTATTAATCCAGTCTGTGCATTGTACATATATTGTAATAAAGAACTGTACCACTGGTCTATCTCCAGCAGTCTCTACAATATGCTGAGAAGTTCTATACATATTGTCTTTATTCCCAGGTTTATGTTGTGGCAAGTGGAATGGAAATTGCCAGGCACAACTGACAGTCTTCATGAATGCAATTGCATAATGTATTTGGAATATTTATCACTGGAGGAGTTTAAAAGGGAAAGTACACAATCCCATTACAAGGCTCAGTGATTTTCTTTGGGGGGTGTTTTTTGTTTGTTTTAATAATGCGGACAAGTCATAATATACATTGCAGACTTTTCTCTTACAGCTCCAGTTTGCAGGAAAAGGTTAATAAGTATACTTTGGAGGGAACACTATTTCAAGGCTCATTGCTTACTCAAAGGAGTATTGCTCCACACATTAAAAAAAACAGCTACTAACCATTAAGCAGCTGGCCTTTCTGTAATTTTAGTTATTGATCCCTAGGTCTTAACAAAATAGAACACCTGTTGCAATAGAAGAATTGCAACACAAGCATTGCTCCGGTATGTGGTTAGAAAGCTGCTTTATCCCACCCCTGGTTTTTTACACACCCATGTTTGATTTGTGTAAAGTTAATTTGGCACTTGGGAAAGTTCTCAGATCCCCTAGGTCCTGATCCAACAAAACATTTGATTACATGCTTAACTATGAGAACGCAAGGAGTCTGGTTGCACTACTATAGTGCTTACCATAAGCTGAAATTTAAGTGCATGCTTAAGTGCTTTATGGAGTTGAACATGTCATTCTTGGCAAGCTAAGAAGTACAAGTTTCTCGTTGCCACCAGCCAAAATACCTCATACCCTGATATGAAAGGACTGTCAAAGAGACAAGGGGGTAGTTTATTTTTCATGCCATGTCTGTTGATAAAGGTTCCAGCTCATACCAATTATAACTACTTTGTGATGTGGACACTATTCGGCACTGGACAGAGACCACAAATACATTTGTTCATAGGTCATTAAACTGTTGTCAGCTGCAGGAAACCCATTTTTGCTTTCCCCAGAACAACCAGATCCAGGAAGATTTGACTTTGACAGACAGCAAGCTATTGTGCTTCCTCATGTTTTGAGTTCAGATTGACCTTAGATCTAATTATTATTTCTTAGGAACACTTCATTCTGTGCTTGCAGCATACTCCAGAAATGTTTTTTAAAAAGCTTGTTGACATTTCAAAGAAGGCACTGGTATTTCTAAGACACCTATCCAAATCTACCTTATGGCAGTATTATTAAAGAAGCACCCATTCGGGATCAGAGCCACTCTGTGCCAAATGCTGTAACAACATAGAGTACTTGCCTCAAAGTGCTTAACAACATACAGTAAGGCAACACATAACAAGTGAATGGAAACATAGGAGGAGAGGGAAGAATGACAGTAAAAGCAATGAGATTACATGGATACATAAGCTAGCATAGTGCTGAACTTGATTCCAATTCTGTTAAACATTTGGGGAACCATGCTTTAGTTTTAAGGAAATTACTGATCACTAGCCTAGAGGGTCATAATATAACCCAACACTTTATTTAATGTTTTTAAATCTACAGGATTTATATCCTAAACATCCTACTTCAATTGCATAATACTCCCCACTTTCTTTCTGTGCAAAAAAGCAACTTCACCCACTTTGCAGTGGCAGCTGTGCAGGTACCTTGATGCCCATAATACAAGTCTGTAGTTGGGAGACTTGAATGTCACCTCATCACAAACTACCAGATTGCCACCGGTAGGAAGGGCTAGACCACAAGCCTAAATAAATTCCATCTAGAAATAAGGTGCAGTGAGAGTGATTGGTTACTTAGGGTCTTGTGGGATCACTTGCAGTCTTTAAGTCAAGATTACTCCTGAAGATAAACAATAGCTCAAAAAAAATTATGGGCTTCATGCAGAAACCACAGAGTGAAACTACAGTCTGTGTTAAACGTGAGATCACACAATATTACTGTAATGATACCTTCGTCTGAATACATGATCATTTTGGTCTCACTCTCCCCAACCCATAGGCTAGAGACAAACATTACACATAAACCAGTTTAAGTGATCAGAAACTGGTTTAAACCTGTTAAACAGAACAAATGTTCAGTGCACATAAACCAGTTTGAAAATGGCTGAAACCAGCTTGAGATAAACCTGATTGAATGTGGTATCAGAATTAACTGATGCAATGTTTGTCCCAGATCTTGATTGTTTAAGATAAACCAGACTCTCCCAGTACCCCAGCATGCTCTCTGGCCTCTTCCCTCTGCTCCCTGGCCACAGCTCTGGTAGAGACTTGCAGGCACAGAACATCTGTGTGGCTTCTCCCCCACCCCTCTGCCTTATGCAGACACCTCATCATTAGCTAGCAGACCATATGCCAGCTACAGTCTGTGCTGTGGGAGATGACAAAGGCCAACAGGCTTTTTGGAGCTAATCAACATGTAGCTTAAAGTCGTTCCTTGGAAAAGCTGTTTAAGAATGGAGAGAGGCTTTGTTCTCTTAATGGGTTGATAAACAATGAGTTAGGGGTGATAAACATTCCCTGCTGGGCTGCTCAGGAGGCATGGGGAAATAATAAGAGCCTCCTACTAGGGTCTGGCCAGGCCTCCCTTCCCCTCAGCTCAGCTGTGTGGAAGTGAAGGGAGGGCTGCTTTAGCCCCCCCCCCCGCCCTTCCCAGCTTCTAGCCTGAGCCACTACAGTCATGTGCTTGAAATTTTTCAGTCTAGAAGGGATGTCAGTATGGTTATAAACCAGTTTAGACTAACTTGCAAAGATTGAATCAATTCAGGCTTTTTGAATGTCTGTCCCTAGCCATAATGAGTTGCAGGAACCAGAGGAGCTTGTGTTAAACCACACTACCATGATTTAGAATTTTCATTTACTGAAAGGGAATTTGGGTCATGCTAAACCCTAACTGGCAAAAAGAAATGCAAACCAGAGGTCCCAAAAGCTAGGAGACACTAGGCATGAGATATATGCTGCATAGTAGACTAATTAGCTGCACAGTAGGCATTGTGCATGCACACATATATCCCTATTGAGCTGAAGGAAACTAATTTACTTTGCAGCAGGATAGTACTTATAAATACAAGTAGTATCTTGCTGTGGAGTGTTTTACTCCACAGCAGCACATCGATAGACCCTGCCCCAGCCGCTGGGTCTCAAGGCTGCCTGCCAGCTAGTCCCACACTGAAGCAGCCTTGTGCCCCAGTCAGTCCCTCCACAGCACCTTGAGACAGGTAGAGTATCCCCAGGCTGGCAGGCTGACTCCTGGGGCTCCCTACAAGCTGGGACTGCTATAACCCAGCTCAAAGTGCTATGGTCCCTGGCACACATGAAGGCATGGCACCCAGGAACAATAAGCTCCAGAGTTTTTTGTATGTATTAATTGCACATGTAGATGTGCCCACTGAGTAAGGTTTTTTACACCTTTATAAAAAGTCAGAAGCATACTGAATTCTTGTGGAAATCACTAAGACTGAATAAAGTTCCCTGGGAGTACTTATCTGATAGAGAAAGAGATGAGGAAGGACACTAACAGAACAGTGAAACCTATCCAAACTTAAAAAAAAAAAAAGTTGGATTTGGGTTTGGATCAGTTTTATTTTTCACTAAATAAATAATTTTTATTTTTCAATCTTATTTTTCTTACCTGAAGTTTTCTACTAGGAGCATTTTATAGCTTTTTCCCCATCCAGTTTTATTCCAGTTCTATGTATGCCGATTCTTTTGGTGATACAGTAGGCAATATCAGCAAAAAGAACAAAGATGAAGTCTAAGTATCTATCTCCTCATCCTTTCAACTGGTTTCCCTAGTATATGTATGTTAAGGGTGGTATTAGTGAACCCTGAACTGCTGCTCCTCAAGCTATGCTTTCTTTATATGTATTATCTAGTATTACAGGAGTAGGTACCAACTACTATATTTAAAGTTGCCTAAAATTCTATTATAAATTATTCTTGTAACCCTCCTCACACCTCTCTCTCCCTCCCTCCCCTCTCCCCCAGCCCCCCTGGTGATAGTGCAGTACCTCCCCTGTTTGCAGCCAGTCTTTGGAATTCAAAAGAAAGGCGGCCTTCTAGATTGAATGCAATAAAGAAATAGGATACATTTATGTTTGCTAAAATACAAACTTTAAAAAAAAATGACTACTCCTCTCCCTCGTCTGCTTTCCTCTGGTAAACACTAGAAAATACCATCATTACGAAATACCATTACTGTTTCCTTCCAGGCTTATGTCACTACTGTATCAAGTTGCACCAGCACTCACCATTGGTTCGGTAGCTGCTGAAGAGATGTTGGAAAAGAGGAAAGATGTGTTGTTTCACTATCAGTTCCTTAATAATAGCCTTCTCTTGCTGCCAGCTAAAATTAATTAGTCCTTTAGGCCAGGCACAGACATTACATTTATCCCACCTGCCCCCAATACATGAAAAATATGTCTAGGTTGAAAAATAGAACCCCTAAGCAGGATTTCCTAATTGAATTTTTCAAGTCTTTTCCTGAAACTTTTCATTGTGGAGAGTGTTTGCTTTTTCAGCACAGTTTTCCACTGAAAAAAGATACTCTTCATGAGCATAGTATAGTCAGGAACTCATTTTTTAGTCTATATGCAAGTCATATGGAGCGAGGCTGCTCCAACATGCTGTAAATCCCATGCATTAAAGCATGGAAATTAATGCACTCCAGTAAGCTTTAGCATCGATGAGTTTTAGTTCAAAGTGCCCCACTGCCATTTTTCAGTGCGGGGACACTGATACACATGCTGCTCCTACCTATTGCCTCATCTATTGCCTGCTTCCTCTTCCTGTCCCTCTGTGCATCTATTCATTCCCTGCTAGGTCCTGCTTCCTTTCTCTTCTGCATTATATGTTTTTCCCTTCTGCTTCCTGCAATGCTGAACTCCCTCCCCACCCCCATTATCCCTATTCCTCACACCTTTGTTTCCAGATGTTTCTTCCATCTCAGTAACACCTGCACAACCAGCAGAGGGAGCATTGAGAGCACAAAGAGACAGATGCATTTCATTTCCAGTGCCTGTTGTCACTGCAGCTGCAAGAAGCTAGCCAGGAGCAGGAATTGCTAGGAAAGTCCTACTAAGCCTCAGGGTAGATGATCAATGCAAGTGAATTTTTTTTTTTAGAGAATTTTACTGCCAAATCAGCTGAGCCAAGCATTTTTTGAGACAATACTTTTTAAAAACATATAAAACCCCTGTTTTCCTGAACTCCATAGAAATAAAAGCTCAAGTTTTTCTTCCTCGCAGTTTCCACTCATCCCTCTCCAGCAAGTTTAGACCACAAGCAGCTCTGTCTCTCCGATTCCTTTCAGAGCCACACTCACAAACAACTGCATCTTTTGCTATCTTCTTGTTTTCTGCCTTTTGCACAGAAAGCTTGCCAAACAGTCCTTTAACCACTGCATTTTTTAACTTGTCCCAAGGAAATTAGTTCTTGATCTTGCCTTGTACCATGTAACCCATTTCCTTGGATATTAGCTTCTATTGTTTTCATATATTATATAAAAATAGGCTTAATCATCCCTTTCATTTAGTCTTAGATCCATGACTTTTAACTAGATCTCTGTTTTTCTAATGATCAAAGGCCCCCTTGATGGCAGCCATCTCTGTCTTCCACCACACAATATTGTGAATTCTGGTGAATAAATATTAAGCATATTCAAACAGCAAAGCTACACAAGTGGGTGTAAGTGCATTATGTGATGTGACATTAAATAGCTGCCTTGACATTATATACTGGTTCTCACAATCCAGCAACTTTCAAATAAACAAACTTTGCTTTTAAAACAAAAATACCCTTCCTCCCCCTAAAAGAACCCTACATACAGCACACTTTGTGGACCAAATTTTTATAGACACATGTCTTGATTGGCTCTACAAACATAGTCATTTTCAATCTTTGTACCTGCCGAATTCACATTTATATGCACAAAATGAGGGAAAGAATCCTATTTGCAGATACAGATTTTAGTATTGCAAAGAAATAAAGGCAGGTACATTTGTTGTGGCCCCATTTAGGCATTTGTAATTGAAAATGTAGCCCTGTCACTTAATCCAGATATTTTCGTTTTGCAAATTAAATACAAATGTGTATCACTATCTCTCATACAGTTGTGTGACTTATAGGACCTGTGTTTAAAGGTGCTGAAAGTTATCATTGACTTCAGGGGATCCATGGTTATTAAGCTCTTCTTAAAATGCAGCCTATTTCTTTTTCACAGATGTCATTTTGTGCTTCAGACTGTGACATGAACAATGCAAGTGAAAACTATACCTGTGCTTGTACGTGATAGTTGGGAGGAACTAATATTTTTTTGATGTAGTTCTTGGAATAGGTTTAATTTTATTCACCGTAAACGTGGTGGCCTTTGCCTTATTGTGAGGCACGAGTTGTCAACTGACTTTCTTTTTTTTAGTGATGTTTGCCTGAAGGTCAGTCATAGATGTACATGCAAGCAAGCAGAGACGAGGCTGACGTGCTGAACTCTCGTCTGCATTGTTTTACTTGAGAGCATTCCAGGATGTATAGTATTGTGCTTTGTTACGTAGGACCAATGTTGTCTAACCTGGTACAATTTTTGTCAAGTTTGTTTCTGCTGTTTATGCTTTAATTAATAGTTCTTTAAATATTGACTGAGGGAGTAGTGCAGAAAGGAGTGTTTAACCCATCGGATCAGAGCAATATTAATAATGCAATGGATACTAAAAACCATAGCATCTCTATCTTGTGTTATCTGTTCAGAAAACAAAAGTATGTTGTGGAAATTATATTGGCAGACTGCATTTCAAACCTAAATTGATTCATTGCGCTAAATAAAAAAGGAAAGCCTAGCCTAAGGAGGACACTAATATTCATCTTCTGGACGACGTGCAGATGACACCCAGAATTACATAGCAAGTATTATCCATTTGGATTGAGTGATCATAACAATCAATACTTTTTACATACAATTAAAAGGAAATGCCTGTTTCCTGAGGAATCTACAATTAAAGCTAGTCATGGTATGACATGGAGAGAGAGGAGCAAACAAAAGAGTGAGGAAGGGAAGAAGATTTACATAACATGAAGTTATCATCTCCTTTTGCTCTTTACACATAGTATCAGTTCTATTAAAAACAATCCTCCACCTACAACCCCCCCTCCCCCGACACTTAGGTGGTTTGGTTATTGGATTTGTTTTCTGGGAGCATCATCAGTGGAGATGGCCAAAAGGGGAGGCCCGTGGTGGGATTTGAGAACAAACCGGCCCTACATACAAGACCAGAAACATCAGTTCAGGCATAGGAAATCTAGTCAAGAATGTTTATGCTCCTAAGTCACCTAAGTACTTGCACACATGCTTGACAGGAAGCACAAACATAGTTGTATGGCCACAAAAGCACTATTTGTGCATTTTTAAAGTTCATCACAAGCTTACGCCATTTTTCACAACAGAAGTTTGCACATCCAGATTCATAAATAATGACTAATATATGGACTCAACTGTAGGTTTAACCAGGCAGCTTATTTGGAAATGTGTTCATTTTATTTTCTATCCATCACTTCCACCTCTAGGGGTATAAACTGAAAAGTGTGTAGTAGCTTTAATAATTTTTTAACCTAATCCCTTCCAGAGAAGATAAAACCTAGAGGTAAACTCACTGAGACTTGCATCAAATAAAGGCATGAAAAGCAAATTCCAGTCCTTTTCTCAAAACCAAAACAGTCCAACATAAATCACAGTAAAGCACAAGCATAGGTTCTCCCAGGTAGTCATAGATAGGGTCTATCTACCTATTGTAGCCCAGGTTCCAATAGGGCACCATGGTCAAGGAGATGCTATGGCATTGTGCCTAGCTATAGTGGAGGAGAGTAATCAAAATAGAACGAGAGCTGGGCAAATGTCATAGGAACCAAAAGATTTTAGATACTTTTCATTTCTTACTCCCATCCTTGGCCTTATTAAGAAGTGAGTTTCATCTATTATTAATATGGTTTCTGGAACTTGGTAGTTGCAAGTTACCTTTAAGAATATAGCCATGTAATTTAATCAAACTATAGCTCTACATGCTTTAAAGTAGATTATAATGCCACTATAAACATAATTATAGTGCAATATTGTATCAGTTCTGCATATATTCCTTCACAGTTTAAACAGGAAAAAGGAGGGAAAGACTAAAGAGCAAAGCAACTTGATTCTCCTCTTCCTTCCCCTCCTACAAATCAAAAGGGTTAGTGGAAGAGTAGTGTGAAGGAGAAGACTCAAGCTCAAGGTCTCTAGTAGGACTGAAAATTCATTTGGCCTTAGACTATCCTTCAAGGGTAGTCAAAAACAACAATGAAATAGAGCAGAAAAGCAGCAAACACCTAGGCAATCATTTGATCATAACAAGAAAGTTCAAAATGAACTCCAAGAAAGAAAAGCTTCAAATTATATGCACATACTTCAAGGTGACAAATTAGACCTCTCCTTTTATATGAAATGCAATTATGACTGTAAACATGCTCATTGATTTCTTCTGGACCAGGCCTTCTATATAAAAACAATTGTTGTTCTCTGAGTATATTACCCTGCAGTCTCTATTTGGAGAGAGGACAAAAGATTTTCAGAGTGTAATTTTGCTGTATTGCCTACCCAGACATAAATCAAACAGCACTGCCAAAACACTTCCTTGTTGAGTTTTATGGAAGGTGACCACAGGACTTTTCAAAATATTTTTTGTTGCTGTGTATAGGGCAAACAGTGCTGGCCTCACAAGGCCATACACTCCTCAAACACTGCCAGCCCTCTAGCTTTGACATGAATGGGGACGTGAACTCCAATAGTTTGCTTACGAGAAGACTCATGCACAGAAAAGAGCAATAGGGTTTCCTCAGTCTGTTATCTGTTACTTTTACAGGAAAGCCTCTTGGGGGTGGGGAAACACAGCAGGGCGGAGTCACTACTGCTGTGGCTCTGGGCAAAATCCTGTGGTTACACAGACCATGAAGTTTCTTTGCAGAGCAAGTGCTTTTTCCTTGAAGTGAGTGGTTATCAAGATGTGAAGCCTTCTCCTATGCACATTCTAAGAATTCAGAAGCAGTTTCTGCCGTGGGTGAGGGTACATCTGCCTGCAGAAAGAAAACTACCACGCTGAAAGTTTGATGTAATAATAAGAGAGTGTAACAGGAGTAACTCCCTAGGGGTCACTGTGCTCTCCCCTAGCGCCCCTTGCCGTGCCCAGTCGGTCTACAATGCACCCTCAATCTCACCCGCCATGTCTTTGATGTCCATTATGTAATTAGGGAGGCTGCCTCTTCTGTTCTCCTGGATACGGTTATCCTCCTGTACGTTAGCCCAGCTCTGCTAATGGGTGTTCTGGGGCACCCCAGCCTTATGGGCTATGCATGGCTCCAACCACCCCTTTACCACACCAAGCCTCGCGGATGTACCAGATGTTGTTCGGTCAGTCTTGTTCTCTACGCCCTCTTTGGCACTCAGGGCTTCTCGTTGCCCCCTTTGCCTCAGGGCTACCGCAGCCTTGGGGCTTAGGTGGCTGTAGCTGTGCCTGGCCCCAACTCTCCTCCTTGGGGTCTCGACCCCTCTGCTGGGCTCAGGTGGCCTCAGCCTTATCTGGCCTCCGATTCTCCACTCCCCTTTTCCTCAGGGCTGGGGTCAGTGCACCCCCGGATGCTGCGCCCTCTGTGGCACCGGGGTCCCCACACTACCGTGGAGCCCCTATGAGGCCTCCTCCAACCCCTAATAGCCTCACCCAGTCCTCCGGCATAAACCACAAACACAAAGCAGAACCCCCTGGGCTATAACATAAATTCTAGATGCTTAGCTGTAACATCCTTCGAGCCACCCAACGGGTACTCCATCTCTTCCCCCTGTATCAGCCTGCTCGTGCAGCCCAGCTTCTCCTCTCTACTCACATAGGCAGAGTTCTCTCTCTCCCTTGGCAGCCAGCAGCCCACACACCCTGGCCTCAGACTTGTGGTTTATATATAGGCACGAGGCCCTGCCCCTTCTGGTCAGCTGACCAGGCAGGTATAAGTCCTTACCCACATTAAGCGGTTGGCCCGGCAACCTGCACCTGGGTCCTTATCTCTACTCTCAAAGTAGCAGGTACCTTAGTGCCCTGCTACAGAGAGGAAATTGCAAGCTCTTAATTTCAACCTCAGATACCCTTCAATGAGGAATTATTAGTCTTCCCTTTGCCTCTACAACTAATCAATTTCCCCTGAGAAATTCAGGCTAGAAATAAGTGAGATGAGCTAAGTACAATGCAGAGGGAACATGCTTGCTCGGCCCTGAAAGGAAGCCCTAACATAACTAATGCCAATTTAAGGAGCACTTTTGATGGGCTCTAATACAGATCATACACCAGAGTGACACTCTTTGCAATGTTACAGAACATAAGCAACAAACATAGTGCTCTAACATACCTGTGAAAGTCCCTTCCACATCCACCTCCAGGAAGCTGACAAGATTCTGCGTCAAGAACAACGCAAAAGGGATCTACAGAGTAAGAAAAAAGTATAATGAAGTCAGAAAGCTTAAACTGAAGTATGAGAGTGTCTTTACATGTGCTCCAAGGCAGGAAGGTGTGGGGGGACTTCAATTAAAGCAACTCCGAGAGCTGCTCCAATTAAAGCACCCATAGAGTCTTGCATCCTATGCTGCTAATGGCAGTAGGGGTGTTTTAACTAAAGCTCATTCAACGAGCTTTAGTTAAAGTGCCCCTACCAACATTTTAAAGCACAGGGGTGCTGAATACATGAGACATGGAGGCTGCTGGAACCCGCTAATTTGCACACTCCAGCAGACTCAATTAAGCGAATCTGCTCCAATGTGCTGCAATTATGTGTTTGAGCAGCATCCCAGCATGTCTACAGGCACCCTGAGAATTTCATTAATAGAGAAGGTAAATTAGCTCTGGAAAATGCCCTGTCCTCACTACCCTAGCTCCTGATCCATTAAAAATAAACCAAAACCCTAAACTATTTTTGAGCTTTTGTACTTAAAGAGAGGTGATACTGTTAGCCAGAGAGTTTAGCAAAATGTATTATTATCATTTCTATTAAAGTGCACTGGCAAGGAACCCAGAGGAAGTAACTTTCTTTGAACATTGACCAAGAAAATCAGCATTTTATCCCTAGAGCTGCTCATTTCTCTTTGCTGTGGAGTCTCCTCTTAAGACTCTTCCCTCTCCCATTAAGCTTCTTGCTACAGATTTAAAAGAATCAACACACAAATTCTCAAGACCCCCACTATGGATAACAAACAACCAGGGAGAAGCAGTACAGTAAAATTGGTGGGGAAATAGATTTCCAGTTTGGTTTAAAAAGAGCTTTGTTTGTTTGTTGTTTTGGGGGTTATTGGTTTTGTTTTTGAGGTGGAAAGTTTATGAGAAAAAAAAACGAGCGGGGGAAAAAAACCCAAACTCAAAGTTTTTTGCATGGGCCTAAACATTTGCAGTTCTTTTATTTTGGAAACACCAAAATGTTATTGCAGCAGGAATGGTTTGGTGTTCCCAAAAGAAAGGAGAAAAAGCAACCCTCCGACCCCACCCAGGGTCCATGCTTCCCAGGAGTTTACATCCCTCTGCTCTACAACAGGCCACAAAATTAGTTTTCAGGGTGATGGAGAGCTTGGGAACTGGCTCTTTAGCAGGTCAGAGAGCAAGTTGCTCTGGGTAGTCCAGCCTTTTCAGAAAGTTGTGGCTTGCCAGCAGACACCAGGTAGCCTGCAGAGGAGCCTTGAAGCCCAAGGCCCCACAGAACATGTATGGGGAATCATGGCTGCACCCATGAAGCAGGCTGCCAGGGACTCATAAGCACAGGCTGTCATAGAGTTGGGCAGGCAAGCTGGCAAAAACAGTGGAAGGCTTCCACAATTTGTTGAAATGGTTATGTTCTCATGGAACATTTTGATTTCAACAAATCATTTTCTGACAGGCAAAATGTTTCATTGGAAAGTTTCCAACCAGCTCTACAACAAAGGTTCTGTTGCTCTGCTTTTACTGTGGAAAAACAGGCTACCATTCCATACCTGGATCTGGTGTTACAAGTTACCTTTAAACTATCATAAAGGCACTTAAACTGGGAGCATTCACCTGTTGAAGGGTGTTAACCTGTGTTAAATGCCCTCTAAATGTTTTAAAGTTATGCCAATTCATTTCACCCAGGTAATTCCAGGGTATTGTTAGTCTTCTCTGGGGAAATATAATTTTCCATTTTCATTCCCCCAGCATCTTAAGATGCACCATTCCCAGCCTTTCCCACTCCTTTGCTCCACTAGCAAATGTTTAACCCCCCAGAACTCTAGTGCCAAGCCAGCATCCCTTTCTGCCCCCAGGGCATGGAGCCCCAGCACACCCTGACCACTCTGAGCACCCAGGTACAGCTCACTAGTTTGCTTCTTTTTCTAGCACCCTTCTGCAAACAGCTTTGCCCCGATATGGCATGCATGTAGTGAGCTTGTTAGGTCTCAGCTCTCCCCTGGTGTGAGTACTAACCCAACTTCTCCCCATCCCCATCCTAATCCCAATCCAGTGAGATATGCAAGATTCTGATCCATTTTATCCTTAATTTTTTACTTCTTTTATTCATTCCTTTTTCCTTTATTTTGCCCCCTGCCCATTCACTTCAAACTCTTTTTTCCTTCAAGACTTTTACCCTCCCACCCACAGCTTCAGCTGTTGGCCAGAAGAGGAAGACCAAGGAAGCCGTGGGTCCACTATTAACTAGCACAGGGAAACTCTTAGCAGAAGATGTAAAGAAGACCGAGCTACTCAACAGCTACTTTATCTCAGTCTTTACAAAAAAAAAAAAAATTAAAAGCGGACACCTGATAAGGATTATTTGGATAAGGAAGGAGACAACTGAGGGATGACATAACAAAAAAGAGGGGGTGTTTGATCAATCTGAATTAATTCAAATCAGCAGGACCTGATTAACTTCATCCCAGTGCACTGAAGGAACTGGCAGAAGAGTTCTCAAAGCCCTTGGCAATGATCTTCAGGATGTCATGGGAGACAGGCAGGCACCAGAGGACTGGAAAAATGCCAAAATAGAGCGCCCTTTTTAAAAAAAGGCTACAAGGAAGATGTGAGGAACTACAGCTTCACCTCAATATCTAGGAAGTTAATGGAGCACATCCTAAGGATGCAAGTATCTGGAAGAGAAAAGGCTGATTACAAGAAACAAGAACAAAAATTTACTAAGAGCAAATAATGTCAAACAAACTTGATCTCCTTCTCTGACAAAGGAAGTACTTATATGAATTAAGGGTATACTGTGGATATGATATATCTGGACTTCCGCAAAGCTTTAGCAAAGTCCTGAATGACCTTCTCATAAACAATGTGGAGAAAAGTGGGCTGGAAAAAAACTATTATAAAGGTGGATAGACAACTGGCTTGATAGCTAATTATTAATGGTTCCATATCAGATTAGCAGGAGGTTTCAAGTGGAGTCCCACAGGGGTCTGTTCTGAGCCTAGTGCTTTTCAGCATGTTTATTAATGATTTGGATGCTGGCATAGAAAGCTTTTTGAGCAAATCTGCAGATGACACAAAACTGGGAAGCATCATTAATACATTGGTGGATGGGAGAGCAATTCATATGTATTTCAACAGATTGGAAAGCTGGACTGAAGCTTACAGGATGAAGTTCAATGAGGACAAATGTGAAGAGCTTCATCTCAGGAGGAATAAGCAAAGACACAAATACAAAATAGGGCACACGTGACTGGATGGCAGAACCATGGAGAAGGATCCGGGTGTCTTGGTAGATCAAAGACTCTGTATGAGTCTGTAGTGTGATGCAGCTGCACAAAAGGCAAATTAAGTTTTGGGATGCATTAATAGAAGCAAGATGTGGCAAGTGATAGTGCCTCTCTACCCAGCCTTATGTAGAGCACTGTGTGTGGCTTTGGGTTAAAAAGGACATGGAGAAGTTAGAGAGGGTCCAGAGGCAGGCAAAGAAGATGATAAAGGGATTGTAAGACAAGTCATATAAAAAGAGGCTGAAGGAACTAGGCAAATTCAGCTTGTGGAAAAGGTCCTCAAGAGGGCCTTTTGAAGCAGTCTTCAAATACCTGATGGGCCGCCATAAAGAAGAATACCTTTTCTCTCTTGCTGTAGGGAATAAGATGCAGACCAATAGCTTGAAGTTGCAGGGGAGTAGGTTTAGATTAGATATTAGAAAGAACTTTTTCACCATTAGAACAGTGAGGCAGTAGAAAAGACTGCCTAGGGAAGCTGTGAACTCTCCATCACTGTAGGTGCTCAGGATAACATTGGACAGCCATTGGTTGTGTCAAGGGTTTTTTTAAGCCTTTCTCAGAGTCATTAGGTGTTGGTGGAAGCCAAGTCTGGGGATTTTAATTGGGACGTGCTAATGTTCCTGCTGGGACTTAAAGTTAGAGGTTCCTAGCTAGAGGATCTTGTCTTTCAGCTCAGGATCAGACCAATAGCCATATTTGGGATCAGGAAGGCATTTTACCCCATGGTCAGGTTGGTACAGACTGTGGGGTTTTTTGCTTTCCTCAGTAGTGAGGGGTATGGCCCTGGGATATCATAAGTATACATTAAAAACCTTTCATAGGAGCAGGAGGTTGACTGCGATAGTTCTCCTGCTTTACTTGTGGCAGGTTAAAGTGTTGTCTTGTGTTGTCTTAGGGTTGACTGTGAAGTTTTGCAAAAAAGTTAGACAATGCATTTATATAGGATGGTTTGGATAGGGATGACCCTGCCTCAGGCAGGGGGTTAGACAAGGTGACTGCTGGAGTTCCCTTCTAGCCTCACTTCTCTATGACTCTGATTCCTGCTGGCTGCAGAGCAAGGGAAGCCACAGCTCCCAAAGTAGTTTCTCCACCTTCAAACTACATACATACCTTCAGGCCCTCTCCTCTCACACCCCAGAGGAATGATCGAGTCCTCGTTCCTGTCCACACCAGACCCTCCAGGAGTAAGTCACACTTGTGCAAGTCTGAGACAACATTAAGCCTTAACCTGTGACTGCTCCGAAACTGTTCTAACTTTATGATAACATACCTTTCCACCGATTTAAAATGTTTAAAACTTGTAAGAGCATGCTAAGTAATAGGAGATGGTAATACTACTGCAGCAAAAAGCTGTTGACCTTATTTTGTAGTTGCTTCCCTTCTTTTGTTCTTTTCATTATTTAAATTATTTTAAAGTATTTTCTCTTTAGAGTATGAATAAATACCTATAAATTTAATTTAAGATATGTCCTTTTCCATAGGTATCCTTCTTAGGTAATATGTTAATGTGTGTAAACCCCTGGGGGCAGGGTAAGTGTGATTATTGACACACTGCTGATTACACTTGCAGTGCCTGTAAGCAAGGACTGTATTATTTTTATCTTGCAATACTATCCAGGACCTCACCTAAATTTGAGGACAATAAAAAAGTTAGTTTCCCTCTACATTAGTGGAGGGAAAAAGATGCAAAGCTACTTGCCCAAGTTTACACAGAAGAAAGTGGGGTGTTAGATAGAAATCTCCTGACACCCAGTCCAAAGCTTTAAAAATGGGTTTCAGTGCATCATCCCAACCTGTGGTATTCAATCCTGGTTATGAAAAGCTCTTTGCTTTTTCCACTTATTTGGAAAATAGGCAAACAAAGTATCAACAGAGATTTTATACTGTTTTTTAAATAGAGAAAGCGACCAAATATTAAGGAATTTGGATGGAAAAAAATCTTTTTAATCCTCAAAAGATGTAACTGTAATTCTTTAAGTGCTATAATAGGCATATTCTTCATGACTGAATGCTCAGTACTTAGACTGATTATTTTTCTAATACCTTAAAATAGAGTTTCCCACACTTTCAACAACCAAGCCTTCTTTAAAGAAAATGAAACTATGAGCACTTCCCCACACCTTGATTTGTGTTGCTAATATTGAACATTAAGAATTGTTGGAACATGCATACTATTGTGCCATTTGGTACAGGAAGAGAACATTACTTTTTCAAGTTTACTATAATTTACTTGGCAATTTCTTTAAAGAGATAATTTATTGGGAACTGGTAAGTTAATTTTCTTTCAAAGGAAAGATCTCATATCCATGTATTCTGTTGAGATCCTCAGATTGCTTGCCCCTGCCAAGGCTCAGATATCATACCGTATTTCTCACAAATAACTTCTTCATTGGGAGGAAAAGGCGGGGAAAAAAATCCCAGAAAACCCAACTTTTCCCCAAGTCCAAGAAATCAAGGCACTAAACTAGAGGTGATCTCAGGGTAGCTTCCATAAGACTTCACAATGGAACACCTTCTCTACTTACCTCAAGTATCACAGGCATTTGAGCTAGCACTATGGAAAAGCATTGGAACGGTTAACTCAAACACAGGTAGACATTATTGCCTTGCTTACAAAAAGGTCCTGCTTAAGATTTTTTTTCTTCCCAACTACCATAATAACTTGTCACTTAAAATAAAGAACTGAAGCTGTTTAGACCTACTCAGGGCCCCAGCTAGGCCTTTGACTTCAAACTGAAACATAATTGCCTTAGGAAAGGTCTTACAAATAAACAAGGGTTACAGAATCTGTAATAAGATTACAGAATAACACAAATCAGAATAATACAGAAAAGATAATGCCAAAGAAAAGAAAAAAAGAGAGAGATGACAAGTGGAAAGAACTGTGGCAGGATTCACTGTCACATTTGGCCAACCCATGGCATGCATGCTACAAATGGCATAGACAGATCTAGAAGGCAGCAGAGAACTCAGTGGCAGATAATGCAAGGAGCAGAAAGCTGAGCAGCAAGGGAAGGGGATCAGGCAGAGGAAGGGGATCAAAGTGGCCCTTGGGGTGTGTGAGAAACTAAAATTGTGACATACCTGCCAAAAACATTGGCCCCCACTGCTAAAGATAATACATTAGTAGAAACACAGATGATGCATGTATGGACACTGGGTCACAATAGGAATCTTTTAACAATTCATATGGTCTTCATATACTTTTTTCCTTTTTCCTTTCAGAGGGAAATGGATCTATGTGCTCTCTTTAGAATGACATCTCTCCAAAATCTAAGGTATTTGCTTTAAAAGATTTAAAGGAAACGTTCAAAGCCAGTCACTACACAGAATTACAGGAAAAGTGCAAAAATAAGGGTAGACTGAACACTACCCAGAGAAAGCTAGGGATTATAAGGGCCTCATTTTCAAAGGGCCTGTTTGAAATCTGCAGATGGAAATCTTTATGATATATTATAATTAGCAACAGTTGTATGTGTTTGCAAAAGCTGTATGGTAATTGCATGTATAGCAACCTGCTTTGAGGGACAGACAGACACAGGACTTTGCCTATACAATAGAATTTTCTGTGGGCCACATTTTGTAGTCTCGTGAAAAAAATGACTTGGAGCAGTAAGGGTTATTTTTCCTTCTTTTCAAATGATCAGAATCAATAGAAATCTAGCTGGATGGATATATTAATAACATATCCACCCAGTAAGAGGGAGGTCAGCTTCAGAGGTGGATCCAGGGGGCTGAAGTGGTGCAATTGTACCTCCTTTGAATCTTGCTCCATCCAAAATTTAAAACCAACTGTATGGGAGAGGCAGTGGCATTTTCACTCAGGCACTGCTGAGGGAGTCAATTGACTTCATGATTCATTATAATTTACCTGATTCCTGCTAATCTCTCTTCACTGTTAACAACCCTCTCTCCTTTTTAATGGTCTTGATGTTCCATTAATCAAGCTAGCCTTTCATCAGCAATACAGCCTTTCCTAGTTATATCTCTTTTCTGTTTCACCACCCTGGAAAAATGTTTTTCGTTCTAGCTATAAACCTTAACACCATATTGTAACAGTGAAGTGTTGGATATGCTGTCTGGATGCTCTAGAAGGCTAGATTTTGTATCATGAATCTAAATAAAAGATACACTTACACTTGACTATACTGGGTGCCTGTACATGAGATGCTTAGGTCATCACTACGGTGATGTAGCATTGGCAGCCACTAACTGTGACGCTACCACTACTACACAGTAACAACAAGTAGGGTTGGAAACAACCCATGCACCCCCAAGACTACGCAGTACCAACTGCACAGTGGGGCACACATATGGACGCACACACTGACTGCAGGACTAATAAAACAGTATCTTTTGACTATGTTTGCCTAGTTCGTAGTGTTTTTTTTAAAACTTAACATAATCTAGCAAATTATGGTACATTCCAATAGATTTGTACTTCATTTTGCTTTGATCTTAAACTGCATAATATACCTCTGGGCTCTTGGCATTTTAGCAAGTCTTGTAGGTTCTCTAAAACTGGAGGGAGGGAGAGTGTGCTTTTGTTGTGCTATGCCATCTGTGCCCTCACTTTCAAAAATGTAAATCCACCCATGTCCAACTTCATTTACATTTATGGAAAGACGTTAACTCCAAGCAATTTGCATAAAAGTCCTTTCAGACACCCACTTCAACCTCTGGCCCTCAGCTCTGGAGCTGAGAAGTTATATTGTGGTCCTTACAGTTCAAGGTAACACTTACTTGAGCAAGATATTTCCAGACCCTATTACTACATTTGTATCAAAAACATTCTGATAACAGAGTTGATATTTGCAGTGTGAAGCAGAGGTCTTCAATGATTTATCAGGGAAACCCTATGAAAAATCTGTAACAAATTGCAACAGAGGAGTATTACCTTTTAATCTGGTAGACTAATTTTGTTCTAAACAGAGGGAAAATAGTATTAGGTTGGCCAGACATATTCTGATCTGGCTTTCCATACACAATTCTTGCAGCATACTTTAACCCTAACATGTAATTAGAGTGAAACAGTTTGATTGCAATTGACATATTTAAGTATTTTGGTTCTTTTGTGCCTAGTAAACCATAACCGTGTAGGATTTTTTTTAGATTAATTCTTTCTTTCAGACCTCTTTTGCAGTAGATGCATGATTTAATGTGAATAATTCTTTGCAAGTAGACTACACACTAGTAGTTCCTCACCATGTATTTGAATTCTAAATTCAAGCTTTGCTAGTTAGTTTTCACTGGACAAAGATCATATGGTACTGTTTATGTTCCCTAGTGAAATGAACATAGCCCTTAGAGGCCTCAATTAAGGTCTTAAACATGATTAGACATACTGCTGAACTGCAACTAAATTCAAGTTCCTACCATAAATGCATGTTTACAGGTTCAAAAATTTGCTTAGTATGAGTATCCAAGTATAAGCTTAGCATGTTCTCTTCCAATTAACATAGCTGCCAGTAAACTTGTTAAAATATTTGCAGCTTCTTTACATAAAACTGTGACAAATATAGCCAAAACAAATCTATTTTGTATCTGCACAAATATTCATGGAACAGTTCTGTGATGTTTAATTCTGTTTATAGCAACATTCTTGTTCTGCTTTTTCAGGGCTTTTCTTAAGATGCCATTGCTACCTCTGCCAGATTTTGTTGCGAGTCTGTAATACAAAAGCATGGAGGAGCAGAATTTAAAAATAAATAAATCAGGCCCATTTGTACTTGTGATATGGTCTCTAGATGTGAAAGATGAATGCCTTGATTCACTAGGCTATTTAGCTACCAGTAGCAAAGGACATCCCCAAAGCAGAGGAAGCACTGGTTTTCAATTTATTTTGGGTTTTTTTGTTTGTGTATTTTGGGGGGTGGGGGTTGTAAACCTTGGCATTTTATTCACTGGAGTTATAAATGACAGCCATAGCACTAACCTTGCCATGTTCCTCTATACTTTATTGTACGTCACTGTACTGTATATGGGTTCCCATACTTTGCCTGTGTATGTTCAAGAAATATTAAAATCCTAAGCAAGACAATATAAAAACAATGAGCTAATAAAACTTGCATACACTTCAGGTATCCAGTAAACTGGATAAAATAATGATCCTATGTTATTTTGATTATTAACATGTGCAGGCCTCATCTATTAAGTCTGCCACATGAGGCCAGATTCCTCCTGGTATTGCTTACTTACATTACAACAGCCCCACAAGTGACACCTGCCTTCCTGTGTCCCTCCCCTTCTCCCTGCCAGTCTGTGACAGCCTCCCTTCTCTTGTTTGAGAGTCCTCTGGTGAACCCTCCATGCAATCAGAGAAGCCAGCATGTGAAGCCAAAAATCAATTTTCCAGCTGAGAGGAGAGCAGTTAGGCCGGGCATGCTGGCACTGCAGCCCGACAGGAGTGTGGTGGGTGAATCAGCAATAATGCTCTGGATAGTGAATCAGGTATGTGCATGTGATGAAAATCCTCTGGCTAAATGAGTCACCCACTTGTCTCACTATTTTCATTTTACAGGAAAAACATTTTACCACTGCTGTAATCACACATCTCAAAGTGAATTTATACAGGTATCTCTTCATACATGTACTGATGAAAGTCACATTGTCCTCAGTGTATGTGTTCATCTCCAAGAACAGCTGTCCAAACTGTGTGGACAGGATTCTGATAACCACCGTCTGAGTACAGCCAAGACCAATACGAGCTTTGCAAAGACAGAATTGCAAGACATTTGATTTGTTTCATATTCTGGACTCTACTCAGTCATGTCACCAGTTCAGGATGCTTTGCCTTCTGGGCTCTCATCTCCAGAGAAGCCTCAGTTTTCTAAACTTTTGGGTCCCACTTGTCCCTTCTCACAGGCTCCTTATATTTGACAATTTTTATAAATTTACACAAAACTCCCTTATTCATGTCACAGAATGACTGGTGTTCCCCCAGTTTGATTTCTTTTGGGAGAAAAAAGGAAAAATGCACGGTAAATTCTCACATGCCATCACCACAGCCTCCGTGTACACATTTGTATCCAGTGTTGTGATTACTGGAGAACTTGGCTTGGACTGCCTTTGTTCATACCAAGGTGGATAGAGGCCTATTCATCATTTTTGTACATAAGCCAATCATTTATATGCACAACTAATTCCAGGAACACAAAAGCCATGTTGGAAAACAATATTCTGTGCTGCTTATGAACATCTGGCCTTCAAAGAACCAACAAATTTATAAAACAGTCCTATAGAAAAAGGGTTCCCAAACCCTAGGTCGCGGCCCAGTACCGAGTCACAAAGGGCTAGCTGCCGGTCTACAGGAGGGTTGGCTGCTGGACTGGAAGTCCGGAAGTGACTGGCATATTGAGTATAAAAAAGGGTTGGCTGCCTACCCACAGTGGGCGGTTTGCCAGTCCACAGTCACTTCCAGTTCATGGTTCACCAGTCTGCAGCATAAAAAGGTTGGGAACCCCTGTTGTAGAATTTTGTAATAATTAGTCACTTTTCTATAGTTCTTAAAACCTATCCTATGTAATTAGAGACTTATCACCCTAATCTTTACTATTACATGTACTGCGTGCTGTCTCTGTTAGTAAGTAAGAAGTCTCATTGTGATAGATGAAATTGTTTGGAGAGAGAGTTGGGTGAGAGAACTGAGTTTACCAATGTGCGCTTGTGGGCGAGCTGCTGAGGAAGTGTTTTCAAGCTGTTGAAGTTCAATAAAATGTGATTTCAAGCAAAAATTGGCTCATCGGATTTTCATGCAAACAACACTTCACGGGGCATCTAGTGGAGAGGGAGTTGAGTGAGAGAACCGAGTTCACCGATGTGTGCACATGGGCAAGCCGCTGCAGAAGTGTTGTGAAGCTGTTGAAGAGTTGGGTGAGAAAACCAGGTTCACCAACATGTGCGCATGGGCAAGCCACTGTGGAAGTGTTGAGAAGCTGTTGAAGTGCAATAAAATACAATTTCAAGCAAAAATTGGCTCGCTGGATTTTCATGCAAGCAATGTTGCACAGGGCATCTAGCGGAGAGGGAGTTGGGGATGTTCTTCATGCTATGGTTGTTCTTGATATTAAGAAATGTATAAAAACAGCCATGGCAAAGAGTTGAAGGACTATCACCTTCCATCGATAGGCCTTGATATCAGACAGCCAGCTTGCTCATTCTTGGAAGACATCCCCACTCACTGGCTGTCAAATGCATTAGCAAAGGAGCTGTATTATAACCAGCAGGAGCACCAAATTGCTCACGATTCACTGCCACGTATGTTTCCAGCTCAGCAACAAATGACAGATGCAATCTTGAAAGCAGTGGAGAACCAAGAGCCACTTTGTGCATTTGTTGATGCACCTGGTGGTACAGGAAAAACATTATGCTTCAACGCGATTCTTTCAGGAGTGTACAGGGAAGGGAAGATTGCACTGGCTGTGGCATCCAGTGGAATTGCTGCTACCATGCTTATGGGAGACAGGACTGTGCACTCAAGGTTCAAGGTACCTCTGAATGTGTTGAAAACCAGCACCTGCAGCTTACCAGCACAGTCTGACCTTGCTGAGCAGCTATCATCATCTGGGATGAAGCACAAATGGCTCATCGGTACATGCCAGAGGCTGTAGAACGGATGCTATGAGATTTACTGTAGAGTAATTTACCTTTTGGTGGCAAGCTGATAGTGCTTGGGGGTGATTTTGGCAAATCATGCCTATTGTGAAAAATGCCTCACAGCCCCCAATAGCAGAGGCATGCTTGAAGTGATCAGAGTTGTGGAACCACTTCCAGATTTTCCAACTTCATGAGAACATGCGAATACATAAGGGAGGTTTTGATGCACGAGGTGCAAAATATGCTGAATGACTTTTGGATCTGGGAAATGGTCAAGTTCCAAATATTGACAAAATCATTACCCTGCCTCCTGAGCTCTGCATGCCTCTGGATCTCTCAGCAATGATGGAATGGACATTTCCAAATCTATTGGATAATTATCAAAATCCAGGATGGACATCTGAAAGAGCTATTTTGGCCCACATTACTCCATTGTACAGGAGATAAACAACGCTATTGTGGCAAAATTTCCAGGCCAAGAATGGATTTTTACAAACACAGATGCTTTTTCAGAGGATGAAAGTGTTATGGCTGTGGCAACTGAGTACCTGAATTCTATGGAGGTGTCAGGTTTGCCTTCACGTCAACTCCACCTTAAGCCTGGGATGCTCATCATGCTTGGGCGAAACCTTGCCCGTAAGGATGGTCTGTGCAGCGGAACACAGCTATTGGTGCAATCCATCATCAACAGCAGACTACTTGAGGCAAAAATTGTTGGATCAGAAAGAACAGTACTAATTCCTCGAATAACACTGAAGCCACCTGATGACACATTTCCATTCACCTGGACACATCAACAGTTCCCTATGCAGGTGGCAGTCAGCATGACCATCAATAAAGCCCAAAGGCAAACAATAAAAAGAGTAGGAGTGTTCCTTTGGGATCCTGTCTTCACCCATGTACAACTGTACGTAGCTGCTTCCAGAATCTCCCACCCAGAAAATATCTGATTTGCAACGACTGCTGACTTGAGTAGCAAAACCAGGAACGTGTCGTAAAGCTCGTACAGGAATAAAGTGTGATAGGTTTCAGGATTTTGTGTATGCGGAGTGTGAAGTTACTGAAGTGCAATAAAATGTGATCTCAAACAAAAGTTGACTCATTGGATTTTCATGAAAGCAAAGCTGCACGGGGCATTTGTACACAATTATGTAAGATTGTTTTAAAAAAAAGAGTCCATAGAAAGGCCTTTTTCTTTTAAATGCTATAGGTTTATGAGAGAGTTAGTATCCTTTAACTGTCATGGTAATTGCTATGGAGCCAGTAACCATCACTTTCTCTAAAACTGCCCCATAGGGACCCAGCCTTGCAAATGGATCAAAAAATCTAAAGTAGGTCACATTTTGCAGCTCAACACTTTGCCAATGTCTCTTTATGTTTAATCATTTCTATTAAAGTCCCAGTTGTAAACTTCACACGCCTACAAGTTTATTTACATAATACCAACAAACAATATCTCCGTCACTGATGCAAATGAGGCAACACTACTTGTAAATGCCTAGATGATGGGAAGGCTGACATGTTTGTTGAGAGTAAATATCATATTAATTAATTATGCTCCCAAGGGAGCAAAAGAAAGCAGCAGTTATTCAGACTAGCAGGCCTCATCACTGTTATGGAGAATTCTCAGCACCAGTGCCAAGTGCAATATGAGTAAGATGGCTGGAATTCCCCAAAAAGAAAATTAGGTGAGAGAGGAGGAAATAAGGTATTTCAGTGTGCTTTACATGCAGGCTTATTTAACTTCATGGTTAATAAATCCTTGGGGCGGGGGGTTGTCTATTTAAAACAGGAGCTTTTTCTGGAGTGATGTTTCATTAGAGACAGGACTTGCAATAGATGAAGGAGATAAAGCTTTTTGCAAAAAGAAATACTGGCAAAATCATATTGCCTCAGACCATATAATAAACTAAATGAGTTTATTGAGTAAACATTACATTTATTTGATATGGAAACTTCAAGTGTTACTATGGTGGTATTTGTGTCTTTCAGGCTTGGGATTGGGGTAGATATCCAAGTAGTTTGGCAACTTGTATAAGCACTAGGTACAGCAACGAGATTTGCAAGCCAAGAAACAATTCACCATGATTAGGTCTACAACTGAGCTGGATTCTTGGTAAATTAAACTGTAACTCTATTTGTTATCCCAATCATGCTGCATGCAAGTATGAAGAGCTAGAAGTAATTAGATCTAATATGAGAGAACTTCCTGCTTACAAGTCAATTAGCCCGGGATATGCTGTACTTATATCCAGGGAAATAGGAAGTAACTGAAATCATTAGCATTTCATCATAATCTCCTTAACCTCCCCTCTCTTCTAATCCCCATCTCAAACTTCATTGTTATTCTCCCTTCTTTTTGAAGGTCCACTGCTAGTTACAAGGCAAAGGTAATCAGGGCCTGATACTGGAAAGACTTAAGTGTACATTTCATGGAGCACATAGATACCTGTGGGAATCCTTGTGTGCATAAAATTCATCTCTGCATTAGGGAGGGAGACCTGTCCTGCATATTCTCCCCACTTTGACTTGAAAAAGCCAATTTAATACCAATATATTTCAGAAGAACAAAGAAAGTTCCCACATATCTTCCTTTCAGTCCTGTCATGAAATAAATTGATATGTCATTAGGTTGACAATGTATAATTATTGTGACTTTTTAATACAAGATAATAACCAAAGTGTATTTACTGGGAAACTAGTAATATGGTATCAATCTATTAAACACCACTTGTCAATTTCAAATAATTTCAGTTAGCAAAAGATCCGCAATCTAAATTCAGATCAGATTTAAAGGAAAAGTGGTTTCAGTTTGAGCAATCAAAAATTTTGAGTGGGTTGAGGATGCGAAGGGCACAGGAAGTATTTCAAATGAATCTGCCTTTGATGCTGAATTCCCTTTTTTTGTCAGTAAAACAGGCCTTTACGTTACAAATGGAAACATAAAAGGATTTTATCTTGCAGTCAGAAGTGTATTTACTCCAGTTTAATTAAGCTCCATTCAGCTATGATCTGGCATTGCTCTTCTTATCAGCTCCAATGGTACCTCATTCAAAATCTCCTTGTACAAATAAGAAGAAACAAATTGGAACAGTGCCAAAATTTTAAATTCCAGAATGAGAAAAGGAGAGAGGTTGACTGATTTTATTTACTCTAAGTAATATCAGGGCTAATATCTTTAAGCTGCTGGAATTGAGACTTTGTATAATTACTGGTTTGGTATCATGCTGAATTGGACATTTTGGCCAAGTACTCCAAGTTATTATGGGACCCAAACTGACTACACTTACACTGTAGGTGTACACAATCAAATAAACCTAGAGATTTTCCAGGGACTCTGGGCATATGCTCTATTGCCAGCATATGATATATTCAGCATATTCAGCTTCAAAGGGAGATTCATTTGAAACGATTCTTGTGCCTTTACCCACCCAAATTTTTTGATTGCTCAAACTGAAAGCCATGCCATCATCTTTGCTATTTTTACTGGTGCTAGCTAGGTTAGGGTAACACAGCTATACTAGCATATACTTCAAGTCAATCTTTCTTTTGTTGTGCAAGGGTGTCCAGCAAAACCTGATCTATTCTAAGCCACATCCTAAGATATCTGAAAAGTCTGACATTGATTCCACAAATTTAGATGCTACTTTTGAAAGACTGGTCCTTTGTTTCTTTCACTTAAGACATAAAAAACAGAAACAGTCAAACTAGAATCTTAGGAGCTATTAGACTTCTTCAGGGAAAGATCTTTTATTCCTTTTAACATTTAGTTGCTGCTCCAAAACCTTATTCAGTGCTTATTCTTTGATGTCTCAAGTTTGAGGAGGCAACAGATAGTTAATCATTATTTTACTTCTCAGCATTTTTATAACATCCATTGTCAAAAGATCCATGCACCTTAAGCCCAGCTTACCAGAGTTTCAGAAGAGTTTAGCCCCATAAAAGTCCACATTTCCAAAAGAGTCAACCTGCCTGATGTTGAGCATTTTTTAAAAACAGTCTCCCACTGACCAGTTCAAAATACATCCAGAATCATTTTGGAGAGTCCAGTCCTTAATGAATTAAACCTCAGAATACCTTTTTGTGTAATGGAAACCTTATTATTTCTGTTTAAGAGAGGGAAACTTAAAATAATGGGGAGATTTTTGGAGAAGAAAGTTTGGACTCATTTGATGTTAAAGAAAGCCTCTCCTAGGCCTGGGAATTAAACCAAGATCTCCATCATCTCTGTTTCATGCCTTTACCACAAAACTAGCTTTTATCTTTCATTCATTTGTCAGAGCACTTGACTTATGTAGAGCAATGTAACTCATATATACAGAAAGGATGAGAGAAATGCAAAAGGTTCTTAAGTAAAATTTAAATTTGAATGATTATTGAAAACAAATTAATATATCCTTGGACTAGGGTAGATAGAAAGTCCAAGCAGATAAGTATTTTCTAATCTCCAGTACTACCTAATTATTTACTACAAAATAGCCTCTCTGATGGAATTTTGTACTTCAGTTTGCTTGAAATTATAAATTGAAGGCCAGCAGGAAACAGTACAAGCCTGTTACATCAACCATTCCTGGAATTGGTACTACCTCAGTTTAAAGATGATGATGATAAAGGGTTTGGAATAAAAAGCCATACAAAGAAAGGTTAAAGGATTTGGCATGTTCAGTTTATAGAAGGGGAGATTAAATGGTGGATGAATTGATAGCGGTTTAACTATCTGAAATGCCAATGGGAAAAATGGGGGGGGAGGAAAAAAAAAACTTGCCACGGGAAAAGATGAGTTTAAACTACAGAAAAAACAGATTTATATTAATTCTCAGGAGAAAATTTCATAAACATAAGGGAAATGGAATGAGCTGTGTGGGAAGTTGTGACATCTTTCACAAAAAGAAACTGGATAGCCATATGTCTGAGTTGGTTTAAGAACACCACATACTTTATTTGTGTAGTGTGGGTGACTTATATGACTACAAAGGTCCTTCCAATGCTATGAATCTATGCATAGCTCAAATAAGGCTATTTCAGCATTGAGTCTGTGTCACACACTAGGAGGGTAGCAACTAAGATAAGCCTTACTGTGCATAGGGGCTGCCAGTCCTGACCACCATAGCTGGAGGGCAGTCACAGTAACTGGTGCTCTTTAGGAACAGTTTGTTGGAAAATTTCCAACATTGTGTACATTTTAAATGTATGTAATAAAATTATGTTTGTATATTAGTTTTTATATATGCAATAAAAAATTAAGTTCTTGGGGTGGCAACACTAACCCCTAAACATGAATTTTGTGTTAATAGACACGATTACCACATGGTCACAGTATCCAGGGCTACCAGAGCCTCATGTACTAAAGGGATGAAGTGCTGTGTTTTACAGAAGGTATGTGTTTTACAACTTGAACTGATTTATGGCTAAAGACTTGCTCGATGTTGTAATACACCAAGAAACTGGAGTATTTTTGGTTAGACTAAGTACACTAAATGCTGTTCTTACAGAAATGATGAGGTTTGCTAATACCAAGTACTCCTATGTCAGTTTTAATAAAATCACTATTTAAAAAAAACAGATCATAGGGCTCTTTTCCCTCAGTGTGTCAGTAACCCAAGCACTGTACATGCCTTGCACATAAGATTGGAGCACCTCATTACATGTAGTCCTGAGGTATTTGACTGTATTAAGCTTTCAGTCAAATCACCTGCAACATCTCAGTTCTCATCAGGATGTGTTACCTGGGCAGCTTTAGATGGTACTGACACTTGGATGGGAGACCCCAACAGGAAATGATTATGTTGGAAATTCAGCAAGCAGCCTGCTTCTGCCTGAATCTTTGTTGAACCAGTGCCTTAGTATAGTAGTAGGGCTTTTGGGTTATTTCCAAATGACACAGAACTAAGGCCATGTCCCCTCCTGGTATTTAAAGTTTGCATGGTACTTTGGGGATGAATAGAGCCATCAGCCCTGCTGTACTGGATGTAGCCCAGCTAGGAAAATTCCATTCCTGACTGTCTAAATTAACCCTATGTGTTGGCATTGACATTCTTCCTCCCATCACAAAGTTGTGCTTACCCAGACTTAAGTGGGACTTGAAGTGAGAGAAAACGAAATCAAAGGCCAGGTGCAGATGTTACACTTTTACAAGTATAAGTGACTGGAAACTGGTCTACAGTATACCCATAATAGAACAAAAATTCGGTGCACACAATCTGGTTTAAAAATGGTGGAACCTGGTCTAATATTAGTTTCCCTTCCCACCAAAGGGAAAATGTGTGTCCTGTTCACTACATATCTAAACTATGCTGCTTACAGAAAATAGCATAACTTAGATTAATTCCACCTTTGGCTCTTTGAATGTCTGTACCTAGCCAAAAGTTCTTAGTTTCAGTTGGAGTCCAAGTGTTGCAGCTGTATTCCCTGGAAGCTACAAGGGTTATTCTGTCTTTTGGAGGGGCAGCACCTCCTAGAGATCCCCAGAAGGTGCAGGGCACCTTCAATCTGCTTCTAACACTGGAGTGCATCCTACTTAGTACCCATCCTTTGCATGAGTTAAGTGGGAATTAAAACCTCAGCAAAAACTCCAAAATTTGTCCCACTGCACTAAGTCCCCAAGAGGTCTTCAAGATCCAGCTGCATACCAGAAATAAAATCTATTTCCATTGTCTCCCTTGTATGGTGTTATAAGTACCATAGCGCAGGACTGAAAAGCACTGGCAGAAAGTTTAGGGACAGAAATTAAGCACCTGCCTGCAAAATGCCTTTCTAAACTAACATAAAATTCACCCAGATAAAAACATGAGCAAGTTTTAAAAATGACCTACTAACAGATATATAAGGGAACAAATAGAAATGCTAATTTAATCAATACTTCCTGGGTAGAAGTTACTAATGGTAAATAGCAACCTCACTCTCATAGCATCTGTGAATATGTACTTTTAACAGAGAACTCAGGGGACAAAGATTAACACACTAAAGAAAAATAAATAAATGAGTGAGCTGAAGAAGAATTTTTACCACCTTTCTTTGTCCAGCAGTTTGCAAGGGCTGATCCCACATATTCTGTTCCAGCAGACATTCTCAGAGTTTCAGGCTCAGCAGTTTTTCCTGTTAAACTGCCTAAGTCAATTAGGTTTTGATCATAGCTAATTTTGTGACTGATTTCAGCTGCAGAAGTAAGTGCTAGCATACTTTGTGCTGCAGGGCACAAAACTATCACAAGTTGGGATCAAAAAGAAATCCCTCCTGTGGTATATGGGGTCATGCAGCCGTAAACTGCTGTTAAGATGGACACACTGTATTCCCCTTCCTCTTTCATGCCTAACAAATCTATTTATAGTTCAAGTAAACTGGAAAAACTCCATGGAACAATAACTATAAAATCACTAGGGATGCCTCTATAATCTGCCTTATCTTCATGCACCACACACAACTTTACTAAAAAATGAAATGGCTTCTATGATGTCTATATCGAAGGCCTAATTTGGAAGAAAGGCACAGTTTTGGCTTCTGTACGGTCCTAGAGAGAACTTGGGAGGATTTTTTTTGTTGTCAAAATCTAGTCTTTGTGCTAACCATTACTGCAAATACATTTTGTCATTTTTCATTTAGAAAAATGTTAAGATCTATTATTCAAAGAAAAAATACCTCCTTTTTCCCCTCACCTGGATACCATCAAGTTGACCGAGCATGTAGGTGTTCTAATGAAAAATGTGATTCTTCAGAAAATTAAAATTGATCATTCAATTACGTGCTATTTTAGGGGAACTCTAAACTACTGAGAAGGGTAAATTAGCTCACGCTGAATTTTTCACTACTGCCACCTTTCCTAGAATCAGAGCTATTCATTTAGAGCCAGCTCAGATATCTTTACTTTGCACCACAGCATGCAGTGTAGGCACACCCAGAGAATTGTTAGAGAACATAAATGTACATAGCTGATGTTATTTTCCTGTAGTCATGCAATGTATAATTATATGCATCTGTCTTACAGTCTTCTGTTTCAGTCTCCCAGTCTTAATATCACATACTTCAGAGGCTAGTTGCTCAAAATTTGCTAGTTAACTACGTCAGATTTGCCCACAAGTTGTCATACCCTGTATTGCAGAGAAAAGATTTGTGTTTCTTGTAAGGCTGATGCTCCTGAAGAATGCTGCTCATTACAGGTCCTCTTGAGGATACAAGATAGTAAATTCTCTCACTCAACAATAGCTGCCTCAAACTTTTAAAAAGTATTTGTTCTTTGACCTTTAAAGCAATCAAGGTAAAAAAAAAAAGTGGTATTTTTGTTTGTTTTTGCTTTTTGTGATAAATATTGCAAATTTTCAATTTGGAGAAATATTATGGCAGCGTACATGATCATGTTTAACTTTTACTACCTCATACAGTAAGAACATCATGTCTTCAACCAGAATGTTATTTAATTTCTTATTTTGATTTCACTAGAAATTAGGCACCTAAACACCTTCAAGAATTAAGCCCTGACAGCCAAATAAAAAAGGACTTAAAGCATGACTTGTTTGTCTAAGGCCAGAATTGTGATCCTAAAATCCCCCACTCAACTGCTACTTAACCCTGGAAGTCCCTGCCTATTGTACCATAAAGTTTTCCAGGCATTTAGGGGTTTGTTTCTATGCTGAGGAACCCCCATTTGAGCAGTTTAGTGCCCCACTCCATTCAGGATTTAAAAATTAAGGATTCTTCTTTCTAAGTCCCATAAGGGGCCTAAGCCAGTTGACCTATGTAGGACATGCCTATCATAGAGACAAGATTGGGCTTTTTACAAATGCAGGTGTGGCCACTTTCTTTCAGTAAATAGATTACTGGTTAGGTGTCTTATCCAGCAAGGAGGTGGCCCAGGTTCAGTTTTTTCCTCATTACAGGGAGTTTTGTACCCACATTTACCATACCTCCCAGTGTCCTTATTTTCAAGCTATAGAAGAATCCAGGTGAGAAAACACACTCTGCTGATCCTGCTGAAGCTACATTGTTGGTGAAAAAAGATGAACAAGATTCACCGAGTCAGATGGAGGCCAAGAAGGAATGGGACTCTGTAGTATTCTCTTGGGAGAAGGAAATCCTGTGTCCTGTCTCTGTTTATGCAGTCTACCATAACCAGTCTTTGGATAAACAGTCCTAGGGACCAGGGGCCAAAATTCAGGACCCATTCCTCCCTACTGTAATCACAAGGGTAGAGTCATATTTCATCTTGCTGACCCAACAAATATTATGTTACTTTCTGCAAAGAAGCACAATTTCAATAGGAGGAGCAGGGATTTTAGTAATAAAATTGTACTAGCTGCCTTATTAAAAAGTCAGTTCAACTGCTAACTTTCAGCTGAAATATTCTTAGTCACGTGCACACAAAGTGCAAAACACTTTGTTTTGGAACATGATTTTGAGGGGCATCACAATACTGTGTGGATGTTTTGGGAACATGTACTTGATAACACACAAATTCACACTTCATCTTTACAGTGTAAGTCATCTTTATAAAGTACACACAGTGCTGGATTATAACATGCTGAGACCCTAAACTATGTCCAGTTTAAGAAGCCCCGTACGATAAAAATAATCCAATGTATGTATATTTTTGTCTTATTAGAATGAAAATGTTGATATTTAGAGAGTCATTTTCCCATATCTCCTTTATCTCTGTGACAGTGCAGCTTTGGTGCCTGCCACTTTAAGGGCTGAAAGCAGTTGGCAGGTGCAGGCCAGCCCTGATGACATGGTCATTTTAAGGCTAGGCCTACAAGGCAGAGTACTGAGCTGCTCAGAAGATCAGCTCCATAGGTGGCAGAAGGAGTGGGGGACTAACAGGGCTCAGCCCCACCCATGCCCAAATGCAGGGCAGCAGATATAGCTGGAGGGCAGCCCAGCCACAGGCTGCTGCTGCAGCAGCGGGGAAGAGTGCATATGCACTCAGACACCCTGCACACTTGGTACTCGCAGCCAGGATCACAGTGGGCCCAGCTGCAGGCAAGTACATTTCTTTTAATTGGGCTTGGGGGCTGGGGCAGATTGAGAGTGGGGTAGAGGTAAGGTGAATCATTCACCCCTGCCCTGCTCCCTCCTGCACTGTGGGGATTGGCCCACATCCTGGCCCAGCCAGGGCCCCATTTGTGGTGAATGAGGCCTTGGTCGGGCCCGGTCATGGGGCAGTCAGAGCCTGGCGACTCCTCCAGAATCAGCACAGTGCCGGGGAGCAAAGTGGGGGAGCATGGACCCCTGATATTTCCACAGGGCAGGGGCAAGCCACAGCTGGGCACAGCCTCTGCGCCTCACTGCTGCTTTGAATGCAGCACAGTGCAGTGCCTCGCTGCCTGGCCCGCCCAGAACCAGGGCAAACATGCTACCACGTCACTTTCAAAGTAACAGCAGCAGCAAGGTCAATGTGACTATGCGTGTGGCCTAACAGTGTATTGACTTTAGCCCCGACTCAAGCTGGAGCACAGAACAACTCAAGGGTGCCATCTGCAAGGCATGGGACATGGTAAGGGAAGGTTGGAACCATGCGTATAGAGCCCCCTGGCATCAGGCCAGTAAAATGGGCAGACTCCCACTTACTATCTTAAATCATGGCAGATGAGACAGGGCAGACTGCTCTAGACAGGTAGATGCGCCAACATGCAACACACCCTTGGGGTGGGTCCCTGTCACAATCTTCTTTATTTACCAACTGATTATTATAAAACTTGATATTGAGTCAGGTTTTTTTCTTATTTAGAGCCCCCTCATAGTGTGAGGCCCTAAGATGTAGCTTAAGTAGTTTAAGCCTAAATCTTGCACTGATTACACATAGTGCTAAACCTGGTATGCTAATAAGAAACTTAATTATTTTAACTGATAGTTTTAGTAAATGGCTTCTTCTGGTCTTTTACATCTGGTCTTTTACAATGAAGTACAACTTGTTACGAAGTTTCAATATGCTTCTATACACTTAAAAATATTTATTAGTAGAATTCTGTTAGTTTTCTTTAGGTTAAATTCTCAGCCAGAGAAAACATTTTCCCCTGTACTTACCAGTATCCAGCAAACAAGATAAAGGTATTTTCTCTTCCACGGCCTTGACAGGCGAGGTCTGTTCTACATAATTCTTTAGCATAGGAGGAAGGGGGAGAGAAAATACATCTCAGAGTACCTGTCTTTTCAGTTAAGAAACTACAAATACAAAAATATTGACAGAGTTGGTGATGCATTTTCAAATCTTATTTTAAAGAGCATATGGTCCCATAGGAATTCTGGTCTCCTAGTATGGAGTGCAGTTTGTCTTGATTTGATTGGACAGAAATATTGAGCCTGAGTTTCTTCTCACTGATACCTGTGTAAATCAGGAGTACCTACACTGAAAATCAATCCAAGTACACAGCTGCAATACCAGAGTCAGGCATTTTACCCTTTAAATATATTATATAAGATGTTTAGTCTGTGGATGTGTGACTCAAATGCAATGGAAACTGTGTGAGGTAGCATGTTGAAGAGCCTGTTAGGTATGGCATTTGAAAACCCTGAAAGTGAATCAGATCAGTCACGTTGCTCTCTACGTCAGGAAAGTTGTTTATTTGTAAAGAGTGCATCTATTGTTGCCAGCCCCAGAATTCAAATATTTCCTGCCTTTTAATTGACTGTAACTGGGATCTGGGTGGAAGAAGTGCAAGGATGCACCAATAAGTCTGTTCTCTGGACTGATGCATTTGAATGTTTTTGTCCATTTGCTTCCATCTTAAATTCATGTTTGAGTCACAACTGAAAAAGGCAACCAGAAACACATATTGAAGATGACTGTGCTTTTTGGAATATAGCTGGTCTGTACCACTACACTAAACATCCATCCATATGGCAAGGCAGGGTGGCACCTTACAGCCTTTTTTGAGTTAGCCCAAGGTGCCACTCTGCCCTGCCTTCTGCCTAACTTTAGGCTAAGTACCTTTCACCGACATCCACAGTCAAGACAAAAGTAAGTGTTCAAACCAGAATTCACTCTTTTGTGCTGCTTTGTCTACAACAGGAATCTGAAATGCTGTACCTTAGGGTCTGGTATTTGAAAACTATTATTATTGTAATATCAAATAGTTAGTTTCCAAGGACTGGTACGATTTTTGACTTTTTCCTGCAAATGCCCCACAGTGTTGCACAAGGTGCTGACTAATACTAGAAGGTACTAATACACTCCCAGAATGTGAAGAGGGTGCTCATTTATAAAATGGTAACTTTTAAGAATTAGCTGATTTTTCTCTGGAAAAAGAATATATTAAACACTGTAAATCAAAACATAATGATCTTTATGTTTTAGGAATTTCATCAGAATTAAACCTTACAATTCCACAGTGTTTTAAAGGATGCCTTCTTGGTAAGCCAGCAACATAACACAATAGCATCATTCATATCTCTCTGCTACATTTAACTGAAATCTTACATGCAATTGCCTTATTAAATTACCTGGTGCCTTCTGGTATTTTGCTTAGCTTTGCTATAATAGTGATGTAATGCAGCTGTTTCTATAAGCTGGAAATTCATCCACCTTTTAAATATGCTGACTGGAAACATAATAATGAGCTGGATAAGAATACTCTAAACATTAAGGCCAACATTTTTTTAAAAGGTTTCTGAAAATGTAGGCCTATATCTTTCTTTAGGTGCCTAAATTATTGGCCTGGTAAACACCCAGCAGCCTCCATTGCCTTTGCAATTTTGTGTACATGTATGAAAGGAAGGAAGCACATGCATAGGAGTACAAATTAGGTCTAGGAGAATGAAAGAGGTGAAAATCCAAAAGAATGGTGAAAACCTCATCATTTTCTTCCTCAAAGAAACTAAAACAATATTTGGAAGAAAGTTAAGGTTTGCATTATCATGGGTTTTTTGGGGGTTTTTTGGGGGGAGAGGGACAGGTTAAATTCATATCCTATATAAATCCAGATGAACTTTAAAATATAGACAAGCCTTTATAGCTAATGCATCCATTATTCATAGATTGTTAGGGGCTGGAAGGGACCTTGCAGATCATCAGGTCCAGCCCCACCTCTCTAGGCAAGAAGACAACTTGGGTTAGGTGACCCCAGCAAGGTGACCGTCTAGTCTCCTCTTGAAAATGTTCAAGGTAGGTCACTGCACCACCTCTGGTGGAAGTTTATTCCACAGTCTGGACACCCTGACTGTGAAGGAGTTTATCCTGGTATTAAGCCTGAAGCGGTCTTCTAGGAGTTTGTATCTATTGGTCCTGGTCTTCCCCAGGGGTGCCCTGGTAAACAGTTGTTCACCAAGCTCTTGATGCACTCCTCTGATATAGTGGTAAGCTGCTACTACGTCCCTTCTGAACCTTCTCTTCTTTAGGCTAAAGAGGCCCAGGTCCCTCAGCCTTTTCTCATATGGCTTGCCTTGCAAGTCCCTGATCATACGGGTGGCTTTTTTCTGAACCCTCTCAAGTTTATCCACATCTTTGGATACAGTACTCCAACTGCATTCTCACTAGTTCTGAGTACAGCAGGAATATTACTTCCTTAGTTTTATATGAGATGCATCGGTTGATGCCTGCCAGTGTGTTGTTTGCCCTGCTAGCCACTGCCTCACACTGATGGCTCATATTCATACAATGGTCAATCACTATCCCTATGACCCTTTCAGCTGTGGTGCAAGTCAAACAGTCACCACCAAGCCTGTATGCAAGTTGAGAGTTGTTTGCTCCCAGATGGAGCACCTTACACTTGTTAAACTTCATCTGGTTCCAGTCTGCCCAACTCTTGAGGTCCACCTGTATCCTATCTTCTGATGTGACCACACTGCTTCATAACTTGATGTCATCTGTGAACTTGGCCAAGAGTTTTACACTCCCCCATCCAAATTATTGATAAAGATGTTGAAGAGCACCGGTCCAAGCATGGACCCCTGAGAGACACCACTGGCCACTTTGCACCAAGACAACACAGATCCATTCATGAGAACTCTCTGAGTCCTACCTTGTAGTCAGTTTCCCACCTACTGAAATGTCAATCAGCTGAGCCCACAATGTTCCAGTTTTCCCACAAGGATATTGTGGGATACTAGATCAAAAGCCTTGTGGAAGTCTAGGTATATAAGGTCTACCTCATCTCCCATGTCTAGGTGTCAAGAGACCTGGTCATAGAAGATGAGATTGGTAAGACAAGACTTTACCCATGACAAAGCCATGCTGGCTGTCATTCAGAATCTTATCTTCAATAGATTCTTTAATGAGCTTTTCCAGGGCTTTCCCTGGGATGGAAGGTTGCCAATCGCCACTCAGCTGTGTCAATCAGTTGCCAATTACCTGTACCTAATGGCAACTGTTATTGCTTTCCAGCACAGTGATAACATCCAAGGCTGAGATGCTTATTAATGGAGGTTTTTAAGACTCCTGATATCATTGCTGGGCCAGATATCTGTTAGGAATGCCATAGTTGCCATTCATGCTTATCTGCATTGTACTAACCCCTACTGGGACTACTGCTAGTACCATGCATTCACTTTGACTTATAGGACTAGTCAGAAGGAGATATTGGGTTTTGTTTGGGAACGCAAAAATTATAAAATGTGTATCCATTACTTCTCCCAAATGTCAAAACTCAAAGTTGTAAAACCAATTTGGCACATAAGCTAACTGAACAGGAGGTAGATATGCCCTTTCATTTCCCACTGTAGCTCAGGTTTTCCTCCTTGCCAGGCTAAGCAATGTTGATTCATAGCATTTCTTTCCCCTGCTATTCAACAGAAGGGAAGCATAAATGACTTTTCAATGTTATCCAGATTCCTAGTTGACTAAGTGTACAATACTTATCTTATCAGCTACATGCTTCCTTTTGTGTTGTATTTTGTCCCTAGGCCCCATTGCTTACACACTCAGGGTTTTCCAGGCAGTATTTTTCCAGTGCATACATTGCAGTACCCCAAGCATTCTTCAGCATTTCCATGGCATTTGTAGCAAAACAACAAGCATTGTTGGTGGCTAGCTGCGTCTGTGAACATCCTTTCAACCTGCTGTGAAGGCAAAAAGTAAACAAAGGACTGAGCTGGACCCAGAAGACCTCTAGGAGAACAGATGCTCTAACAGAGTGATTCTCAAGTTGGGTGCCATGGCCAGGAGATCCTTTTAAGGGTGCCATGGGAGCTATATAGCATTAGTACTGTTAGGAGTGCTAACAGGTACATAATGATTCACAAGATAAACCCAAAGGGTGTGTCCAGACCTGCCCACTGGAGCCACGCTCTGGCTGCTGGCCAGGATCCAAACTGCAAGAGCACCCCCAGGATCCCAGACAAGGCTTCTGGGGCCAGCAACTGCACTGGCCCCAGCCTTCCCTACCCCACTTGGTATAACCTGCTGCACACCAGAGGGCACATGGCACAGGCGTTCCCCAGGAACAAGAAAGAAACCAAACATCCCCTGGGAACGTTCCCAGGGAACTAAACATCCATGCTCATCTGGATGTGGCTTACTGAGCTCTTTGCAACAGAAAAATTGCTCTATTTTTCTGTATTCAAAAGCTGAGTGAAAGCTAGGACCTGGCATTTTCTGAGGGGTGCCTTGAGTCTAAGGTTGAGAACCACCACTCTAACATGTTTAGGTTAGTTTCCTTGCCTGTTAAGAGTACTTCGAGGTTGCCTAGCACTTGCACCCTACACTGAGGAGATGATCATGTGGTTAGCATTATCCAAACACGAAGAGGGTGAGCTAGTTGAGCTAGTGGCTCTAGCTTTTCCTAGCTAGAAATACTGAAGAGCGCTATTAGGCTTAAGCTTCCATAATTTTTTTTTTTTTGGCTAAGGGTTTGTACCAATGCTAATCTCATTTTCTGAGAAAGAGTTAAGTCATCAACTTCTGTTTTCTATAGCTCCAAAATAGTCATAAATTGTCCCTTTATGCTCAGGCAGTATAATGACCTCTGGAGTCCCCGGCCATTCTCATGACTTCCAGTCTATCCTTTTTCAACTTTACCCAGATAAGCTTGGCCAAGTTCGTGAAAGTGTTTCACACTGACCCAGGGATATTTGTTGCAGCCTTACACTGACCCATATTCCCTCACTGTTAAAATAGAACTAAAAATGAAGGGCAATTTTAGGAATTATGTAAATGAATTATTAGTAATTGAGTGCAAGGAACTCCAAAGACTGGAAGAGAAGGATACGGCAGGTAAAGCAACAAGCTGGCATAAGAATGAGCGCATCTTTGAATATCCATTATAGAAGAAGGGCCCTAACTCAGATGCCTATGGCTAAAAAACCATCAGTTACAGGCAGCCCTCGACTTACAACAGTTTGAGTTACAACATTTTGCACTTACAACTTTTATAAATTGACACAGTTTCAATTTTCTGACATCAGTTTCAACTTTACAATGCTTGATATAACACGATGCCGTGATGCCACACCAGCAAACAAGTTCGCTACATCACCCATCTCCCTGGAGAACATCTGTCCAAACTTCCTTGGACACTTTCTTTAAGAAAGCAGACAAGACTCCAGAAAACCTGAAGCCAAGACTCCAGAGAAGATTCCATCCCTGAGCCCTTCAAAATGTCCAGCAAAATCACCTCAAAGAAGTCCTTCCAAATCAATATGATTGCTTTTTACAATATAAATACATTAATGTAACTATATTACTCCTCTATAATTGACTGGGTAAAAAATTTCGGGTTATTTTTGGTGAAAATAGGGTATCGGGCCTTGGTTCAGGAACCAATCCCCCACTTATAACATTGTTTTCAATGGGAAAATCAGTTCTGAGTTACAATGTTTCAACTTAAGATGTGTTTTTTTAGGAACCAATTGTATCGTAAGTCCAAGGACAGTTATAAACCATTACCTGCACAGGTACATTCCCACTGATTCAATGTGAATTCTTGCATACACATGGGCAAGGGTTGCAGAGCAGTCATTTATAGATTGTGTGTGTGTGTGTGTGTGTGTGTGTGTGTGTGTGACACACACACACACACTTTAAATGTAATGTTACTTTGTATTCACCCCCAACTCATAGTATTTTACACCCCCCCAAACACACACACACACAAATTACTGCCACTGGAATCTACACAGAGGTGTGACCTTTCTTTCCTATCTCCCGGGGATTATGTCCTCTATTTTTTCTCCCTACATCATTAGATTTTACCTGTAATCTCCTGCGACTGCCTTTGCTGATGACTCACTTCTCAAATTCACTGACTGCATGTCGTAATGATTCAGTCGCAGTAGCCCAGTTGACTAACAATTTATTCTGAATAATGAAACTAAATGTCAATCATTTTACAGAGTTTTTCTTGAATGTGTGTTTTCTCTGAACTGTTTATCTTCCTTCTGTGAAAAGTCATCTCTTTTTTTAATGACATTGTCTTTTGCTCTGAAAGAAATTCTTTGAAATGGGCCGTAACAGCAAATTAACAATTCAAAATGTACAACAGAAACTCTCTCATAGAAAACTCATCTTTTTCTGCAGAAGTACAGTGAAATGTGATTTGCAACTTCTGTTCCTGTTCAAACCAAATTTTGCCAGGAGTTCTTGTTGACTACTTCTACACTGAAGAAACATATCCCCAAAATGCTGTGATTCTACCTTAGATGTGTTCACATCAGTGTTTGCATTACTATCCTTGCTTGGGTAGTCAGAGTTTCAAAAGTATGGGACTCTACTATTTGAGCTATAGGCCTAGCTGGCAATGGGAGAAGAATGATTTAAGTTCATTGGTGACCACTCTCTAGAGCAAGCTAAAGTCTACACAATCCTGGAGTACCCTGTTGTTGGCTGGAAGCCATAATCCAAACAAGGGTTCAGCATCTTCTGGGACAAATATAATTAGAACCAAATGAATTCCCTAGTCTTGGGAAGGGCAGTGAAGCAAATGTTCACATATTTTCCATTTATTTTGCAACTAAAGGCAAAACACCATACTTTATGTTAAAATGACAGCTGGGATGATTGCAGAAATTAGTGCTTGCTGGGAAAAAACATTAAATTCACAGTAAATTTAGAGAAAGGAAGTAATGTGACAGGTAGGTCTGTGTGCTATGGAAATCCATGTGGGGAGGTGCTAGTGAAAGGAAATTCTCCATCACAGCAGTAGCACACAGTCATTGTGCACCTTGCTCTATGCTTCTGTAGGCAAGGAGGTAGTTTGGATTACCGGGTTATACCTACTCATGGAACAGCCAGGAATCCTCCATACTGCCAACACCATTATCCAAAACATAGCATGTCACCAAAGAACCCAGGACCTTTTTCTTTAGCAGGGGAAGGACAGGACAAATGTTGCACATGAGTGGATGCCCTACTTGCTAAAATAGGGGCTTTGAACTAGATAACCTATTACCAGATTTTTATTAAATAAGAACCTAATTACGTGGTCATGACCTTTTTCCCCAAAGGCTAATCCTCAAGGCTCTTGTCACACTGTCAATTATTTAATGTTGCATGTGTCCTGGTCAGCATGGGGTCAGGTCAGTGACCTTCCTGGTGGGAGTGGGTTTCTGAGCTGTAATGTACATATCCCAAAGGAAGATGGGAGAGGAGCAGGGGGGTGTTAAACAGCTGTTAGTCTGAGGTAGCAGAAAAGTACACACTGTCCTACCACACATTATTGAATTTCTCCTACTTTGCATCCTCACATGCATGTACACTCTTTAATTATTTACTAATTGTTAAGGCAGCCCATACAGAGAGAGAAATGATATAGCCACTACAGAAGGTGACCTAGGCACTGGAAAAACATGTGAGCAAGCATGATCAAGCCACTAGGAAGTAGTAAAAGAATATTGATAGAGGAGATTTAGAAGGCTAAATGGCTGCTTGTCCAAAGCCATAGTGCAGAGCTCTGCTGATTTACCTAATTTGTTTCATGAAAGCTCAAACCAGTCTTGAAAAGAACTCTAATGAGCCCAAAGAATCTTCAACACATTTTCTAATAAACCACTTGCCCAGGAGAACTGAGGATTCCCCCCTTTCCCCCCACTGAACCTGGTGCTATTACTTGGTTGTTTGGAGGCCTGGGAGGTAAAGTTTTGCTCACTTGTGATCATCTTTAAAAAGCAGCTAGTTTTCCTATTCACCTTGCAATATTGCCAGCTGTATCCTTAAGTGGCCTAACTTTGGAGACAGAGGTCACATCCGCACAAGTGTGGCCATTTGTTTCCCTGGGGACAAGAAGCAGTGGTACACCTTGTGCCGCTGCTAGTCGATCCTGGAGAATGCCTGTGCCACATGCCCTCTGACGTGCAGCAAGTTACCCCAGGTGGGGTAAGGGAAGATAGGGCCAGCACTGGACTGGCCCCAGAAGCCTTACCTGGGGAACTGGGGACTTCTGGAGCTGCATCAGCAGTGATCCTGCCACTTGGAGCCTGGCTGCCAGCCAGAATATGACACTGCTTCTGCGTTCATTGCTCCATGTTTCTTTTTTGTTTTTTGCATGGGTTTTTTTGACCCCTGGATATCCAGAGGTCAGTCCCTTTCCCCCACCCCCTGCCATTTCTCCCGTCTAGCATGTAGAACAGCTGAATGTGCAGTATGTGACACCACCAACATGATGTTGGTGGCGCCACATACCGCATGGCCGCGCTCATCTGGATGTGGCCAGAAAGACCGAGCACCAGATGCAGAAATTCATGTTTCTGAGAAAGATCCAATAAAAGATACCACAAAAAACCCATGCTTCTGACATATCCTGGACTGTCATGGTGAGAACCATACTATCAAGGCAGTCAGGAGGTAGCCTTATGTATGATAACAGAGGTTTCTGATGCCAGCAGAGAAGGCTAAAAATGTACCTTCATTACAGAAACCTGAGGACTATTGTTAAAATGAAAACAAAAGGTGAAACTACATGTGCAACCCAGAGTGGCCAATGGAGGCCAGATTGTTATTGAAATTGGGAACTTGGGCAAGATCTTCTTAGCAAGGAAAGTGAGTCTATTGAGGCAAAGGTGGGCATAGATATTCTCAGCTATGAGAAGGAGCGATGCAATCTGATCTCTTTCTCATTTGAATATGGGAACAATTCTGGCATGTCTCAAGTATTTGTTCAAATTTCAGACTACTAAGAGGTATAATAGATAGGGCCTCTGTTGCTAGACAGCTGCAAGAGATGTGCCACAAGCAACACCAAGGCCACATAAAGATCTTAACTGACCTAAAGCCTTTGATTCAATCAAGAGACGCCCTATGAAAGATCCTGATGAGACTTGAATACGTGCCAAAATTTGTTACCATTAAAAGACTTCTTTACTGGTATGACAGCAACTGTCCCAAGGAGTAACTCAGAAATGGACTCCTTCACTATTAGCACTGGATTCAACCAAGGACATGCGATTTCACCAACATCCTTTCCCATCTATATCACAGCTGTTAGGCATCTTATTGCTGAGGGGCTTCTGCCTGGAGTCAGCATCCAGTATTACATAGACAGGAATCTCTTTAACATCAAGCAGTTACATTCCAAATCTGAGGTAACCAACACCTCCATTACTGATGTTGAATAATGTGATCATTATGCAATGTGTGCCCACTCAATTGAAGAGCTCCAAGTCACTCTTGATTATGTCTGTGAAGTTAATGAAATGCTTGGACTCACTGTCAGCTTCACAAAAACCAAGATACTTTATCTACCCACGCGAAACCAACCGGCTACTCTTCTGCATGTTACAGTAAAAGGGTGATCCTTGGAGAACATTGAGCATTCCGCCTACATAAGTAACCAACTCTCCCAAAAAGTAAAGATAGAGGACAATATTCAACACTGGATAAAATCTCCTGGTGCTGTCTTCAAGCATCTCCAAAATCATGTCTTTGATAATCATGAGATCAGGACCCAAACCAAACTTCTTGTCTACCAAACCATTGTCATCTCTACTCTCTTGTAAGAATGTAAAACTTAGACAATGTATTGGAAACTCCTGAAAGCTTTGGAACATGACTATCAGCAATGTCTTTGGAAAATCCTCCATATCCTCCAGCATTCTGGCTCGAGCACACACCACCAGCATTGAAGCCATGTTTATATGGCACCAGCTGTGTTGAACAGGACATGGTATAAGTATGCCTGACAGCTCCCAGAACAGATCCTATATGCCCAAATCACCGATGGTCTGCACTCTCCAGGCAGGCAAAAGAAGAGATTCAAGTGACGCCTTGAAGACTAATTTGAAGAAAGGTGATATTAGCATCAATACCTGGGAGACTCAAGCACTGAATTGCCAGTGTCAGTGATGTATAAAATATTGATAATTTGAGCAAACCTGCCCCGGTTTGAGGTGGACAGAGAAGAGATACAAAGGAAAAGAGCTGTGATAAGACATTGCCAGGATCTACTCCTTCCTCTGCAACTACTGAGTTCGATCTCCAATCGAACTTTCAGGCTCAGATTGGCCTTTTTAGTCATCTTTGGACTCCCTGGTGATTTCCCTATATACTGAAAGACTGTCATCCTGTATCAGTGACTGATACTGATGCAAATTGGGAAGAAAGAGTCCAAGAGCTGTATCTGTATAAATTGTCACTACCTTTGGATTACTGCCAATAGGCATTTCTGGCAACACACTGACTTACACAACTGTCTCCAATGTAAAAGCAATAAAAGCATTTGATTTCAATTCATCTTATGTCACATTGGTATCCACACATCTGAGCTTGTGGTACCATCATTTTCCAAGCTATGAGCACTATTGTTACTAGCAGTGGATATAATCATTGTCTTTCTTGCATCCTTTCCCACAGACTGAACATTGTTCTGGCTTTTGCTGGTTGTCAGTATAGGCAGCTTCTTGTTCTTCCTTGACTCCAACTTTGATGTCCATATGATTCTTTTGTCTTAGGTCTCTTTACATGTGTTATTTTGGATATTCCATCTTTTCCATAGTGTCAGACTACTCCCCACTCTCCATACCCCTTATTTTGCACTGGATGATCTCCATTTGCTTAGTAACCTTTCATTGTACTGTCATTTCTCTTAAGCAGTTACAGCTGGAAGTAGTCTCTGTATAAAGAAAATATTTTTCAAGGAACTTGGTGCTCAGAGCTACTCTTGAAAAACATACCCCATCCCATCTATTTAGGGAGTAGATCATTCCCTTTGTTAGAAAGAAGCCCACAAATCCTGTTAAAAGTTTGTCCCGTTAGCCCTCGGGAAAGGATTTGCTGTCTAGAGATTTCCTCTGGCTCAATACCTTCTGATGCATCTTAGCCTTAGATTAAAAAGACAGAACCAACAACAGCAGATGTGTGCAGCAATATTGCTGTTAGAAGTCCAGGTGTAGAGAGGAACAGATGTCCTTTCTCTCACGCTTCCTACAAGAGACAGCAGTGACATGCAGATGATGAATTTCATAGACATTAGGGCTGGAAGGGACCTCGGAAGATCATTGAGTCCACCACCCCACCTGAAGGACAGGAAGTCAGCTGGGATCATAGGATCCCAGCAAGATAAGCATCCAATTTTCTCTTGAAGGTGTTCAATGTAGGTGCTTGAACCACCTCCATTGGCAGGCTATTCCAGACCTTGGGGGCTCGGACAGTAAAGAAAATCTTCCATATGTCTAGTGTGAAATGGTCTTGTAGTAGTTTATGACCCCAGTTATAAAGCCAATGTCTACACTATCATGGCTGCAGCAGTAGCACTATGGTAACTGGACCCTTGGGCATGGACACAGCTGTGCTGGCAGGAGTTGTTCTGTTGCTACTGCAACACCAACACCCCAAACAGAAGCTCTGACAGCAGAAGCTGCCTTGCACCCCAGCAGAGCTGTTAGCTATGTGGTAGGATTTTTTCACACAAAGCTCTGCTTACAGAACTTTGTTTAGACTAACAGTCTATCTTGCCACATTCCAAGGCAAGATGAGGACTGCAAGCTAGCCTACTTGCAGGAAGAGTTTTCAGACAATAAGCCTGCCGGCACCTTGGATAGGCATAAGGCTGATGCAACTGGAGCCTTAGAATCATAGAAAATGAGGTTGGACAGGACCTCAGGGGTCATCTAGTCTAATCCCCTGCTCAAAGCAGGACCATTCCCAAGTAGCTTATTCCAGCCAGGGAACAAATTCCCCATTCCAGCCTTGTCTACTTTTACTTGGCTCTGTGGGTAGGAGTTCTTCTAGCAAACATCAGCCACCAATGCACATAAGCATCTAGATGCTTCTAGCAGCTCCACTTCAAGAGCTGAGCCAGCAAAATACAAAGTGCACCCTGGGAAGACATCTGCTGCTGATGGGGCCTCTAAAATCAGGGGACAATGTAAGGCGGAAGGGGGGGCAAATTTTAGGTCAGACATGCCACAAATTAAAGACTGCATCTTCCCTAAGTGCCACCTGGATCCGTTTCTCTTGCGCAATCTCTTCTCCTACTTCTGGCTCCCTACTGTATCTGCCACCGTGTTCCCTGCTCTCTCCCCAGTTTGCCATGTGCCACACAGTGCCCATGCCAGTTTGGCTGCATGTGGTATAAGGAATACCTACCTGTGCCAGCTGAGATGGCAGAAGTCTTCTTTTGCTCAGGAGAGGTAATAACTCCACTAGAATTTTTCTTCTGTGTGGGCCTGTAAGCACAGATGTGAGTTTGGCTGGTAGCATGAATGACTGGTGCCTCCTGAGATGGGGGGTGGGCACCATGGCAGCGAACAGGGACTGCTCACAGTCGTTGGTGTCAGCGGCAGCACCGGAGGGGAGGAGGTGGCAAGTGGCGAGCAGGGGCCACTCGCAGGCACCACTGGCCACGTTGGCAGCAGGAGGGGGGCAGGTGCAAGCAGTGACTGCCTGCAGAACTTGGCAGCAGCCAAATCTTGGGGGGGGGGCACATGCCCCCTCCCATACATATCGTCTAAGACTGTCAGGACACTGTAATATAGACTAAGCCTACAGGGTAGTCTCTACCCATCCACAACATATAGTAGCAGCTGGAAGGAATGGGTGGCAACCATAGGTGCCAATTTTTATTTTTGCTGGTGGAAGTGCCTATGATGATGGACAAATGGAAAAATTTTACTCATTTCAGGTGACAAACCTCTTCCTGAGTGGGGCCAGGGCCCTCAGGCCCCCATGTACTTGACTTCCCTGGTGGCAGCTAGTTCTAGCTTGTTGTCAGAGATGTCTGGTAAAAAGGTATGGGATGACGACAGGTTTTAATTGAGATCTCTGGCATTTCAGCTGAATTCCAAGAAACCCTTTCCATTAGATCTATACAGCCCTAATGTAGTGGATTGTCATAAACTTCAGGGTTGAAAAGAATCTGCACTCAAAAATGACAAACACTTATTGAAACATTGAAGTTAAAAAGCTAGTCTAATAATCCCAATTTATAATTTCCAATACTTTCATATTCTAGCCAGTACTATTGTAAGAAAACCCTTTTCTCCTCCAACAAATGTTATTTTTGTTATCTTGGGGAAAAGAGGCCGGAAACAAGCATGTGTGGAAATTCTGGGATGGGACTGGGAGTTTTATGAACATTTACAAAACCTCAGAAGTTTGGGGTTTGCATTGTTTGTTTTTATCAAGAGAGATTTTTCCCATCCCTCCTTTCCACCCTCACACTTCTAGCAGAAGTGATTTCTCTTCCCCAGGTCTTGTGCTCTTTAAAGTTCTTTCTGTATCATGGGAAGTGGAATGTCATTACTATTAGACTTATTCTCATATGGCTCTTCTTCCTATATTCCCAGGCAGTTGTTTACATTTCTTGTTTTTTAAGCCTAAATACAACTCCTCCTCTGACCTCCTAAGAACAAATCATTGACACATCAGAGAAAAATGAAGCCATATTAGACTGGAGGCAATCACTGTGAGATGATCACAATATTTACACTGGTATATTTCATTGACCCTAATGCTCATTTTGTCAAAGGTAAATTCATTATTTAAGTTTTGCATCATTTGGGTGAACCTGGTCATGCAGGTCAAGTTGAAGCCTTGAGAACGTTATCCTTCATGCATGACACTGTCTGCTTTGTTTTGGGGGATTAACAGCGTAGCATATAACGTTAAAAAACAAACTACAATGCAGGAATGTACAATGGCATATTCTGAGAAAAGACCCATGTGTTACTATTATAACCATATGAAGTACTTTATAATATGATCAACCAGTTGCATATTGGTAAGTGGCCAATGTAAGTGATATTTTAGATTAGTTCTGTTAAATGGTAACCAATGTGAGCGTTATTTAGAAATCAATATGAACTATTGTATTTACTGGGCTACATGATGGCCCTCATTATAAGATGACCCACCAAAAATGAGATTCTATATATAGAAAATTTATGAATGTGATATAAATTTTCCAGGTATAGACTCTAACTGTTAGAGATTTGCCTTGAATTTGTCCCCCACAGCAGGGAAATAAATCTAGGGGGTAAGGTAGAACCCTTGCCTTCTGCCTCCCCCCAGTGTCTTCCCCCTGCATCCCCTTCCTGTCAGACCCTGTCTCCTGAGCATGTGGAAGCAAGGAACACATTTTGAAAACACTGACCTTTCAATAAATGTACCTATACCATATAGTACCCATAGACTTAGTTCATCCAGAATTGATATATCTGACCTTTTTTGAAAACATTGCAGGTTTTAGCACAGGTAATCCACAAACACATATTTAAATATCACTTTGGCACCTACATGTATATAGTCCAAACTATGCATCATATTCATCCAAAGCCAAAATGCTGATGAATTACCATAGAGCTCATTGGGCTGGGCCCCACCAGAGGGAACAGCATTTCAAGCCGTGGTGACCCAATAGCTCAGCACTGCTTAGTATGTGGGTGTACTCCAGATATCAAGCACACACACAAAAGAATCCCTGTACTAATTAGCCCTCCACTCATGACTCGAACTAGGTGTTCTTCTCATGAGTCCTGAGATCCTCCAAAAAGTGATATGAAGATGAGGCATAGGGGAACCTGGTCCTACTTCACCTCATGGGGGGTGAGATCACACGAATTATATACAACAAGCTGAGAGAAAGGTCACCAGAGGGATTCTGAGTGAACAGGAATCATTGGAAATGAGAAGGAAACACAGCTCAACTATGGGAGTGAAGAGGAAGTAAAAATGTATGCCATGTAGTGACTCATCATGACTTGAAAGAGTCGGTGCTGCAGGGAGCTGTGCTCAATGGGCACTATCCTGTATCTTATTTTGATGGGTTGCACATTTGCTTAATATGGGCCATGTACTTTATTCATGCTCAGTGTTGACTGCACTTAATCAGCTTCATGGATGGTTTCTGTTATTGGAACTGCCACTAAAAGTAGCATGAGCTCAAGATAGACAATGCATTTAATGCAGTTACAACAAGGGACTTCTCCCCACCCCCATACTGATTTGGGGCAGGGGTGACCTCATCTTGTATTTAAGTAAATATGGTATACCTCTATATTTAAAGAATGAATGAACCCAGTCATAGAATTTTAGATCTGATAAGTCAACTGATTTAGCTATCTTCAGCTTCTTTATGCAATGAGGGTAGAGCTATGCAGCATGATACAGTGTCATTCAGACACAAAGTCTAACTCTAGTACTGAAACCAGTAGAGCTGCCATGTTAGAGCACTCCAGCTAGATTAACTAACTCTGCTAAGCAGCTAGCTATATATGAGCCCATGCCAGTGTCCCACTGATAGGGCTGTACTCAAGTTAGCTCAAGTATCTTGGCACAGCACTGCATTGTGCATGTAGACATACTGTGAGAGGACAAACTTGTTTTCTGTTGGATACAATGTAACTATAGGCAACATTATGAATAAGGAGTAGGGTGAAACACTTCCAAACCCTGACAGATGGTAATACAGGTACAAGAGCCTATTAAAAATCGCTCATGCTACCCAAATCAGTCTTGCTTCATCAGCTGTGCTGCTTGGTGGCAATCACTAGGAAACCTTGGGAAGTTGAAAATGTCTAACAGAATAACATGCAACTTGAATAGCTAAAAGGTTCTCTGGATTGGGACCCTCTTGCAATTCAAGAAGGAACAAGTCTCAAATACAATAAACAGTCCCCTGTCATGAAGGCATGGATATATTCTCTCTAATATCACCTAAGTCCTCTAAGAAACAACAACATTTAGATCTCAGCAAAACATTTTGCTCATGACCAAGTTTAATGAATGGTTCAAATAAAACAGAGAAAGGGATGGAAATTGCATCCCTTTTTTGCAAAAAGAAATAGAAATTGTGGGAGTAGGGCTTTATCTGGGTGTGGAAGATGGAAAAGAAAGGTTCATGTCAGATTCTTGAAGTCCTAGCTCTGTGAGGTCAGTTAGAGTTCGTTAATAGATGCTTCCTTTAGCCAAATTCTGCTGCAAGATACACTATACATCACTACTTTAGTGGGACATACATGTATATATTTGGAAGGTAGAATTTGATTTTGTTCCTTTGCAATAGCAACCATGAGCATGCAACAAATTGCGGGTGCATGTATTTAACAATTACCTCTCAGTGCTCACCATAAATTTTACAGACATAAAACCTGGAAGACAATAGACAAGATCAAGCCATTGCATCTCCCACTGAAAAAGTTTCTCCAAGATGTAATTCTAGCTTTTGCCTCCATTTCAATTTTGGAGATTCTTCTTCTAACTTGAAGTTATATGGTCATTAACCTTACCTGTCTGTGCAAGAGAATATGCACAGGGGCCATAAGGCCCTTAACTCCCATTTGTTTGCTATTCCAGGGGTTGCCTCGTAGATGCAGGGAGCAGCCGGCAGTGCCTCCGCTTCCCAACTACACGGGTGGGTGAGAGGGAATTAGTTATATACCCAGGTTATACACAGGGCACCAGGATTACACTTAGCATAGCTTACTTCCTCCTAAAACGAGAGGTACCAAGACTGTCCAAATCACAGTTTGCTTCCTAAGGCGCTCCTTGATCACCAAAATTGCTCAGTGTTCCTGGCTTAGGGCAGATCAGAGCAATTAATTATACACAAGTATACAACCAGTGCCATAACAAGGTGGGGGGGCGGTGGGGCAACCACCCCAGGCGTAGAAGCGAAGGGGCATCAACAGGCACTGCCCAGATGGGGTGGGGCATGGGAAGGGCCACAAGCAGCTCATTTGGTGGGGGGGGTGCAGGGATGAGGGAAGGGTGGCTCGCACCACTGCATGCACTGCTGGGCAAGCATGGGTGGGGGGAGGATGTCCCTGGATCTGTGAGCAGGGCAAGGGTGGGCTGCTACTGCAGACTTCACCCTGGGTGCCAAACATCATTGCTACAGCACTCAAGAAGAAAAAAAATCAAATAGAACAGGGGCAAAAAGGGCTACTGAGATGAACGGTAGCACATAGAGTCTCTTCTAGGAGACAAAACTAGAGGAACATGACTTTTTTGCTTTAGCAAAGCAAGGAACACTGAATGCATACGATGTTGAATATACTGTTTCAGGAGGAGGTAAACACCAGAGAGAAGGAAGAGCTTTGTAAGCTAAAGTACAATGTTTGCATAAGAACAAGCAGGCATAAATTAGCCGGGAATAAATTTAAGATGGAAATTTAAGGAAGGTTCCTAACCATCAGAGCAGTGAGGTTATAGAATAGCCTTATAATTTGAGAAGTAGGAGGTCTCTTTAATACTGTTAAGAGGAAGCTTGATTCATTTATGAAAGGGATTATATGACAACTGCCTACAAGAGCAGGGTCCCAGGAGGTCCCTTGCAGTCTTACATGCCTACATGAAGTGTTCCAAGCAGGAAGAAGACACTAACATCTCTGTGTTGAGGGAACTTGCAGGGTGCTCCATGGTAATAAAATGTCCTGTGTTAAATCCTCTTATAGTGAATATGAGCCTTTTATATCAGTCTGTATTGGAACCTAGCTGGTGTTTTTTCTCCCCTGTGAGCCAACCCTACAAAGTCCCTCTTGAAAGTACTCACATACACATTTGGGTACCTGTCAATACTCTTAATTTGACTTCCATTCCTATAAAAGAGAACATTGTGATTATCAAAGGCGTTTTATAGTTGCAGTATAAAAAGCCAATGTAGCAAGCGTAACAAATTGCAGCCGAGTCAGAACAAGCACTTGTTGTGAGTTACCTGCATTGCTACTCCTAATATAGTAACATTTTGTACTAGCACATTATTGAAACCAGTCCAAGTTTCTTGATTGTTCTTAGAGCAATTCATTTGAACAGTGAAGTTGTACTTTATGAATAGTGTTGTGTAGGAAAAACATCAACAAAGGTACAGTATAGGAGATGAAACTCGCTTTTAGTAGCTCACAAAAATCCAACATTAAAAGCCTGCCTATATTTTAAAGGGCGTATGAATACAAAGGAAAACCCTCCACTAAAACCCTCCACTTGCACTTTTCTATCTGGGTAGAAAAGTGTTAAAATTCAGAGACGCCCTAGAATTGAAAAAGCAAATAGTCCATATATTCTTTAAAGAACAAAACACCGTTCTTTGGTGTCTGGAGACACTGCTGCCCAGGCTGCTGTCATCATCTTAGGGATACCACAAGGAGACAAGGGCTAAACCAGTTCCTATACTGAGCAGTCTACTTAAATTCTAGCTATGAGGGGCAGCACCATTACAAGAGGCAACATGGTCTAAACTGCTTAATTCCCTTATCCTGATATTTACTGTGATCTTTGTTGGGTCACATAAGCCAATATTTTCAAGAATATCTAGAATTAGGCATCTACAGACCACTAAGTTCCTAATTCTGGATGTAAATGCTTATCCATCCACCTTTGAAAAATCTCTTAACATCAGTGCAATGTCTGTATCAGTTTCCATATCTTTAAATAAGTGAAGACTTAAAAAAAGGAACAAAAATCTGATCTGCTTCAGACACTGAAGAGGATACCATCAACTGCTACTGTACAAAATGCCTGAAAGAGTCGATAGAACTATTCACACCCTCATCTAGACTTGGGGTCTAGATGCTAGAAACTCAGCTTCCCTACAGCTGTCCCTGGGAAGACCCATCTGAAATTTACAAACTATCAATTCAGAGAGATCTTGGCACAAAAAAACCCGTTCCTTTCAGTGCAAGGGAAGTTAGAGTAACAAATCACATATATTTCAAATAATGTGTATATGAGTACTAAAGAATCCTTTCACCAAACCTTCCCCCAAGACATACCCAAATGCCTAAGACTCACCTTGGGCATTATTGGTATGATCAGTGAACAAGGATTTTTTACAGGCATAATAGTCGCAAAATATTGTTTCAAAGTCCTACCCGAAAATGTAAATGATAACTCTGGAGTTGAGTGACCGGACAAAAACAAATAGTCATTGTGAGTTTAATCGGTAAGGCCTGAGAAAGGTACTACTAGAACTTACTGACACTAGAAGAAACATAAAAAAAGTTACTGTGGCATTCCAGCTAGAGCAGGTTCATCTTCAAACCCAAGAAATTTTGCTCATTTTCTTGCCTAGGTCAGTTTTTGTAGCCCCAACAAACTGATCAAGAACTAGCTAAAGTCTTTAGTGAGTCAAAAAAAGTCAGGATTTAGAAGGCTATCCACAGAACATGAACTAAGGTTATCCACAGAACATTTTTTCAATAGATAGGGTTGGTTGAACACATCAAAATGAGGGCGTTTTTAGCAAGAAGGGTGGGACCAAATTTTTAGCTGATGTAATTTGTGACAGTAGGGAATTTGGCACAATGCCAAATATTGTGAATTTGGGGGAAAGGGGGAGAAAAAGAAATGCCCTTTAATTTCATATACTGTAATTCAGCTGCTCATCTGTAGGCAACTGAATTAACTCTGCATTCCTTCACCATTTGCTTTATTCCAGCCATGAAAAGCAAGGAGGATTTCAGGAAATGAAGTGGGCACTTCAGTTTTATTTACTCTTCCTTGTCATTTCAGACTACCTTCTTTCCTGCCCTCTTTACCCCACAAATACAAACCTCTTTGCCTACAGCCACAATGCACATTTACCGTGGACACAAAATTCTCACTTTTACTCCCAATCCTTTCCCCAGAAAACCCTGAGAAGTCTCATTGAAATCACCAGCATAAAATCACCGTAAGTATAAATGACAGAAGATCATTTTGGCAATACTCCAAGGGGAACAAATTCCTAAAGATCACATACAAGTGTCAGTTACAATAATAAATGGGCTATTAAGTCCTAGTTCCCCTCTTACTAAAGAAAATATGTCCTAACTTAACCCCTGGAAAAAAATTCTAACAACGTTCCCCCAGTGCTTTAGGGTGGGGATGAACCACAGAACATTTTTTCCTTTACAGTTTTGAAAAAAATATTCATCATTTTTGACCAAAGTCTAGTAACAGTGGTATATGATGTGCTGAAATGTCTGGATTAAACTTTTAGAGTGGGTAACACTGCTACTACTTTTTCCCCCATAGATTCTTTCAAATTGTTCTGAACGTAACTTTTGTGGCAGACCGCATAATACTGACTCGTATACTTACGTGCAATTAGATCTGGTTAGAAGATTAATTTACTGAGGACAATTTTCCATGGGTGGGGGGGCAGGCAGCTCTCAACTTCAGTTTGTACAAAAGTTCTGTCCGTTTGGGGGGGCAGGCTTATTTAAATGTTGACCAGATCTAGTTCTACCTCAGTCAATGGGAGCATTGAGAAGCATAACTGATAGCATAAGATTTCACAGAAATATAGGTAACAAGGGTATATCAGTTCCACAGGATGCCAAGAGATACAGCTAGCTCCCTCCCCTGGTTCTGCATCTGCCAAAAATAGAAACAAGGCCATGAAGCCCTACTGAGTGCACTCCTACTGCTGCTCTCAAACACCAGTCTGTCTCCAGTGTCATGAGCAGCAATGAGAAGGGGGTGGATGCCCCCCGAGATGCCTTTGTGACCTCATTTACAGGTTTGCCACACAGTGAAAATGAGGCCACATTTCTCAAGAATGCCACAGAAGCAATATTGACATATCCAAGGTGATGTCAGAAGCAAGGAGGCTATATTTAGAAGAGAAATAATATGAAAGGACAGTACTTTTCTTGAATGTAGAAAAGCTTCATGCCATGGCTAGTAGAAGGGCTCCGCCATTTTCACTTTGCTGACATTTTTCAAGTTGGGCTTGTGACTCATGGACTGCATCTACACAAACACTTCTGCACAACAGCGACAAGCTACTGCATGGTAGGTTGTTGCTAACTGCTTAGTAGCATCGGGGGCACTTGTGCAGAGACGCTGCTGCTCAGTAATGCCAATTACTGCACTGTCATTTAGTTCTTGCAAGCACTAAATGACTGCGCCATAACAACTGTGCAGTCTACTGCCCATGCAGATGTGGCCATCATTGTAACGTATATAACATGTCAATCGCTTTCTTGAATCAGTTGGAATCAAAGGGGTTAAAGAAAGGAAAGAAACAAAATTTGAATAACCATATAGCAGGTTTGATTCCATTCCATTCTTCTAATGCTTTTCCCTACTTTTGAATCTCACTTGTTCAATAAAATTAAGTTTTTTAGGGTAGCACGTGCAGTGACATTTAAGAACAAGCCCTTATTCATTACAGCCCGTACGTACATAATTTTATCAGTACCTTCATACTACTCTGACGATATTAGTTCATCATTTTCCTCGTCATAATTTGCTTTAATCCTAAAGGGCCACAACAGTACTATACAGGCAGCAACCAGGCAGCTCACTAAGCACTTTGAATTCTTGCTTCCTTGTTTGTCTAAGAATCTCTATAATGCCACAAACGTGGTAGTTCTACCTCTTAAAAAACTCTTTAATGTTTCCACTTCAGTGGCCTTGTACAACAAATTTTAGTTTGAAAAATTGCTACTAGGCATATAAGTAGGCAGTTTAAAACATATATTGCACTTAGTATACATAAATAGCTTCCAGGAAAGATAATACTAAAGCCTTATTTCTTTGGTACTGTAAAAACCCCATGAGAATTTACTTAAAGCTGTTATAAACAGACAAAATATACTGAGAGTTTTATAGACATTCAATACAACCAGTTCCCTGCCACAAAGATCCTATAATCTAAGGTTTGACCTGAACTGAGCTCAGCATGGAGCTCATTTGAAGTCAAAGTCAATGGCATTCTCCAGGGCTAGAAAAATCCCCCTGTATAAAACTCAGTGTGGGTTTGGGGCCAAAATAGGCAACATATACAGAAATGAACAGGGGAAGCAACACTGGAATGATAGAAAAATAATCACGCTGCTTACAAGTTTCTCCAGATTAGATGAATCATGGCCAATTGCCAGTGAAATAATTATAATCTCCCTACTTACGAAGAGAGATTAAAAGAGATAAGATTTCCTGTGTATTATATTTTCTTAATGTTGCTTAAGGTCACTGGTGTAAGATAGCTAATATTTTTCCATCCCAAATGTTATTTATTGTATTTTAGTGTCTAGGCAAGTTCTCTGCCCTTCTTTAGACATATATTCATATAGCTGTTGTGGCTGTGTAAGTGAATACGCAGCTGCACATTTCCAAACAGTACTAAGTGTAGGGAAAGCCATAGTGACCACGTCCAGACATGCAGCCACGTGCAGTTTGTGGCACCACGACACTTTTTGTGGAACCACAAGCAGCACGTTAAAAAATGCCCTTCCACGCCAATTTGTAGTGCAGGGGCAAAATTTGTTACTGAGATTTCCCAGGTGCAAAAAAACAAAACAAAAAACCCACAGCCCCCCTCCCCGCCAAAGTCCACACCAAGAAAAAAGTAGCAAGGCACACACAATAGCATGTGCCAGAACAATTTTCATAGATTTCATAGACATTAGGGACGGAAGGGACCTTGAAAGATCTTCAAGTCCAGGGCCCTGCTCCAGGGGCAGGAAGTCAGCAGCGGTCATAGCATCCCAGCAAAATAAACATCCAAATGTGTCAAAGTAGGTGGTTGAACCACCTCCAACAGCAGTCTATTCCAGACCTTGGGAGGCTCAGTCAGTAAAGAAGTTCTTCCTTATGTCGAGCCTAAAACAGTCATGGAGGAGTTTGTAACTATTCAACTTCATCATCTCTTGGGGCGCTCTGGTGAACAGACATTTCCCCAGATCCTGGTGAGCACCCCTAATAAACTTATAGGCAGCCACCAGATCACCCCTGAGCCTGCGCTTTTCCAGGCTAAAGAGCCCCATGGCTCTCAGCCTCTCATCATAAGGTCTGTTTTCCTGACCTCTGATCATGTGTGTGGCTCTTCTCTGGACTCTCTCAAGCTTCTCCACATCCTTTTTGAATTGTGGAGCCCAAAACTGGCTGCAGTACTCCAGCTGCGGCCTCACCAAGGCCAAGTACAATGGGAGAATGATGTCCTGGGATTTCCTTAAGAAGCAGCTATGGATGCAAGCCAATGTTTTGCTTGCTTTACTAGTTGCAGCATCACATTGAAGGCTCATGTTCATCTTGTGGTCAATCATGACCCCCAAGTCCCTTTCGTCCATAGTGCTAGCTAGCGTAGCACCGCTAAGCCTATAAGCATGCTGCGGGTTTTTCTTCCCAAGGTGGAGAACCTTGCATTTTTCAGTGTTAAACACATTCAGGTTCTCATCTGCCCATCTCCTGAACCTGTCTAGGTCAGCCTGGATCTCCCTCCTCTCCTCAGGTATGGATGCTTTACCCCAGAGTTTGGTGTCATTGGCGAACCTGGCCAGTCCACTTCTGACACCAATGTCCACATCATTAATCAAGATGTTGAACCGTATAGGCCCCAGGACAGACCCTTGAGGGACCCCACTGGTCACAGCGCACCATGCTGATTGACTTCCATCAACCACCACCCTCTGGATCTGACCACGGAGCCAATTCCCCAGCCAGTGGATTGTGGTGAAGCTGAGGCCGCAATTGGCCAGCTTTGCTAAGATGTGATCATGGGATACCAGACTGAAGGCTTTTTTAAAGTCAAGATATAGGACACCAATCTCGTCTCTCTTGTCCAGGTGATAGGTCACCTGGTTATAAAAGGAAACGAGATTGGTCAATCAAGACCTACCTGCAACAAACCCATGCTGGCCATCTCTCAGGATGTTGCCATTGGCCAGTCTGTTGAGAATGGTCTCTTTGATCATCTTTTCTAAGATCTTTCCTGGGATAGAGGTCAGGCAGTTGGGCCCATAGTTTGCCAGATCCGCTTTCCTCCCTTTCTCAAAGATAGTTGCCACATTGGCCTTCTTCCAAGCTTCAGGCACTTCACCAAAGTGCCAGGAGTTCTCAACAATCCATGCCAGAGGCTGGGCTATGATGCTTGCCAGCTCCTTGAGTACCTTGGGATGTAAGCTGTCAGGGCTAGCTAACTTGAAGGTATCCAGCCTTTCAAGGTGTTCCTTCACAAGGTCAACATCGATGGAGGGTAAGAAATCTCCCTCACCCAGGCATTCTCATCCTGTAATGGGCAGGGACATCCCTTTGGACTGGTGAAAAACTGATGCAAAGTACCATTTAGCAAGTTGACGTTTGCCTGGGCGTCAGTTGTCTCATCTGGTTTAGCAGAGGTCGAATGTTGCCTTTGCTTTTCCTCCCGCTCCCCATGCATCTAAAAAAGAACTTTTTTATTGTCCTTGATACTTGTAACTAGTTGGAGTTCAGTCACAGCCTTGGTTTCCCTGGTTCACTCCCTGCAGGTCCAGACCAGTGCAGAATATTCCTCCTTGGAGGTGGCTCCTGTCCTCCATCCTCTGTAGATCTTTCTTGTTAGATGCAGGAGGACTGTTAGTTCCCTGCAAAGCCATGGGAGCTGCTGTGCCCTTTTGCTGCCTTTCCTCTGAGATGGGATAGACTTAGCTTTTGCATCCAGGATTGCTCCCTTGAGAAGCAGCCACTCATCCTGAACTCCCCTCCCCTTTAGGTCATAGTCTCTTAGGGCCTCACCGATAAGCCTCCTGAGCTTGTCAAAGTCAGCTTTCCTGAAGTCAAGGACTTCACTGCTGCCTGACTTGCCAGAATTATGGCAGATGGTGAAGATGATCAGCTTGTGGTCACTGTCACCCAGCTTCCCTTCGATCATTAGGTCACTGATAAGGTCATCCCCCATTGCCAGTACCAGGTCAAGCAGTGCTTTACCTCTTGTCAGCCTGTAGACTTCTTGAGTCAGGTAGAGGTCATCCATGCACATGAGAAAGCTTTGCGACTGTTCGGATTTGGCCAAGTGCTCTTCCCACAAGATGTCTGGATAGTTGAAGTCTCCCATGACAACCATGGACCAGGAGTGTGTGGCCTTGGCCAATTCCCTCGTGAACTCCTGGTCAAACTCTTGATCCTGGGTAGGGGGTTTGTAGTAGACTCCCACCATTGTGTCCCCTGTGCCATGTCCCCTACTGATTTTAACCCAGAGGGTCTCCAGTCATCCACCCTGGGTGCCAATGTTGGCTTGCAGGGATGCATAACTTTCCTTGACAGAGAGCTACACCCCCACCTTTTTTGTCCACTCAATTTCTCCTGTACAAGGTATAGCCATCTATAGCTGTGGGCCAGTCATGGGTGGAGTCCCACCAGGTCTCCGTTATCCCTATAACATTGTAATTATTTGTGTTAAGCAGAAGGACAAGTTCCTCCTGCTTATTTCCCAAGCTCCTGGCATTTGTATACAGTGTCCCTCTGGGGGCCCTTGCCTTGCCTACAGGTTGTTCCAGGGCTGAGCTCCCTTTAGTGCCTTGGTCTGCTAGCTTTGCAAAGGTTGCTCAGCGGGCCAGCAGTGGCAGTAGTCCCCCCATCACTTGGCAGGCTTAGTTTAAAGCCCAGTGGACCAGGTCAGCCAATCTAGCGGAGAAGAGCCTCCTCCCCAGTGGAGAGAGGTGGAGGGTGTCCCTTCCCAGCAGCTTGCTGCCTCTCTCACCAAAGAGCGGACTGCGGTCACAGAAGCTGAAGCCTTCGTGATAACACCAGCACCGCAGTCTTTGGTTTACTACCTCGATCCTCCTCTCCCTCCTCAGCCCATATACTGAAACTGGGAGGATCAAGGAAAACACCACCTGTACCCCCAACCCTTTAAGCCCAGATCCCAAATCCCTGTAGCACTTCATGACCTGGCTGGGATTGCTCCAAGCTGTGAAATGCATGCCCACATGAATAAGGAGCATAGGGTAGTGGTCAGTGGGCCAGAGGGATTTAGGGATCCTCTCTGCAATCTCTCAGATACGGGCTCCCAGGAAACAGACTTCCCGGGCTAAGGTGTCGGGATAGCAGATTGCCCCCTCAGTCCCCCTCAGGATGGAGTCTCCCATGACAAACACTCTGTGTTTTGTCTTAGGTAGAGTGGGGGAGGTAGCTACAGTTGAGCCCACGTTGCCTGCGGGAGCTGGCAGCTTGGCAGGCTCTGCTGGGGCTGTAAGAGGTTCATACCTGTTGCAAAGCTCCAGCAGGGCAGGGACCTTGGTGCAGTGGGCCTTAGGGCACTTGACCACCTTGGTACAACCCCTTAGCTGGACAGAATGGGAGGTCCCCGAGTCCTTCCTTGTCCTGGAAGGTGACCTTGGTCTACCCTCTGCCTCCAGGGGGTGAAGGGCCTGACAGTAGGAGTCGATCTCCTGCATGCCATCAGGGATGGTGAGCGGTCTCTGGACTGTGGCCTGGAGCTCGTCTAGCTGGCATGCCAGAGACCCCAAACAAGTGGAGGCTTGGTCTTCCAGGAAGATGCTCTGACTGCTGACCAACCATCTCTACTATTGCATTTATGCCCCTGTTGCTCCAGCATGCTGGGAGCTGAAAGGAGTGGGGAAATGGCAGTTTGCCCAAAGTGGGACAGTTTGTCCCTCACCAAAGTGCATGTGTAGGGACATGCACTACAGCACAAAGTAGTGGCATAAATTTGTGCCGCTGCAAGTGCATGCCTCTGCATATCTGGAAGCAGCCATGAGTTGACAAGGGAGGTAGAAATGTTTCACTCACTCAACAAGGCAATATATGTGCATGACCCAAACTATATCGGCTAGGGATCTGCTGGAAGGAAAAAAAAAATGGCTGCTTCTCCCCACTGTTCAGACTGTAGACAAACTCCAGAAGAGCACAAGGCCAGTTTCAGAAATCATTACACATGCCAGGAGGCCAAACTTGTATTCCTTTATCTTTTGACGGCCATCAGTGTATGAGACAATCTGTATCTGATCATATGATCCAACAGCTTACCTCATTGTCTCTCCTGAAATTTATGGTGACTGGATTTCCATCACAAGTTAGGGAAGCCAAAAAAGCTGTCTTATCCTATGCCTCTTCTTTAATGGCTCCAATCACATTCTACTGGACTGTGAAATAACATATCTTCTGGCAATGCCCCCGTCTCCCAAAGATGAATTTGGCCCAGAGAATATGAAACAGCATACGAGTGATAAGAAGGATGTTATATCATTTAAAAGAAAATGTATAGTAAATACCTGTAGTTAAGAGCTGGTGGGTTAAATTAATTTTTCATTAGTTCACAAGCTAGTGTTGTCTTCTCACTTCTTATACAGCTCATTTAAATTTGCCATTGGATGTGTGCCATGTGTTCAATGAGTAGTTTCCAGAAAGAGAAGGCAGGTATGAGGGAAGGAGTTTAAAGAAGAGCAAATCGCTTCAGTAGCAGAAGACTTTTTACAGTTGTTCAAAGTGTACACCATCACACCCCATTGCACTATAACATACCTTGTTTGCATCTTTTCCAAAGATGCATCTATATAGTTTGTTATATCATTAATGTAAGGACAGATGGGAATTTTTAGGGAAAGTTGCTAGTTTCTTCCAAGACTGTTTAGGGCAAGCCAGGACTTAGGCAGATGCTACTTTGTGATATGAGGCAGTATAAATGGTGTTTAGCAAGTCAAGAAATACAGTGAGAATAGCAAGTGAGAAATACAAGTTTGTTTTAGTCCAGCCACCACCATGCAAAAGAAAATACCACCATTGTATTTACTACAGCCAGGTCTTGTGTGTTCCTCTCTCCAAGAGACAAGACATATTCAGAAACCATATGGTCTTTTTTTTTTTCTTTTTTTTTTTTTAAATAAAGTCACATAGTGCCCAAATGACCATTGGGAAGATGCTTCTATTTACCGAACAAAGTGTTTGCAAAAGTTGCATTGATTTGCAAAATATAAGAGCCATCCTAGAGCTCCTCTGGTTCCTCATGTATGTCAGTTTCCTGTTACCCAATTTTGCCTTTCATGTCCATCGCTCAGCTTTATGCCTTCTTTCAGAAAAACCTTTGTATTTTGAAGAAGGCTCCCACTTTCTATGCATTGTCCATCAGGTCTCATTAACATTTGCCTCTTGCAAAATGGACTGTACATGGATTTCCTTCCAGGTCTTCTCCAGCTGATTGTTGCATTTGGTGCAAGATTAAACTCTTCAGAATAGAGGCTTTATCTTATTTATGCACATTTATTGCACTCTTAATATAGTTTTTCAAATAGTGCAGCAGCTCATTAAAGTTAATACAATTTCTTGTGAACATGGAAGGAAGTGGAAGATGTACAAACTGGCCTTTCAGTTATAAACAACAAAATGACCCCACCACAATACACTAGAGATAGGGGAGCTACAGAGAAAGAACTGATTAATTACTGTGGATTCAACTGATAGTCTGCCAGTCTTTCATTTATACTAAACTAATTAGGGTAATCTAGTGGCAGACACATTGATGCAATGTAAATGTGGCCCATCAGAGAATTATGTGAAATAGCAATACGGTAGTTTCATGTTCATTTAAACAAAAAAGGTTTCTGTTTGCACATCTGCCCCTACCATTATAGCTAAAAAAAGAAATGTTTCATTGTTCATCCACCAGCCTGTCACCACCTTTTTGCAAGCCTCCACCCTAAATTGATTCAGTTGCTGGACCACTAAGCAGTCTCATAACACAAAGGTTAGGGAAGTATTATTCGTACCCAAGTCCGGAACAAGGCTAGCAGAAGGTTGTGGAAAAGTATCTTTAAAGAGGGACAGAATAAGATTTGTGTTTGCTTCATCCTACAGCATTAGCTATTTTGCCTTTGTCCCAGAAGTGGATGCACTTATTCCAAAATAAATACATCCACATTTCAATACATTCTGTTGTACTGAACCCTAGCCCAAACTCTATGCATCAGAACTGTAATACCTGTTTGCTGCCACTTTCACAGACATGCTCTTAATCTTACTCAAAATGTCTCTAAGGCACAGAGTTCTCCATCAGTTCATTTCACACTTCTTTGCCAACTATAGAACTTGGTGTTTACATTGCCCGATCTCTCTGCTCCTGCCCAATTCCATCCTCTTCTGAACACCTTCTGGGGAGAAGGTTAGATTGAGACTGCATCACAGCACAAGAGGCATCAATCACCCACACAGACCTGCCTTTAAGAAGCTAAGGACCATTGCCTTGCAGACTCACAGTATTGTCATGTTTCCATCATTACACTGAGGATGTGAGCTAGAGAGGTGCCTGTGGTCATGGTTCCACGTGGATATTAATGACATGGGTAAAGGTAGCAGGTCCTAGAAGCTACATTTAGGCTGCCTGAACAGAAAGGATGATCTCCACCTGATCCAAAATGGTACCAAACTGCTGGCATGTAACATTAAAAATGTGGCAGAGTAGCTTTTAAACTAAAAATAGGGGGAAAGCCAACAGGTGTGGGACACCACACAGTTTGGATTGACACCCTCTACAGTGGTAACTCTGTAAAAAAATAGGAATTTGAAACAGGGTGAAGAAAATCACAAATAAATACCTTTAATGAGTAAAAGGTGACACAGAGATAACCAACCAGGCAGCAATAAAAGTACACATTCTTGTATAGTAATGCTAGAAGTCTAAGATCAAAGATGGGGGAACTTGAAATAATAATAATAATAATAATGACATGATAGGTATCTCTGAAACATGATGGAATGGGAGGAGGGGGAAAAAAAATAATGGGATGCTGTAATACCAAGATACAAATTATATAGAAATGATCGGTTCCCACCAGTATGACCTACTCTATCTCATCAGAGACTGCATCAAGTCAAATAGGTTAGATTTTTCAACTGATAAAACAAAGTAGAATCTTTGTGAATAGAAATCCTGGGTCTCAATAGAAAAAAAGTAAAGGGATTTACTATTGAATCCCCACACCAGGATGCTAGCAACAAGATAGAAATGCTAAGGGAGCTGAGAAAAGCTGTGACAGCAGAAAACACAGTAATAATGGGGAACTTCAACTATTCACAGATAGACTGGGTCAGTCTCATATCAGGCCATGAAACCAAGACAGAACTTATAGATGTTATAAAAGACTGATTCTTGGAGCAATTAGTCCTCGAACCTGGAAAAGGAAAGGCCATTCTTGACCTAGTCATTAATGGTGCACAGGTTTTGGTGCAAAGGGGAAGTGTTACTGAGCCATTCGGCAATAGTGATCACAATGCAATTGGGTTTGACATCTGTGTATTATAGGAGATAAGAAAATCTACCATGGTAGCCTTAATTTTAACAAGGGAGACAACACTAAAATGAGGAAGCTAGTTAGATGGAAATTAACAGGGGCCCCTAAAGAGGTGAGAAAGGTGCAGGCAGCACAGGAACTGCTTAAGAACACCATGTGAGAGGCACAAAGACAATGAATGGACAGTGCAAATCAAAAACAAACAAAAAAAATGGAAAGCGGACCAAAAGAAAGCTAGCATGGTTTAGTGGCAGTTGCAGGAGGCAATAAGCAGAAAAAAAGGCTTCTTTCAAAAAATGAAAGTCAAACCCTAATGAGGAAAATAAAAAAGAGCATAAACACTGGCAAAGCAAATATAAAACTGAAATAAGACAAACTAAGAGAGAATTTGAGGAGAAGCCTGTTAGACACACAAAAGATAACAATAAAAATTTCTTTAAGTACAGTAGAAGCCAAAGACCTTCCAGGGAGTCAGCTGGGCCTTTAGATAATCAGAGTGTGAAAGCAGAGCTACAGGATGACAGGGCCATAGCCAAAAAACTAAATGCTTTCTTTTCAGCCGTCTTCACTGTGGAGGATGTTAGGGGAATTCGGTCACCACATCCACTCCTCTAGGGACAAGTCAGTAAAACTGAGCCAAACTGGGGTTTCAATAGATGAGGTCGTACAGAAAACTGATAAACTAAACAGTGGCAAAATATCAGGATCTTATGACATTCACTTTAGGATCCTGAAGGAGCTCAGATCAGAAATTGCTGAACTTCTAACTGTAGTATGCAACCTGTCACTAAAATCAGCCCCAGTACCAGAGGACTGAAAGATTGCCAATATGCCTTCCATGTATAACAAGGCTCTGAAGTGGATGTAGGAAACTACAGGCCAGGGAACCTAACTTCCATTCCTGGAAAACTGGTAGAAACACTAATTAAAAAAAAAAAAAAAAAAAAAGGTGAGCATATGAATGAACACAACTTGCTAGAAAGGAATCAACATGGCATTGTCAGAGGAAATATGCCTCATCAGCCTACTAGAGTTCTTTGAGGATGTCAATAAGCAGGTGGATCACGGCAATCCAGCTGACATAGTATATTTGGACTTCCAAAAAACCCGTGACAAGGTCCCCAGGCACTTCATTAATTTAGATAGTCATAGAGTTACAGGAACATCCACTTATGGATTAGAAATTGGCTCAGAGATAGAAAGCAAAGAGTGAGTGTAAAAGATCAGTTTTCAGGATGAAATAAGTAAACAGCAGGGTGCACCAGGGATGACAGGGCCATAGCCAAAATAGCGTTTGGACCAAGGGTATTTAATATATTCATAAAGATCTGCAAAAGGGGGTGAGTAGCAAGGTGGCCAAATTTGCAAATGACATAAAATTGTAAAAGTGGTAAAGACCACAGCAGACTGTGAGGAACTACAGAAGGACTGGCAACTAAATGGCAGATGCAACTCAGTGCAGATAAATTTAAAGTGATGTACCCAGGCAAAAATACCTAACTTATACTTACACTATTATGGACTCTACATTAGCTGTTACCACACAGGAAAGGGCTCTAGAAGTTGTTGAGGATAGTTCGCTAAAAGCACCAGCTCCATACTCAACAGAAGTAAAAACTAAGAAAGTATCATCATGCCCCTTTATAGATCAAAAGTGCCCCACACCTTGAATACTGTGCCCAGTTGGGGTCCCCACACCCCAAAATGGATTTAGACCAGTGATAGGCAACAAGGATTATCCGCAGTATGGAGGGGCTTCCATATAAGGTGAAACTAAAATGGCTAGGACTATTCAGTTTAGTAAAGAGATTCTCGGGAACATGATAAGGGTTTAACAAAATACTAAATGGTGGAGAGAGAGTAAATACGGGTTTATTAGCTACTCTCTCTCATGATACAAGAACTAGGTGTTGCAAAGTGAAGGTATGAGACAGCAAGTTTAAAACTAACAAAAGAAAGTTATTTTTCACACAGCTTGTAATTAAAGTGCAGAAGTCATTACCACCAGATGTTGCAGAGGCTGACTGTTTCGCTGGGTTCAAAAGGACTGGACAAATTCTTGAAGGAAAGGGGAATCAGTAGCTGTTAAGCATGAGAGTTAGGGATACGCCCAGATCCCGGCCCTTAAAGAAAAAAACCTCTACTCCCCAAATGCTGCAGTGGCTTCGAGGCTTTTGGGGGCTGATGGCAGAGCCCTCCACACAGTGTGCAGCAGTGGGGATTGCCCCCACTCCGCCTGCCAGGAGCCAGTGAGTCAAAGCTTTTATTTATTTATTTATAGGGGGGTGGGGGGGTTAAGAGCCAGGAGCTGGGCCAGATAGGGCAGCCATAGTGGGGGAGGGGCTGGAGGGCTCATGGCAGAGCCTCCCACACCATGTGAGGCAGCAGGGATCTTCTCCCTGTGCCCGGTGAGTGTGGGCTTTTAAAAAAAAAAAAAAGAGCTGGGAGCTAGGAGAGTGGGTAGAACAGCCACTGAGAGCAGGTGGGGTATGGAGCCAAATCTCCAAATTTGGCTGAAGCGAATCAGGACAGTGATTCGAATCACTGAATTGAATAACTGTCCCCTGAATTGGCCAAATCTAAATCTAAAAGTGAATACTAGCCATTTTGCACAGGCCTAGCAAACAGCACATTTGACTAATTTAATATGCAGTAAATCCCACACATGTGTAGGCAGTGATGCTTTACTGAGTATTAAACTAATCTAATTAGTCTAAATTAGTCTAATGTACAATAAAGCATCTCTTGTAGTTATGTCCGCTGTATGACAAAGGATACTGGGCAAGATGGACCTACAATTTGACCTAGTAAGTGGTGATTCTTATGTTCTTCTGCTCTTAAAAGGTCTGTAAAATAGGACAAAACCCTCCTGGGGAGGCCAGTTTCTAGGACACTTGATGAGATGCTACTTCAAATGCTCTGAGTTACATTGCTGTCTCTTTTTCCATTAGATTCTTTCTAATTGTTCTTAAAATTAGCTTTTGTGACAGACCATATTATAATCACGCTTACTTGAGGTTAGGTCTAGTTGTAAAATTAAATTTGTTGAGGACAGCATGCCAATGAAAAAAGCTGTTTTCAACTGAAGTTTGTAAAAAATTCTGCCCGATTTTGGAGCCAGACTTATTAAAATTTTGGTTAAGGAAGGAAGCATTTCTTTGGACAAACGTTCTCAAACACATAACCTTTAGTGATCTGTATTATATAAGAGGTCAGATTAGATTACAATCAGGAAGATTTATAGCGGTTTTTTTTAAAAAAAGAAGGGACAATTTTGGCACTTTCAACATGGCTCTGTTGAAATTCTGGGATAGGATAGGATTTCTTGTGGGTAATAGCTCTTAGTGCGCCAACTCCATGGTTGGAAGAGACATGAACAAGCTGCAAGAGGCAAGATAAGGTAGTCTGTTGGTTTGATTAACCCAAAAATCCAGATCCTCAAATACATTCATATTCCCAATAGGAAGTTAGGGCAAGTGTAGATGAAATGGGGGCCCTAAATTGAAGCAGTGGATTTTTTAAAAATACCGTTTCAACTTAGGGTAAAGTAAACGCCCATGTTGTGCACATATGTAAACTTACTTGCCTCGCTGGCAGCGGGGAAGGGGAGGGCGAGCTGCCAGCAGGCAGTGCAGTCTCTGCACTGGGGGGGGGCGGTGCTGGTGCTTCCCTCTGTGGCAGTGGCACCCCTCCCCCCCACCTCCCCCCAGGCAGCACCCACCTGCAATCACCTGGCTTGGGCAGTCAGTCCCAGGGGACACCGCAGTCATGGAAGGAAGTACCAGGTCCCCACACAGCTTAGGCAGGCAGGCTCCGGGGGGGGTGGGGAAGCAGAAAAAAAAGGAGATCTTTGGTAGATCCTGCCTTCCCAGGCTGTTGCAGAACCCCTGAGCTGCACAGAGCTTCGCTTCATGGCTGAGGGGGCCTTGGAGGAGTTTTAGTTTGCTGCACCCCAAGTCATTTAAGGTGCATGACACCACCAAATTTGCTACAGCAGCTGGAATTTCTGTGCAATACACCACTGACGTGTGCAAACACCAACACCATTAAAGTGGTACAAAAGCATTTAGCCTGCTTTAAAGTGTCCTGCACACATGCCTCTCATTTTGTCTACACACGGTCTTAGATTCCTATGTACCCTTGATGGTCTGGACTGAAAGTCTTTCCCTCCAGAGTAATATTTATTGGTAATCGTTTGCATCTATTTCTTTGCATCTTTTCTGACTCTTGGAATGAAACATTTATGCCAGCCAAAGATGCAAAAATAACATAAATCATGTTAATAAACCATCAGTGTATACAAGACCCTCATGAGGTGCAAGAAGAGAATATCAGATGGGCATGCTCCTATGGACATACATAGGCCAAGCTTTCAAAATGTGGCAGTGGAGAGTACATGTACACATTATTACTATGCCAGGTACACCTGCAGTTGTGCTGTCAGAAGGAGTAAATCTTTACTGTTGGCTTGTGTGTGGCAGCTCTCTCTGAACACTTCCCATGTATAGTATGTTAGGGTGGCATGGCAAGGTGCCCAGAACTGTTTGCTTTTTTGGGTTTATGGGAGCTGTACGCAAACAGAAATTCTTAATTGACTAAACAGTTTCTGCATGCTTTTATCCAGTTAGTACATGGAGCTTCAATAACTGCAAGAAACTATGGGTACCCTTTTCTGTCTGCATTTAGTGCGACTATGGGTACCCTTTTCTGTCTGCATTTAGCGTGGATTAATCTGAGCACATCTAATGTAAAGTCAAGTCCACACACCAATTATTATCTATGACACCGCCTTGGAAATCAAGCACTGCACAGATGAAAAGCACTCAATGTGCAATTACCTAGTCTGCACATCAAAATTGGTGCTTATATGAGATCAGGACAAGCCTAGCACAAAGCGCCTACATTAGGCTGACAGAAATAGAAGATATACATGAATGCCTAATACAATCCTCTTTAAAACTGTTGGTCAAATTGTGAGTCTTTTCTTTTCAAGAAGATACAGTACTTCCAAAGACCACTGTCCCCAAGTGATTTGAAATCAATTCTCTCTCACTGCTTTAATAACTCTATAGAGGACCAAGATTGAAATCTATTTCTATGACAGGAGCTATTATTTTCCCACTGTATACAAGTTAGAACATATGGAAGTCGGATGTTCAGGTGGCAGAAGCCAATACAGCGGCTTGATTTTCAGTGGAACCATGTCTATTTAATTGAGGTTCTACTCCACGATTCTACTCCATTTTGTTGTTGTTGCTTAGGTTGGGAAAGGGGGCTTGTTTGTATTTTTATTAGTTCCTTTGCCGTGCACAGACTGCCTTTAACTGTTTATCATTTATCCAAGAGGTACTAGTAACGCAATATTAATGCGAGTTGATTTTATGGAAAATTAAAAGAACACTAAAACACCAAAAAACCTCTTGGAAAACTGATACAGCAAAAAGTAGGGCATATTTTGGGCCTAAAACATTGTGGTGTCACTTTTACATGCTCATGGACTGGCAGCAGGGAAATAGATGGCTGAGGTGGGGACAGGTACAATACACTTTCCATGAATGATCCGGTGCTCAATATATATTATGCTATAGTGAAAGATTCCAAGTTTTGGCACCTCATTTCCTTAGCTTTTTCTTTTTCCCTGTTGCCGAGATCTCTTTTCATGATAGAAATTACTTAGTTTGTGCTGCATCACAAGTCACTGAGTAATTCAGAATTACTAGGTCACTGTCTCCAAATAGAGACATTCTGAGAACCCTAACTTGTGTTTGAAGACAGAATTAAAAAATCACAAGATGTGATTAAAACCTCAGTAACCCTGATCTTTTCATCAGTGGATAAACCACAGCAGGCTAACATAAAACAGGACAAAAACAATAAGATAAAACACTGGTACTTCTTAGAGGAAACGGTATCTTTTGGTTCTTTTCAGGGGGTTACTCTGGTTTCTTTATAAAGATGTATTTATGATTTTTTTTTTTTTGCCTGGAAGAGCAATAACCTCAAACAGCCAACATCTCATTTTGAAGGCCAGCAGGGGTACAGCTAGTTTATGTCCCCATTCAGTACAATGCAAACAAGTAACCATTTCTTGTGTGAGAAGAGAAAAAAAAAAATCAGGGTGGTCAGTAATTTGTTGATATTTCAAATCTGTTGTTTCAATGGATCATATATTTAGGCATTCCGTTTATTTTGTGTTTCGGTGATGTGGCTTTCTTGTTCAAAGAAGAATAGCTTATTATATACAAGCTTGGTCTACACAGCTGTAGAAAAAATTAAAGCTTATTAAAAATCACAAAGAATACTATGCCTTTTAGTCTTTATTGTACAGTATGTAGCAGGAAGTGGCTGCAACATCTAATCTTTGTTATCAGAGGCAATAAGGTTACCCAGGCTCCAAAGTTAATCTCTTGTATCCAGACCTCTCTACAGTCACCATTGTTATCCTACAGACTCCTATTCTAGTTTTTCCTCCAGGCTGTTTATTAGTCTTGTGCAGAAGGCTCCCTTGTCATTTTGCTAGCACTTATCTCCTGGTCCCCCCCGCACCCTCTCTCTCATAAGTCCAGATGCCCTTCAAGTCTTTAATAAGTTAAGAATAGTGTAAAATGAAATAGAAGATGAAACCTTTGAAAGCAAGAGCAGCAGATTTCTCTTTGACACTAAGTACCCTGTGGACTTATGTTGTATAACTTAAGGATGGGGGGAAGGGAACAGGGGGAAAATCAAGCAATTATTGTTAGAAATACCCAAGCAGCATTTTTTTTTGCTGAGTGTCCTCAGAAATACAGTGTTTTGCTGATGGGAGTCACACATTGAAAGCCAGCAGCATTACTGAGAACATTTTCCTTTCAGAATTTTGCATGCAGGCAGGTCTGATTTTCCTGAATGATGTTAACAGGAGGTTCTTTACATGAGCTATTGGAAAAAGCCTATCAGTCGAGATCCAATGTGTAGCTCAGATAACAATTTTGCTCTCCACAAATGTGTGTTGTTTCCATGAATATTTATAAAACTTCCTTCACACATTCTTGACATCACTAATGGCATATTACTAATGGGAGATCATTACCCAAAAGGGGTACCAACCCCAGGACAGACATTTTTTTTCCTCAAACTTACTGTTCACCTTAAAATTGCATATATAGTTGAGCATTTTTCTTCCCTATTTTAAGATTTTTTTATTTTATTTTATGATCTAGAAGTATTATATGGCCTAAAACAGCTATGAAATTTTCTAGAAAGGGAAGTCCAATTCCTACCCACATGCCCAATTCACTCTGAGGTAGCACATTGCTTCCTTCAAAGTCAGTGTGAAACTATTTCATGTAACTGTTCACAACTACAACACAGTCCCCATGTGGGAAGTCCTATCTATGCTATAAAATGAATTATATTTTTGAGATCAAATTAAAACATTCCTATCCCATGATCAAATTTAGACATGTGTCATCATATGAAGAAAATCCCAAACCCTGTCCTAAATTGTGTTAAACTTTTTGAGTTGTCAATTGCAGTTAAGAGCTGATGGAGTCACAGCCAGCTCCCTGTTTGTACCCTACAGCTGTCCTATACTTGGCTGCGTTCATGCATGTCTTCTTACATAGCTGCACTGACAAGGGGGATGGACCCAAGCTGTTCTCCACACCTTCCTGCCTGTATGCAATGATGTGACCAGGCCATTTCCCCTTGTTTAGTACTGTAACTGGGTCCTAAAAGCACCGAATGCTACAGAACATGCAGGAAACAAATGAATTAGGAACCATAGAGACTGGCTCATCTGCCTTACACACACACACACACACAAACATTTTGTCATCTTCTGCCAATGAAAAGTTCTGGTTTTTTGCCTTCAGTTTCCATGTACCAGACAGTATAAATTAACTTACAGATTCCCACAGACACAACATGTAACCAACAAATATCCAGACTCATCTGGGACACTGATGAAGTCTAAACGGAAAAAAACTAATTAATTCCATAAAACGTTAAACCCTTTTTTTCTGGAAAACAAGGAAGAGACAGGGAAAAATAGCTCTGCATTAAAATGAAACCATTTCCCATTAAAGCCGTCACTCACAAAGAGAGCTTACAGGCTAATGTTTTCTTTCTAAAGAAATCTTCACATTCTATTTACTCTGAATCTTAGTTATTGTAAGTGCCCTTGGAAAGTTTACAGAACCAAGGAAATCTTTGGCATAGTTCCACTGACTTCAACAGAATCACACGAGGAACAAAACTGATTTACATGAATGCGTATTGTATAATTGCTTTTATTTCCATTTGTTGAATGTTTTCTGTTAGTGCAAGGATAAGCATCAACTTCTTAAGCAGCACTGCCACTTTCCATAAATGTAGTACAGTTACCTTACAGTAATGGGTATATTTATCTTCAAGCTATAAGGAAAAAGTACATACACACACACGTAAACCCCCCGCCCCTTCCTTGCACAAGATAAGATAATACCTTACAAATAACTGTAGATACATGTTAGTTCAATAAGGTGGAGTGGGAAAAAGCTATAATAAAAGGCAACTACATCTGAATGACTTGTACATACTGAAACATTAATTGTGACCACATAGAGACCCCATAATTAAAACAAGGTTAACTTCTGGCAGTTTTTAAAATAGTTTCAGCCCATCATGTGTTCAAGGATTTTTGCCTGCCCAGTGGTTTTTGGGGTTTTTTTAAGTTTTCAGTGAAGAAAGGACAAGCACATAAAAACATAAATCTAGGAGCAAGAATACATAAAAACCCTATTAAACTTAAGGGTGATAACATATGACTGAAGGGTGACAAATATAACACATGTATTTAAGAAAAGGAATAAGGTGTTTTGTTCTAGACAAGAACAGCCATTTTAAATTGGACTTTAATCACATGCAGAGTTTTCAAACAAATTCTGAACAAAATAAGTTATGGAAATAAATGGAACACAAGATAAAGCCAAACAATGCTTTTTCAGAAGTAAATGCCATGAGCCCTAAAAGAATCCCATCCATATTGACCTTCTACACCCCCACAAGAAACAGACTCTTACTGCTACTTAACATATGCAAGAAATACATTCTTCAAACTTTTACTACAGCTACAAACTTTACCCTCTCCCCTTACCATTTATTAGCAGCATGGGTTACAGTCTTCCTTCACATATGCCTACAACAGTAAATTCTGTATTAAATTGCTAGTATTTCTGGTTCCATGCTGCTTTCCATAGTAAAAAATATCATAAGTCTACTAGAGAAATTCCTTCCCAAGACTTTGATGATTGTTTTTTTATTTCATACACACTGGAATTCTTTCCCATTAAAATGCTAATAACTTACGTAACCCTGAAACACGGCACTACCTGCATGCCACATCCAAGTGTTGGAATCCCAGGATGCCCAGTAGCATTAGCCTCCCTTGCCTCTCCTAGGAGCTGAAACAGGGCTTTCCAGCACAGAGGGCCCCTTTTATACGTATAAACCTTTTGCAACCACCAATAATATTATTTACAAATATTTAATTATATACAGTACAAGATATAACTAAAGCGGATACAAATTACAAATTGCTACCAAAATAATTCTGTATATGCCACCAATATAATTCTATATACAGTACACAGAAGAAGCGCTGGTGGTATGGATATAGTCACTTGGGTGCCTACGGGCATCACAAACTGATAACCTCTCAGGTATGGTATAGATTAAAGGAGAAGCATAAACAGTAACAATACGTTGTAAATATTAAGCAATTTATTTATTAATCCTTCAACATGAGCTATTGGATATTTAGTTACAAACACTAATGATGACCTTCATGCACAGTGAATTTGTATACAATCTCCAGCTCCTTCCACCATATCATGGTAGGTCCTTCATGGCTAGGGGTCCTCCCATGTTGGCCCAGGCATCACCACCCTGCTGACAGCTGCTCTCACATCTGGGTCCCTGCAACACACAAGGTATGCTGCACCAGGCCATGGCTTCTGCATAGTGGGCCATGCAGCTCAGGCTGCAGGCTAAAGTAGATACACTTCTCCCACAGGTGAACACACAGGCGCACTGGGTTGGGCTCCCACAGCCTGCACCCTCCCTTTAGGTCACATTCAAACTGACAAACTGGGGCTAATCCCCAGAGTCTTGTCTCTCCTTGTCTGAGCAATGAGGATGCACTAGGCCAGGCTTCTGCAGCTGAGCACCTCTCCTTTAAATTACACATAATAACTAGGGTAGCTTGCTTCCCCACAAGCAAACACATGTGCCTCAGGCAGCTGAGGGGTCAGCCCACTCCCTCCAAAGCCCCGGCTCAAGTCCTGGGGCTGCAACTGCACCTCTGACCCTTTGCCAGCTCACCACAGCTCCGGTGGGCTCTGGGGGGGCAAGTCATTGCAACCAGGCCCACACAGCCCTCTCCCCACAGCATGAACCCTTCTCTCCCCCTCTCTGGGCAGGAAAAAACTCCCCACTTTTAAAGAACTCCTCCCAGCCAATCCCGACACTCTGATTTCAAACCCCTGCCCAGGTTTTTCCATTCTTTACTTCCATCAAGATGCCCCTATCTGAGACAGCTTCATTTTGCTCTGAGTACAGCCTGTTGGGACAAATTTCCTTTGCCCCAAGACAGTGTCTCCAAATAGACAAGCCTCATCATGGTGCACCGTCTGGGCAGGGGGTGCACCCTCTCTTGAAGAGAAAAATAGAAGACATAAAGGCGTTGGGTGTCTTGAAGTAAAAAAAAGAGAGGACATAAATAGAGGCAGAAGACAGCCGCACTGCCGTCTATGATGGCCACTCTAATATCCAGATAAATGGGCAGATTGGCTACCATAACTGATATTGTCACTGACCAAGGAAAGAAGTTGATTAAACATATTAGTACTGAGTGACATGGCAGTATCAGAAAAATATTTTAGAAGTGCTAAGTCCTGAGCAAGACAGTATGAAGGAAGGAGGTAGAAGCATTCTATGTGCATTTACAAGCCTTTGTATATGGAAGTTAAATCACACACAGCAGACCATTTTACCATTTCAGAGCTCTGTCATGTACAATAGGGCTGTCCAACTGGTGGTTTGTGGGTTTCATGTGGCCTTCAAGTGGTTAATATATGCCCCCTCATCCAGGCTTCAACCCAGCTACCGCTTGCCCTGACTGCTCCAACTGACCAAAACCCAAGGTTTGGGGGCTCCCCCTTCATCCTGTGGCTTTTGCTTCCTGCATGTACCTCAGGGGGCAACGTGGTACAGAATGGGATTGTCTAACAGGGGCTGTCCACATGGATGCTGTTCAGTAGGCCAAGACAATATGCTTCTAGAAATGGAAGGGATCCAACAACTAGGTAGGATCCCGATTGCTTCATTTATCAGCATTTTGCTGAGGATTTTGCTATCAAATGTTATTTGCAAGCAACTTCAAAGCATTACCATCTTTCCAAATGTGCTGTTAGAAATAAGGCGTATCAAACAGTTAGGACAGGAAAAATTCCTGCCACTGTCCTCAGTACCAGTATAGGATATTTCCATGTCTTTCATATGAAGACCTCTAAATACTTATGATCATTTTTCTCAGAGGGAAAGTGAGGCACAGAGTTCACACAGTTTTCCTGGCTTTACACAGGGGTTTAAGAGCATATTGAAATAATTTTAGGGCAAACTTTTTACCTTATTAGAATATTTTCACTTGATACACCTTCACTGGAGATGCTGGAAAAAAAATCCATTTAATGAAAAACTACACCAAAAAAACCCTAATTTCCCACCGTTAACATTAAAATGAGATCCTCTGTGTTTTTTTGAGGGGGCAAAAAAAAAAAAACCCCAGCCCACAACCACATGCACTTGAGTGCTTTGTCCCACTCTCCCTCCTATGCACTCCTAAATACAGATTACAGTACTCACTTGGGAGGCAGAAACCTGTGTCTAATGCCCAGTTTATCATTTAGAATAGGAGCTTGAACCCAGGTAATTGCCATAACCATCAGGCTAAAGAATCACCTTCTCACTTTTCTTCCCTGGCTCAACAAATATGTTTTTTATGCAGAGTGAAACAGCTTCAACAAGAATGACTGAGAGAGATTCATTCCCAGGAGGAAAGGCTGAGAAAGTCGCACCCAAGAACGCCTAGGGTACGCAGAAGTTGCTTTTTTCACCATTTAATGTGCTTCGTTGCCATGACTTAACAGAAGTGCATGGCTTTACAGCACTTTAAAAATGGGTACATGCTTTAAATTAACCCTTGTTAAATGAGGTATTAAATTTGAGGCACTTTATTTTAAAGCACCTACAGCATTTTAAATAACTTCTGTACACTGGTCAAATTTCTGACTAGTAGAGAACTCCCTCCCTGCTGAAAGTGCAGGGAGGCTCAGAGCCCCCCCACCAAACACTGTACTTCTATCGTGTTTAAGAGCACTGTAACTTAACAGTGCTATAAAAAGTACTCAAAATTACAGTGCTATAAAACATGCATGAAGCACTTTGGTACACGTCCTTAGTGACCTGACAATTGCATCACTTCTCTGGAGTACAGGAAACTGGATTCAAGTTCCTACGCAAAAGTTTAGCAGAGTGGGGATTCAAAACGGTCTCCAAAAGCCAGGAAGAGAATTCCAACAGCACTATTTGTAAAATGGAGGGCACATACAGCCAGCTCCACAAAGTCTTGAACCTAGTGGTTTATGCAGGTTAGAAATATTAAGAACATCTCCCTGTCCAAACTCCACAGGTGAGACAGGCAGGGAAATGCCTCGTTTGAAAACCCCAGTGAGTCTTATTGATGATGTCAGGCTACAAGTAACCCAGAGGTACTAGTAGGGTATATATGGTTTGACACTCCAGCTGATGGAATTAGTTGCCTACATTCACAAAAATACATTTAGGTATTTTATCCAAACATTGTTTGATGTAAACTACATACACAGGAATTGGGACAGAAACCCAGGAATCCCCCTCCCAGGCAAGTGCCATAGAGGTATGTGCACCCATTTGTCCTCCCTCTGGCCAAATTAATTCAATTATTTCCAGGGCAGCAGTACCCTTTCAATGGGAAGGGTGGCCTATTCTATAGCTTTATTGTTAGAGCATTCTCCTGGGAGGCAGAAGACATTAGAACAGATTTCCTCAAGGTGGAGAGACAATGGAAACTCTTCCCACATCTTGGATGACTATTACCCACCAGACATTGTGTAAAAAGGGGGTCACTTCCTGCTTCAGTCACATTTTTTTTTAACTAGAGCAGCTGCTCCCATTGTCTCTCATACCTGATAAGTGCATCTGTCTCTTAGCATGGACACTAAATGAGGCTTTCAGGGGAGATAAGTAGCAAAATGCCCGATGTGAGCATCTCTGTTAGGCTTAGGAAAGTGATTGGAGTTGAGATGTGTAGTTTGACAAAAGTGAGGTGGTTCTGAGCATGCACAGAAGTAGAATTTCTATGGTAAAATATCTTCTTTAGATGACAGCAACCTTCACAAAACTTACTTGCTTCCTAACCCCAAAGGAGGCAAAGGCCACTAGAGAAAAGGACTAAGGTAGAACATAACCCACCAAATACAAAAGCAAAATCCTTAAACCTTCTGTCTATTCCTATAGGCACCAAAGACCCTTTATGAATCTAGCCCTTTTTTCCTGGGATACCTTAAAGCTGATTTATCTAGCATTACTTTTCATGTTAGCATGGACAACCATTCCTAAAGAACAATAGTGTAACTACATGTGGAGGAGGTGGAGGGGTGACCAGGTCACCAGCCCTGGAGAGATGTATCAAAATAGCAGCTGCCACCGCTGCTCTCCAGCTCTTGTGCCACCACCAGCAGCCTGGCTACAACCACTGCCCCATGAGCTGTCATCCCCCAGGGCTGCCCAACTATCTGTGGTAGCAAGTACAGCTTACAATAAACACACTGCTGTATGTTGAGAATAAGGGGAGATAGTCCACAAAGCAGTTCTTTATTTAAATATAATTTGCATTATGAAAAAGTTTGACAGGCCCTGCTGAGAGAGCCAGGCTGCAGCTCCTCACCTTATTCATTCCTAAGGAACAATCCCCTTCTCCTCACCCCACACACACACACCCGTTAGCCTATAATAATTACAGTCTCTTAAAATCCTCTGGTGTTAAATAGGCATTAGGTGCTGTCAGATGTGCTTGCTGAAACACCCAACCATTCTAATCGTCTAAAGGAATTTGCCAAGAAATAGATGTGGAAACACCCATATTTCAGCAGCAGCGATCAGGACAAACTAGGACAGTGCTAACCAATATTTATGTTCCTGTCTCTGCTCCCCCTCCCCACCAAGGAATAACATACTAAAAAGAAACTCATGTCAAATAAATGAAGTAAAAATCTGTGTATGTGCTGGTAGAGGTGCATCAGTACACATTTGACACGGCCTGGTTATTTGCCGTGGTAAAGAACTCACCATTTGGTGGTGGCGGGGTGAGCAAAGTCAAAACTTTAATGGCAATTGGTTTCAGGTGGTTGTTGTGTGTGTGGAGGGGTGTTTGTTTGGTTTTCTGAAGCATTTAAAATCTGCTCAAAAGATGCTGTATTACAATAAGACCTGGCATTAAAGAATTGGCAGCAAACATCAGTCCTCCTGGATCATGTTGTATGCATGAGGGCCACCCAGACCTTCAATGCATATGTCTGGGCAGGAATTTTTGGAGTGGTGGAGGCTATCCAGACCGTCCATCCTCCCTTTAGGCCACCGAAACAGAATCCAAAGCCCAGACCAAGTCCACATGTTTGGTGCCTCCATGGCAGATAGTTGTATAAGTGTCTGGGAATCAAACCCAGGTCTTCTGTGTGGTAGGCAAGGATTCTGCCACTGAACCACAGGTGACTCCCATTAGTGGTTTAATGGGATCAGCAAAAGAACCAACATCACTAGGCATATGCATGAGAAAGTATCCACACATCTCGTGTTCATTGTAAGCATTAGTAGCTAGGGCCCTGAGCCCACATGAAAAAGACAGAGCATACTCTGATCCTAATCTCACTCAAATAACTCATTCCAGGCTCTTAAGCCAATTGGGGTTTCTATGTACAGCATAAGACAGAGCTAGCTTTGGCATGTATTTGCTCTGAAACTGGAAGGATAAGCATAATGGTCTCAATTATGCTACATGGAGAAGCTTTGCCTTACCTGAATCACCTTTCCTGACTTCGGAATGACCAACCAATTGCTTTATTGTTCAGCTTGCCTCCAAGTGGTCATGTTATCACTGTAGTAGGTGTATCAAAAGCCCTGTCAAGCTATACCTAGCTTCGGGCTAATGATTCTTAAGAAGGCTGCAGCCCTTATTCCTTCCATTCAGATGCATTAGATAGCTCTATTCTAGATGCTTTTTGCTCCTCACTTTCCTCAGCAAAAGTATCTTAAAACTTCTTAAAGGACTACAATGAGGCCAGCTTAGTCCACTTTCAAGCTGATTAATAATCAATCATTAATTGACAATTATCCATGCAAAACCTTGCAACATCACCACCATCAACATGCCCTGTAATGAAGGCACCCATATCTATGGATCCTAGACATGTCTCTCTCAGAAAGCAATATATTTCATCTAGCGCACCAGGTGCTCTGGTCAGGTACAGCTATAACACTTTTGACAATATAAGTGATTGGAAACTCGTCTACCTGTAACAGAATAGAAATTCGGCACATGTAAAGATGGTGGAACCCAGTCTAAGATTTACCTCCCACTCGCCCAAAGGGCAGATGTGTGTCCTGTTCACTAATGATCCAAATTATGCCGCTTACAGAAAACCACATAACTTAGATTGATTCCACCTTGGGCTTTTTGAATGTCTGTACCTAGCCATAGAAACTATGTAAAAGAAACTGAACTGGCATCCTCAATGAACTCACAGAAAAATGATAAAGAAACACCCAGTCACCAGTGGGACGATGCTTTTCACAAAACAGCCATTCCATCTGTGACTTCTCAATTCTTATACTCAAGGAAAACCTACACAACGATTTCAAGAGACAAGCCTGGAAACAAGAACTCATAACTTACTGAGAACTATAAAGCACAGATTATGCACAGACAATTGTTTTATGGCTCACTATTGTTTACCTGCTTCTATTACCAACTTCTCTTTATTCCACTGGTAATTACAGAGGTCATTTATAATCTTTTTTTTTTCCTTTCACAAATCTCCTTCAACTGCCCTTTATTTTAATTTACTTAATTTCTTTTTGCTCCACAGGTTGACTGCCCTCTGCCTCTTCTTCAACAGGCTATTTTCATTTTATATTATAGTGAACAAATGCCACTGTTTTGCCTGGTAATTAGCCTAGGTTTAGCTGCTTCTCTCCCAGACTTCATCCTCCCTGGATGTTCCATCACTGACCTCAGAAGAGCTGCTCTTAAACAAAACTGACTCGTATGTGACACTGCTGAACAACAACAAAAATCACAGACTGGATTGTGTTAAGTGTGCTCTCACCTGGAATAGCTTTTGTAACTCTATTTCCATCAGAGTACCACCCTGCTTAGCCTTCTGCCAGACCTGAAGAGGAGCACTTAGGGCCTTGTTACAGCTTACGCTGTAAGCTGCACAACTGTTAATCAGCTTAATGTTCATCCACTTTGTGGAGCAGTCACATTTTAAGGTGAAAAACCTTCTCCGATTTGTCTTTCACCTGCATAGCTGTGACTCACTCTCAGAGGCTTGGTGAGCAGGGGTAGGACTAGCTCTCTGCTCCCACCGGGAAGAAGTCACTGTCTGGTGCTCTCTCTGCCCAACAGCAGCAGCAAGCTGGTCCAGGTAGCACCATGGCTGCTGGGCACTCCAGGACTGCCATAACCACTCTGACTGGCAGAAGCACTGAGCTGGTTTGGGCAGCACTGGGAGGCACTGCAGCTGCCAGGTACTCACTCTGCTCAACATGCCTGGGTGTTGAGGTACTGTGCCAAGCCTGCTATGCCCTAGCATCCCCATTCACCCCAACTCAGGAAGGGGTACTGCATCCTGGCATGCTGGAAGACTTCAATATGAGCAAAATAGCTGTGAGGAATGGCCACACCTTAATGGAACAGGAGCCAAATTAGGCAGATTAGAGATAATTGTGCTGTAGAGTGGTGTAACTTTTAAATGAATAATGAGTGCTTCAAGCCATTTAAAGGTGTTAAAGTACAGTACAGCCAATCCAGGGGTTAGGAATTCCAGAACCTACCTAAAATTACCATGTAACAAGGCCCTTAGTGTCCAAAAGCTTGTTTAACATATCACCCAATTATACAATGCAATCAAAGATATTACCAAACAAAACTTGTCTTTCATATTAATCAATTTGATAGTTTGAATTATCCACAGAGGAGCTCAGCAGTATTTGTAAAGATCCCTTCTGTGTGGCTACTATATTGAAAATTAGCATCCACTTATTAAGTACACGGAAGATAAATATTGTATCAGTTGCTACGTCTATATGTCTTATCCTACTAGTTTAATAAGGTGTGGCACTTGTTCTATTACTATTGATTGTTTTTTTATTAAGCAGGTGCATCCTATCCTTAACCTTGTTATGTATCTATTTTTAATTGGCTGCTAATCAGTATTTTTCCAGTTTCTCACCAGTGCTTGCAATAGACCTTGAAAAAGCAGTTTACTCAATCAGGGTCTTAATTACAATACTAAGAACACCACAGCTGGACACTCATTACATTATAAGAGTCTTCATTTACTATAGTGGTTGGATAGTACTGAGCCTTTATTCTGAGGGTTTCAGAGGAAAGATTAAAACGCACATTTAAAAATGTTACACACATTGCCTTTGCAAAATGTTTGTGAGCCATTCAAACAATAAATAAGTATATGCATATTCGCTATACACCATTCAGTAAGTGGAAGAAAAAATGAGTAACATGACTAACCACAATTTAATTCTTTACTGTTATTTTCATTTTATTCAAAATAACTTTATTCAGAACACATTCTACTTTCACTAACACCCAGGCTACTGTGGTGACCCAGCTGACTGCAGAATTTTCTGCATGCATTTTTAATTTAGCATATCCCATTTGTTAGATCAAATCAGCTGAGCAGCTGTTTCAGGGATTTACTCTCCAGGGCAAAGCACTACAGTGTTCCAGAATTGCTAGACTTCTTAATGATACCTCTCAGAGTTGCATGAAATACAGACATGCTAATAACTGCAACTGGGTCAAAAACCAGGCTTTCTACAGTGTGCGTAGAAAAAACAAGGGATGCCAAAATAATTTTCAGCTGCCTCAAAGGCTTATTGGTGGTATTGTGTTGTCTTGCAACACATAGCAGGCACTCTTGGTTCTTGTTCTACTATATGCTAAAGTTGTTACTGGAGCAGTTTAAATAGCTTAATTTTGATTATTTGAGTTCCATCTACCCTTTGGCCACTTGATCCCTGAATACTTTGTTCGGAACGTTATTTATAAAGGTTGCTTTTTTCCCTAAACCCTAGGGAACTAAATAATTTTCTGGCAACATTTATGAGACTCCATTTTCTGGGGAGGAGAGCAGCTTTGTATTCCAATTGTTAACTCTTTGGCATTGCCACTGTCTCTTTGTATTTGTATAGCACCCAGCACCACATGTTTCATTTTCATGATTAAGGTTCCTCAGTACTACAGTAAGTATACAAGCAACCTACAGCTGATATCACCAGCAATGAACAGCAGATTTTGTTTTAATCTTCAACATTTAAAAAAAAGTTATTTTGCCCTCAGAAGCTATCCCTGAACAGTGTCAACATAAGGCATGGTCCTTCCTTCTTCAAATGAGTCACTTAAACCCAAGTGCCGCTTCAGGATTACCTGATAACAAATCACATTTTCTAAACTGCATGAGAATACTGCATGGCTTGGTTAGCTACAGTGGATATAAAATGGAAAGGCATACTGTAATGTCTTTCAGATGCCCAGAAGCAATTTGTAGTAGGCAGGAAATGAGAGCAGGGGGAAGATAAGTGTTATAAGCTATGCATTTGCCATCCTGCCTGCATCTAATCTTATCAGATTTGACCTGGAATCTAATAACACCTGCTGTACCATGGATTTGAGAACATAGGGCAGCTTGTGAGCTGTGTCTTCTTACTTAGTCTGGCAGTACATATGCATAGACATGCTAAATGAAGATTTTTTTAGTAACAAACAGGAATTGTGTGGCCTACATGACCACATGCATGAACAAGATATTTAACTACCATATTTACTTAAATATAAAATAATTCCCCAATTATTAGATTTTATATCTGGGAAATTTATAAATTTATTATAATTTTCCAGATAGAGAATCTAATTATTGGAAGTTTGCCTTGAAATTGTCCCCCTCCCACTGCTACAGCAGGGGGGGAAATTGGGGAGGTCGGGTAAACCCCTTGCCCTTTGCCTCCCCCCAGCTACTTCCTCTTGCAGTCCCTTCCCTACACGTCCTTACTCTCAGACTCTGCTGCCCCTAAGCAAATGGAAGTGAGGGGCAAATTTGGAAATACTGACTTTGCACTAAGTATACCTCTAGTACTTTGCATATAGTACCCATAGACTTAGTTCATCCAGTATTGATAACTTTTACCATTCTTGAAACAGCTGTAAGTTTTAACCCAGGGATTCCATAAACACACCTTTAAACAGCACTTTTGTACCTATTTATATATAGTACAAACTATGCATTCTATTAGTCCAAAGCCAAAAGACTCATTATTTAGCATTGGGCTGAGCCATAGTAGAGTCAACAGCATTTCAAGCCATGGTGACTCTCAGCATTATTCAGTATGTGTGTATACTTCAGATATCTCTCACAAAAGATTCAGATGCTAATTAGCCCCCTACTCATGATTGGAACCAGGTGTTCTTGGTTCTGGGCATCCTTCAAAAAATTATATTCAGATGAGGATTTGGGCAACCTGTCCCAGCTCCACCTCATGGAGGGCAGGGCCACACTAATATGCAATAGGCTGAGAGAGGGGACAACAGAGAGATTCTGGGTGAACTGCTTAGGGCCCTATTTGGTGATGGTTGCCAGAAATTTAAGGCTGGTGAAGAAACAGGAATGATTGGAAATCGGAAATAAAGGCATAGCACAGTTGTGGGATTGAAGAGGAAGATGAAATGTATGCAATGTGGTGGCTCACTATGACTAAATAGTAGGTGCTGAGGGGGACTGCAGGCAATGGGCACTACCATATATCTCATTCAGATATAGTGTGCTGGCCTATCCTTGTGATAAGTTCCCATTAGCATTTTTAGCACTGCGGAGGGTGATGGAACTTCCTCTTGTCTCTCTAAGTACTAGTTTAGTATTGCATTACCTCTGGCATTCAGAGTTGGTTTCTATTACTGAGCACATGCTGCTTTTGGCAGAAATGTAATTTATAGATAGTGTATTTAATGAGGTTTCCTTATATGTGAATGTAAGACAAGAGGCTTTTCCCCCCATGCTGACTGTAGGGGATGGGATATACACCTGGTCTTGTATTCAAGTAAATATGATAATACAACAAACATGTCAAAATAATGAAGACAGTAGACTCCAGCCAGATATCTGCAATGTCAGGGAAGGCCAATAACATTAAATAACAGAACTCAATTCACATGGCTATTATCAGAATCCATTAGTAAAACATGAATTGATAATGTAAATTGCTTCAGATACCTACTTCAGCAAAGAAGAAAAATATAATTAGACCTCTAATTTGATACCCCTGCCCTACAATAGGGTTTGATGATATACTATGGTCTGACATGGAGTCCTTGTAGAATGTCACTTTATGATATCTTAGTTAAAAGCAGTTTCAGGAACAGAACTGAAACCAGTAACCTCTTTTCCCCCTAAAAAAAATCAGTTAATCTCCACTATATTTTACACTAATTTTACATTTTTGCCATGCTCCAATACTCACTGAAATCAAAGGGAAGGTTTGGGGCTTTTGGGGGAGGGGGGGGTTAAGTGAATTGTGGAGCAGACCATTTGTATTAGTGATAGAAAACAACTTTAAAAGATCCATGGTTTGGTTCAGAGTATGTGAGCCTCCACAGCTTGCCCTATGCAAAATGTATTAGGCCTTTCCAAAAAAATCTCATGATCTTGCAGACTTTGGTCTCAAATATCTTAGCTTTTTTTGTGCAATATACTCTACACTGTATGTTTCCTGTTCTAGCAAGAAATCTTGTAAGTTCAGTTTATATATGGTTATTTCAATTTCCAGTCTCCATCTGGGTATTAGAAACACAAAAGCAAGCAAAGATACTCAGTGGAAAAGGACAGTTTTCCTAATTTATCTGTCTGTTTTTATAGGAATAGAAACACTGGTGTATTGCCCTCTCATTTTGGAACCGCAGAAAAAAGGCAAATTCCCAAATAGGAAAACCTGCTAATGTTTCTAATTTTATTTGCTCTCATTTGAGCCACCATATCAGTGTGTCAAGTGCATAAATGGGAGTGAGATGCATTTCTAGAACTGGAAAGTTTGCTATGGAAATACTCTTCTGTTCTATCACATCTTGTCACATGTACCAGGACTGGCACATGTGACAAGCGTGCTATGTCATTCTGTTACTGCTATCTAGTGGTCTGTGCCCCAGAACAAAGTAACTGGCCTTGTATGCATAACCAAAGATCTTACTGAGCTCATCATCTCACAAGGGCCCTGACTTAAATATTAGAACTGGCTGGAAACTGCATAGTATTTATAATAACATTTAAGAGATTACTTTCCCCTGAAAGTCAAAAAAATAAACCTGAACAGTTTTTTTGTTTTCAAAATGTGGGGGGGGGGGGTTGAGTGAAAATATTCTATTTACAAAAAGAGAAAATGAAATATTTTGCTGAAACCTAAACCAACCAACCAACCAAATAAATAAATGTTGGTGGGGAACGGGGGGTCAGAGAAGGGCTAAGGAGAAAGGACAGACAAACACACATACAACAAAATCCGATCAAAATGAAGTTTCTAATTGAGATAAAACCACTATTTGCATTTAAAATAACGGCCAGAGGGGATAATGGGGAGGGGGAATGACTGGTTCTCTTTACCGTCATTTAGGTGGGCTTAAATCAAAACATTACATCCAAAGTTCCCCCAAAACTGAGAGAGATCCTAATTTAAAATCTTGATTTTGCAAATGGCTGTAACCTTTTTCATAACCTGAGCTACAATCCTAGATTCAAATGCATTCAAATACCAGATTGGAGTTTGGAAGGTTAAAGCAGCTCTAAGATTTTGCCAAATTTAGCCCAGGCATAAACAAGCAATTTAGATGATTTCCTCTTGTGCAAAGTCTGAGCAGGATACTTTGTGTCATGTTCCTTTAATAGTCCAACTAAATTGTTTTAGTTCATTCATATCAGCTGATTCATCAGTGCACATGACAGAAGAGCTTACCTCTCTAGCACTGGGTGCACCACTGCCTCTCTTTTCTTCTGCTGTAGATCAGTTGTTAGCCCAACAGGCCAACTAAAAAGACTTGTTCCATGATGAATGAAGAACAACACACATACACCTTCAGTCTAAACTTTTACTCCTCAGTGAAGGGGTTCCAGAATCATATAGCTTTCTCACAGGACAGCCTTTTCTACAAGGTTTGTATGGCCTCAACCTTCTCTTTTTTTTCAGGGGTCCACAAATAGTCCTTCATGCCATGACTGCAATGATTTCATCACGGCATGTCCAGGTGACCCTACTAAATCATTGAGAAACCAGAGGGCCACGTGTTAGGCCTGTTAGGCCACATGGCATGCCTGTTAGGCCTCCAGCTCCAGTGATACTCCAGACTTCTTCAGCACAGCTATCCTTAGGCAACTTACCCACTTTACTCAGAACTGTGAATCCTAATCGCTGATCTTGGGTCAAACTCCAAGCACTGAACTTATAGCCAGCTACCACCAACTACTATTCCTTCCAGATCTTGATCTCTACTGTTCAGGAAAGCTTGTTTTTATATTACTTCATTTCCCAGTAGGCCTTGTTTACAGGGCTACAAATCCATCATGTCCTTGAGCTGAGGGGAACATATAATGCCTCTTATATAATAAACCATTGTCAACAAGATATATGCATGCAAATAATTTTCATGAGGAATTCATAGCAGGATATTAATGCTCATTATGATTACAACCTGTCAAATGGAGGATAATATTTCTTTAAAGCACATAAAGCATATAAAACATTGCTAATGCTTACGAATAAAAAATTATGGGTCAAATCTCTGAAAATCACCAGATATTTAAACATAATTAATTCAGGGATCTTCTTAATTGCCTTCTTATTTCACAGCCTGAAACTTACACTCAGGTCATGTTTTCTAGCTTTTCTTGGCAAACAGTAGGAACATAACTTTACATTTAAAAAAGAGGTTTTCCCAACTCCAGGAGCTGAAGCTTTAAGGGAAACACCAGATTTTCCAGGATTTGAGATAAAAATCGGGAAAGTTGGCAATATTTGTACTTCATAACTGTTGGGAAATGAAATACAAACATCAAAGGCCAGCTAACAGAAATTCTTGGCATAGCAGCGCAGCAGCAAAGCATGATTGTGTGGAACATGTGTGTCACAAAGAGCAGTTAAGTGGACTAGTCCCAGGGACATTTTTATTGTTATGTTCTGCAAGGCATTTTTATACTTATGTGGGCAACACGCTTTTATGTATTTTAGATACCCCATTTGGCCTGGGTCATTTGAATGAAACTAGCATCAATGAGGGAAAAAACCCTCCTACAACTTCCTTTTGCATCCTGTCTTATTAGCTGATGCATGTTTATGGGAGCTTGGAACTGCTGGAATAGTCACAAGGCTTTTGAAAAATAGTCAAGGATACGCACTCACTTGCAAATGAGTGAGGACTTTTAATCAAAATAAGATGAGTGGAAGGATGAGAGCAGGGGCTTTGTCTACACAGAATCCTTAAGAAATAAAAAGGAGGGTGGAGGATGCACACATAAACACCTCCAAAGAGAGATCCAGAAAGTTTAGGAGCATTTGGAGGAAAGCAAGCAAAGGAAATATGTTTCTGTAGCCCAGGGATGAGTACACTCCTCTAAGAGGCAGAATCCTGGGTTCCAGTCATTGTTCCCAGCACTGTTTAAAAACAGAAATAACACTGGCAGTTGCAACTAGAACCTTGCATCCAAGAGAAGTGGTCTCAGCTCTTAGATCCAGAGCCAGGCTTCCACCTACTTGCTTCTCTCTTGGCCTCAAGACAGACTCTTGGCTCCTTGGTATCCCAGCTTCAACAGGAGAGGTGGAAGGTGCGAAGGTTTGTTTACCCCCCACCCTGTTCTATAGCTTGGGGATTAGGGCACTTGTAATGAACACGAACCAAGTGGTTATCAGGCTGTGGCCTTGAACCCCAAGACCCTCAGCTTGCCCAAATCATCTACTCATCCTGGGCTACCACCTCTCCAGCTAATCATTCAGGTCAGGCACAGATGTCCAGAAATCTCCATCTGTGCTTAACCACCTGCCCACTCCCTGTTACCAAAGTGGCTAGCCAGGGTCAGCAGCCACCTCACTCCTTCCCATATAAACCCCTGACCTAGAACAGAAAGTATCTAGGTAATAGGGCTCAATCTCTGTATAGACCAGGGGTGGGCAAAATATGGCCCATGGGCCGGATCTTGCCTGCCAACAGATTCAGTCCAGCCAGCAGGTGGGTGGCTAACTTCCTGGATCTGGCCTGCAGGTGACCAGCAGCTCTGGTGGTGCCGGGCAGTTAGGCTGGGCTGTTTCCACCCAACAACATCACATCTTGAGGTAGTGGCATCAGCTGTGGACCTGGGCAGGGGCTTCCACTGTAGTAGGCAGATGGTGGCATTAGCTGAGGATGCCTCTGGCAGGTTTAGGAGCTCCAACACAAAACCTGCCAGTGGCATCCACAGCTGAAGTCACCACCCTTCTGACATGGCTGAAGCTCCCACCTGGATCCCCAACACTGAATCTGCTGGCAGTGTCAACTGTGGACCCAGGCAGGAGCTTCTGCCACACCAGGTAGGCAGCAGTGTCAGCTGCAGACCCCACTGGCAGGTTCCACACTGGGGCTCCAAAACCCACTGGCTTCACTCACAGCTGATGCTGCTGCCCACCCACCATGGCAGAAGTCCCCATGTGGGTGCATAGCCAAGCAGTGGGGCTCCTAGTAAACTACAGATCCAGCCAGGTTCTGGAGGGAGGGAAGGGGAGAGAGAGACAGGCGGTGAAAGAAGAGAAGAGAGAGAGAGATAGATGTGGCCCTTGACAGGTCACCAAAACTCATTAAGTGGCCCTCCTGCTGAAATAATTGCCCACCCCTAATATAGACTGTCTTGCTGTTCTATATGACTTGCTCTGCTGCCTGCTCTCTGCTTGACCTCCAGGATAACTGACGTGTCCTGGCCTCTGACTGCATTCTGTATGACCCTTCAGCTTCTGAACTCCTAAACCCTGCCCTTTGCTTGATCGTCTGGCTACCTGACCTGGCTCATCCTCTGACTGACTCTCTGATTTCCCAATTCATCTTGTTCCAGGACCTAGTTCTCAGACTGACTGACCTCCTGGCTTCCTGACCTGTACCTGGATTCTGCTCACTCTTCCTGACCCTGGTTTACCCCTCAAGCCCTGAGTGACCTCCAGACCTTGGCACCCATGTCCCAGCATGTTAGTGGCTTTGTATCCATTCAGGATTAGAAGGTTACCCACTTCCTGAAAAAGGCTATTATAGAAAAGATGGGTGGTATTTCCAAGCTGAAATGAGTGCTGTCAGTGCAAAGTAGGTATGCTCCAGGCATTGGGTCTTTTCAGAGAATTGGGTACCTCTCCAGTATCCATCTAGATCACAGTGCAGCCTAGGCTAGAGTTGGGTAACTAAGTGATCAAACTGACTTGCTTCTGAGCATGATCAGAAGCTGAAGTAAAAGTGCCAAGAGAATTTGGCAATCCAAACTGAAGATATTGCCTAATCCTAAACACCTACTGAGTTTTTTGGCTTGCAGGAAGAAGTCATTTGGGATCATTCTTTTGAATTCAACCCCTAAACTTCACCTAAGTCTGTTTGGATGACTACACATGAATGGCAAACTAAGGGCCAGAGAGATGAAGGGCCAGATCTTGTTTGGTCACATAGACACCTGAACAGGACTTAGGCAGAATATAGATGTGTATGTAGCAAAATTGGATCTGGCTCTTTGTCTGTCATGGACCTCAGTTCCCAAGGCTTAAAATGGGGCAGTAAAGTTTCTTCACTGTAGAGGGAATGAGATGCTTGGATACACCTGAATGGAGTGAAGTGTACTAGTTTGCAAAATGTTACAATCATGTCCTGGATGTCTACCTCCATTGACCTGCAACAACTTTCCTCCCCCTGTCTAGAGCTATGTAATAAAAATGTCTATACAGCAGAGTCGCATCTTATGTGGGGGTTACGTTCTGAAGTCAGCACGTAAGGCGAAAGTTGCGTATAGTCAAAATTAATCCCTTAAATAGCCCTTCCTGCCAGGCTTTGGTGCCGAGCAGCTGCCACCGCTGCAGGGCCTGGACAATGCGCTTGTGGGGCCATACAGCTCGTGTGTGCAGTGCAACAGCTGCACCTACTATGGGGCGGTGGGGGATAACCTGCCACTGCTGCTCCGCACGTCCTCACTGCTGTTGGGCGCCTTTCGCATGCACTCCTCGCCCCTCTCATCCTCCGCTGCCTCATCCCACCCAGGCCCATGAGTGAGCTGCTGCCCCTCCAGCCATGCTGGTACATGCAGGCAGTACCACGCAGTGCTGCACTACACACCGTGCCCCGGCTGGCACCCGGCAACCAGCCCCAGCAGCCGAGTGCGTATAGTTGAATTTGCGTAAGTTTAATGCACATAAGATGGGACTCCACTGTATATATAAAGCAGGGGTGGGCAAAAATACAACCCACAGCCTGGATCTGGCCCACCAAGTGATTCTGTCTGGCCCACAGGAGGTCCCTTGGATCTGACTGGTCCAGGTGCAGGGGTGGCAGATTGGGCTGTGACATGTGCAGCTTGTCCCACTACCCCCAGGTGTGGAGGTGCCACCTGGCATAGAGCACAGTCCACCCTATCCTCGCATGCAGCTCTTGGGCATGTCAGGAGCTATAGTCCACAGGGCCAGATGGCACAGTGGCTGGACTCGGCTTCCTGGCAGCCCTCGTGGCAGTAGCTCCTTCCGACTGCCTCTGCCATCATCTCTGCTGCCTGCCCAGCACACATTGCAGGGACATGCAGGGAGATTGCAGCTTTGTCCCAGACCCTGACCCTGGCTCTGTGCTGTCACCACCTAGCAGTCCCAGCCCTGGCTCTGGCCCTGCCCTACTCCCTGCCCAATTAAGCCCCATCCCATTCACCCAGCCAAGTGCTCCCTCCCTGCAGGGGTCCTGGGCCAGTCTCCATGGAGACCCTGCCCACCCACACACCCAGTCCATCCGGTGCCTCTGCCAGTGCATGCAGGGTGGATGGGCCTGGGTCCAGATAGGATTGATTAGCATCACCCTGCCCAGTGTCCCGCTCCACCATGCAGGACAGTGTAAACAGCTATGATGGGGGCCAAGGCCAGGTCAGCACCCCCCCCCACCGCCTACACGCACACACACAAAAACTCCTTAACTGCCCCTCCAGCCTAAATATTATTGCTCACCCCTGACATAGCATACACACAGAGTCTAAAAACAGTCCAGATGCAAAATTTTAAACTACCTTAAGGAGGAGCATAGCAGAATATAATTCTCCACGAGTAGTGGGATGATCATCATGTATTCAGGGAAACGTGGGAATTCTCAAGGCATTTCAAATCCCATAAAATCCAAGAATTTGATTGCAAATGCTTCTAAAAAAACGCCTTGCGAAGTTCATAATTCATCATTCTTCTATTTAAAAGTATATATACAGGCAGTCCTTGACTTACAATGTTTCAAGTTACAACGTTTCACACTTACAACATTTATAAATTGACACCCTGTTTCAACTTTATGACATCAGTTTTGACTTTACAATGCTTGATCCAATGCAATGCCATGTCAGTGAACAAGTTTGCTGCATCACTCATCTCCCTGGAGAACATCTGTCCAAACTTCCTTCGACATTGTCTTTAAGAAAGCAGACAAGACTCCAGAGAAATCTGCAGCCAAGACTCCTGAGAAGACTCCAGCCAAGAACCCTTCAAAAAGTCCAGCAAAGTCTCCTCAAAGAAGTCCTTCCAAATCAATATGATTGCTATTTACAATATAAATACATTAATGTAGCTATAGTACTTATCTATAATTGAATGAGTATAAAATTCTGAGTTATTTTTGGTGAAAATAGGGTATCGGGCCTTGGTTCAGGAACCAATCCCCCATTTATAACATTGTTTCTTATAAGAAAATTGGTCCTGAGTTACGTTTCAACTTAAGACATGGTTTTCCGGGAACCAATTGTGTCATAAGTTGGAGGACTTCCTGTATTCAAGCAATCTAATCAAGCTAGCACCATATGAAACACGCTAAATTCTGAATAGTGTGAGTGAACAATCCATATTTTTCCTGAAACTGTTCTGTGAATCATTGCAGACAACAAAATCATTTACAGATGCCCGCACAATGATTCAAATCATCCGGTAGCCAGACAGGGTAAATTCCCAGTAACATGATTTCAAATACATAGTTTGTCCATCTTTAGTAGTATTATTGAGTATTATTTAATATTATTTTAAAGAGCATCTTTACCTGCTATAAGATCTTATAACATAAAATTATTGATTTATATTTAGTTACTGATGCAATATAGCATCCATTCCACAATATTTCAGTGTTCTAATTTGCCTGGATTCTATTGTAATATTTTAATGTTATACTTATTTATCATGGTTTTTTTCCCACTTTATAGATCTTCTAGACATGCATAAATTCATCCAGGACACCAGAGATAAGGAAGAAAGCACCTAGTTTTCTTAGTTTGTCTATTTGTTGTCTGGCATTCTAGTGCACAGACACACACACACACACAAAAGAAATCTCATGGTGAGTCAATATTATCTCATGGGCTGCTGAATATTTAAAAAAAAAACAATGGGGGTCCTAATTAGTTTCAAGTTAGGAAGTTAAATTTATCACAGTTTGTTTCTTCCTGAGAACTTGGTGCATTCCAGAACATGCTGACTCACATTTAGCTGCATATGACCCTAATACCAGCAAACCCTGGGGTCCAAACACTCCACCATGTCTTCAAGGGCTGCAATAAGCAGTTTCAGGGATAGCTGTTTATAACAGATGGTGAGTGAAAAGTTCCCTTTCAGGTGGCACATGCAAACATTTTGCTTCATCTTCAGGCTACTTGGATGTGACACTGCCTGATGATATATTAATTCACTTGATCTACAATCTACTTACTTCATGTAAAACTGTAACCATGTGCTGTTGTTATCACAGTATTCATTAAAGCTGTGGTGAGGATTTCAAATGATGACCCTGACATCATCTTTGGCTCAGGGTACTAATACGTGCCTGCTGGCACGTACCAGTGTTCTTGTTAAGTTCACTCTTGGAGCAGTAGCAGTGTCTTAATCATGCTCACTGCCTAAAGGCATATCAATGTTAAGGAATAGGTTCACTTCAGACCATAGGAGTATTTTCTTTTAAAACCTCTTAGGATTGCCTTTCAGCAGCAAAACTTTAGCTCAACAACATTTAGACAGTACCATAAGGAATCCAAGAGCATTAACCTTTTGTAGACTACAGACACCCACATGGTTTACATGTTTTTACAGTATATATGTTTTTACAGTATACATGTTTTCCAAAATACTTATTTGGCTAGCATTCTGGAATAGGCCACAGAGTCTGAACTACTGTGCTGGTCTCATCCAGCTAAAACGCATACTGCTAAGTCTGATTGATATGTGGGTTTCACCCTCACAATATTTTGCCTACAACCTTGCCATTAAACATGAAATACCTCTCTTCCAGGTAGTCACTTCAGCATACCAAGGCTATTGGAGAAGCGAAGCCAGAATCTTTCTGAAGGGGAAATTAATTAATTCCGGAGGTGCCTCTGTCTTAATATTCACTTTGGAGGCTCAGGTTACAAAAATCCCTTCTTATAAATTCAGTATGATGGCACACAATATAATTGTGGTATAGTTGTGCATAAGCAAAAATAAGTAGTAACAAATGATTTGTGTGTAGAATAATTTTAAACAGGTTGAAATATTTTTCCCTCAGCCAAACAACCTCAGAGGAACAATAGTTTTGTGATGACCCTACTGGAAATCAGGACCCCTACATCTAGCTCTGTCACTGTCTTCCTCAGGCGTGGGCAAATCACACAGGGTGTGGCTGCATGTTTGCTAATGTGCTGTAGTTACGGTGCATTAAGTTTAGTACTTGGATACTAAGTACTAGATCAAGTACTAAATCAATGTGCAGTAGCTCACAAGTATTAAATCAATGTGCAGTAACTCAAGCTGCTGCACAGCAGTGCTGGCACCTGAGGTCATTCGGATGTTAACTACGCAGTAGCCTAATAACACTGCAGTAGCATACCAGGCAACAACTGTGCTAATATGCTACTGTGCAGTACTATTAAATTGCTAAATGTGCAGTGTCTAATGTAGACACACCCACAGAGATGTATTTTCAAGTGCTCAGTTACAGGAAATCCTCAACTTAAGATGTTTTGACTTACAATGAACGGCACTTACTACGTTTATAAATTGACAAGCTGTTTCAACTTTCTGATGTCAGTTTTGACTTTATGATACTTGATCCAACGCCACGCCACACGAGCGAACAAGTTCACTGCATCACCCACCTCCCTGGAGAACATCTGTCCAAACTTCTTTGGCCACTTTCTTTAAGAAAGCAGACAAGACTCCAGAAAAACCTGCAGCCAAGACTCCTGAGAAGACTCCAGCCAAGAACCCTTCAAAAAGTCCAACCAAGAACCCTTCAAAAAGTCCAGCAAAGTCTCCTCAAAGAAGTCCTTCCAAATCAATATGATTGCTATTTACAATATAAATACATTAATGTAGCTATATTACTCATCTGTAATTTAATGAGTACAATATTCTGGGTTATTTTTGGTGAAAATAGAGTATCAGGCCTTGGTTCAGGAACCAATCCCCAATTTATAACATTGTTCCTATGTCAGTTCTAAGTTATGACGTTTCTACTTAAGATGCAGTTTTAAGGAATCAGTTGTGTTATAAGTCTGAGGACTGCCTGTACTTTCAATGATTTAGTTCTGGATTCTCCAGTGTAAGACATCTGGGCCCTGAAGCATCCTAAGCTGCTGGCCATCATCCAGGTATTCCAGTTACTTTGATTGGAATTGTGGATGCCCTCTGAAAACCATGTTCTTCTTGCCTCAATTTAATTTAAGTACCTGAAAAACAGGAGAGCCAACAAAAAATAGTGGATGACTGAAAAATTGGTCTTAATCTCTGATTGTTTTCTCTTCTGTAACATATAGATAGAAAAAAAAAATCCTCCCAAGGGCAGAGTGGGAATCAGTGCATAAGGTTTATAACATGATGAGAGATCCTCAAATGGAAGATACTATAATGGCAAAGCATTACTGGTTTCTCAGAACAGTGCCTCAACAATCCAGTGCTATTTTACAGCCTGAGATGAGAATCATGATTACTGAAATTTTTCCTCCTTATTATAACATTGCTCTGGTGTCTGTAAAAACAAGCGGCATGTTGGAATATTTTATTTCCAGCTGTGAGGACAGTACAATTCCTGACAGTCTGTGGTAACAGGAATATGAGACACTTATAAAGCAAGAAGCCAGTCCAAAACTTTAAAAGAACTCAGATAAAACATAATGAAACCTTTTTTTCTGGGAGGAGGGGAAGGAGTTGAAAAACATCAGGGTTTGTGGGGAGGGTTGAAGGGGGTTATGCAGTTTTGGCTGAAGAGAAAAAGATTTGTGTCAGTTGCTTCCAAACGGAAGATAAATTGCTGATAGAGGAAAGTACCTCTGATGCATCTGAGATTATTTAAAAGGATAAATACTATTTCCCTGAAGGCAATAAGACTCAAAGAACAGGTCCACTCTCTACAAAAGCTCTCCTTTATGGTAACACTACAAGTGCTACTTTGGGTATTCCTGGAGCTACATTGCTGCCCTGTCTGTGTGCTTCTGTGGGGTTTCTCCCCTCTTTCTCTCCCCTTCTCATATATGCAGATATAGCTTCTAGCCAACAGTTCTCAAGCTCCAGCATTTGCTCTATATCCCAGGGATAAACCCTTAAGACCCTCATACGATCTCCTGCTACAGCCTTGGTGTGTCTACAAGAGCCACTTTTCTTGAGATTAGAGCTAATTACTGCACAGTAAGCATCACTGTCTACATGTGCAGATGCTTACTGTGCAGTAATTTGCTCTAATCATGAGTAAATTTTCTATCTGTGAATACAAATAGCAAATTTATTCTCGATTACTTACTGCACAGTAGTGTATGTGTAGATGCCTGACTAGGAACACATTTGCTCCTGGTCAGCCAGGCAGCAGGGGACAGGAGATTGCAGTGCATGCATGGGCAGTGCACCCTTGCACTGCAGAGAATACCTGACTGTGTGGTATGTGGCGCTGCAGATGTGTTTGTGGTGCTATATACTCCATGGCTGTGCACATTTGGATGCACCCAGGGGGTGAATTTACCCATACAAATAATGTGGGGTTAGTTTACTCTAGAGTAAAATGACCCAGGCATGTGTCTACATGTCCAGGAACTCAGGAGCCTGACTGTGGAGCTGGCACTGGGAGATAAGTATCTCCCAGCACCAGCCCCATGATCATGGAGCCAGCACTGGGAGAAAAGAATCTCCCAGGCTGGGCCGCATTACCAAGGAGCTCAAGCTGGGAGATAAGGATTTCCAAACTTGGGACCCATGATCACAGTCATGATCATAGAGAGGGCACTGAGAGCTCCCTGCTGCCAGGGCAGGAGGACATTGTTCACTCTCCGGCCCAACAGCAGGTGGCTTTCGGGGGCAATGTCCCATCCCCCACAAGAGACAGTTGTCTTGGCCCCGTGGTCCCTGCCAGCCCCTGAACGAGCACCTAGGGAGAGCCTAAAGCTCCACCCAGCTACTGCAGGGAGCCAGTGCAGGGCCGGTGGGGATGGGAGCACATGTCTGTAATGAGCAACAAATCTGCTAAGTTCCTGAACATGTAGATGCATGCCTGGGTCAATTTACTCTACAGTGAACTGATCCCACATTATTTGTATGGGTAGATGCACCTGCTGGGTGCATCCAGACTCACACAGCCATGCAGTATATAGCACCACAAACACATCTGCAGTCCCACATACTGCCCAGTCAGGTGTTGTCTGCACCACCAAGGTGCACTGCCTGTGCATGCACTGCTCCATTTTTTTCCGGTGGGTTTTTTGACCCCCTGGATATCCAGGGGGCCAAAAACCCACAGTAAAAAACCTGAAACAGCGCATGCGTGGACAGAGTGTGCTGCTGAAAAGTGGAGCTGAGCCGCCTGGAACCGTGCTGTGGGTGCCAGCCAGGCTCTGCCCAGCAGAATCGCTGCTGCTGCAGCTCTGGGAGGTCCCCAGGATCCCAAGAAAGGCTTCTGGGGCCAGCACAGTGCTGGCTCCAGTCTCCCATACTGCCCCTGGGATAACTTGCTACCCACCAAAGCATGCGCAGCGTGAGCATTCCCCAGAGACAAGTAGCTGTGATACAAAGTGCGCTGCTGCTACTTGTCCCTAGGGAACCAAATGTCTGTGCTCATCTGGATGCAACCCCTGTGTCCTTTCTGGGCAGTTGTTCCTATTTTTTCAGCTATAATGTCCCTGTCAGACATTAAAGTAAAGGAGCAATAGGATCTAATGTGGGATCCCAGCTATCACACTTCCTGCCAAGCCACACATGGATTTGTGGATGCAATTGTGGGATCCACAATTTAGAAGTGTTTTTCTGAATGATGGGCAGCTAAAACCACAACCATTTCCAACAAGGTTTCACACCATCCATACCCTACATAGCATATAATATATAATATCATGTATATATACACAGATGTATTCACACATGCACATGCATGCACAAAAGTTCTCCTCTGCAGATTCATAGATTCATAGATTCATAGATGCTAGGGTCGGAAGGGACCTCAATAGATCATCGAGTCCGACCCCCTGCATAAG
>NW_017728950.1:7260966-7273140 GCF_001723895.1 Crocodylus porosus | reverse complement strand
AATGGTAGCCCAAGGATAGATTTTTGCTGCTTGCTGGTTTTCTTTACACACAAGATATATTTATAATACATTTGTGCCATTTGCAGCCCACAGGCTAGTACATTGTTCCCTCCTTCCCCTGTTGCTATACACAATATTGATGTGTACATGCATTCTTGTGTGTATAATCTGGGAGCAATTAGAGGGTAGAAGGTGTAGGCATATGATATTGAATAAAAAAGGTTTGCATGGGGACACCAATCAGTTCACCATGGTGAAGAACTGTTGAAAAATCAATAAGAATCCTCCTGGGCAGCTCTTATTACGTGCTTTGAATTATTTTATACAGAACACCATTAGAAACCTTATCTGAGTAATGAGGCAATTCCAAATCCAGGCAAGTGCCCTAGGATAATTTAGCAGTTGTAGAGGGCTGCTGTTTATCAACAAAACTTTGTTGTGACAACTACTTGAAGTATGGCACCACTTCATTACTCTCAAGGATAGGTTCTCATCTTTCTGTTTATTCTAGTCTTACCTTTAACTCCTGTGCCTGAGAGTTAAACCCAACACTGATTATCAAGCTAGGAAATTTCTTCTCCAAATGTTCCAAAAAAAAGTCTTGGCATTATTTAATTTGTGTAATATATACACGCAGGCTGTAACTAATGTGCCATTCAAACTTCCTGGAGCCTATTCAAAGGACAGGGAAGAATCAAAAGGCACAGCTGCGTTTTGTTTTTCAAAAGTAAAAATGACAACATCTCACTACAATATATTGTTCCATTTGATAGATATGGTTTTCTCTATACAGCAGAATTCTAACAGCAAAGACAAAAAGAAAATACTCCTGAATGGTGACATGCATGTGGGTCCTTGTTAAAAGTATTTTCTTCTTGTCTCTGGTGTAGACTTGCCCCTTCAGAATGTGGCTAGGACACATGTTATATACTGCATGCTGGAATGGATGCATTAAACTGAGGCCACTACCAGGAATATATTTGTAAGCAAATGAACTCAGAGGCTGTGTCAAGACAAGTGCAGCTAGGTGGTATGTGGTGCTGCAGACACATCTGTGGTGTCACTTACTGCATATTCAGCTGTTCTCTGCACTGCAAGGGAGCAGCACAGGGGGGCAGGGGTAGAGGTTGTCCCCTGGATATCCAAGGATCAAAAAAACCTGTGCCAAAAAAACCCAAAGCAGCGCACACAAGGGCAGCTCATGGCCACTCAAAACTAGAACCTGGCCAGCTGGAGCCACACTCTACATAGGTCTTATATAGCCACTGAAAGCCCTGGGTCACCATGCCTGGGACACATGGCAGGTGTATTCCAAACCCATTAACTTAAAAGCAGAGTCCTCAATCCTGGCCCTTTCCATTTGGTGGGTCTGACATAGACCTAGGAACCTGGAAATTGCAGTGTCCCCAGACTTGGGCAGTGTGCATAGGCAGGACCTCAGGGTTTGTAGCTCTGGGACAGACTCACCAGGTGAACTGCAACAGGGCTGGGACCCCAGGTTTCTAGGTACCATGGGTATAGGGCAGCCACATATACCAGGGATTCCAGTCTCTTTTTTCTGGAGGTTGAAATCTGAAAGCCCCAAAAATCCCCATTTTTGTTTCCAGTAGCATAACATAGCATGAGAGAGTGGGGCATGGGGTGGAATGGCAGGAGGAGTGAAGGGAGGGCACCTAATTTTTGTTCCCTGATCAGTTTGCACTTCCCAGCTGCACATTGCAACAGCACAGGCAATGTGTGACACAAGGCACAAGGTGTTTTGAGAATTGTAGTTTTGCAGAGTGGAGTTCACTGCTGCTGGGGAGAGAACTGACCGCATTTTTCTTCTGCTGAAATTATCTTTTTTTTTTGCCATCCCAACATGGGCTTTGGTGGCAAAAAAAAAAAAATGGGATGAAAGTTCCCCCTAGCAAGCACCAAACCCCAATGACATCTAGCGATACAATTCCCAGGATGCCTTTCAAGTCATGATACACATTGCCCATGCCTGCTGCTTGCTGCTGCTCTGTGTGCTGCCGCATGGAGAAGGATGAGGCCTGCCCTGGACATGTTATTCAGATGTTATGCCTCTGTCTAACATGATTCTTCAGAGGAGGCCTGCAAGGACTGAAAATACTTGCTGCAACCCCGGCTGTAACAGCTCCCTAGATTTAGAACCTAGGTTCTGGTCTTATAACCAAATCATATACAGGATCTCTTCATCTCTACATGGAATAATGCTGTTTTTGGGGAGGGGGTGGGAAGGAAAGGGGTGGGCTGTACATAGGAGAGGAAATACAACTGTTTAACCACTTACAGTAACATGCTGCACTTGTTCAAGGAAAGGAAAGGAAAAGCATGAAATAATTTAATTATGTAACATGTAGTTACTTGATCTGGAATTTGGCCAGAACTTCCAAGCCTTCTTCAGGAAAGTGCTATTGGATTTTTAAATAACCCCTGACCTGATCACCATCTTTAAATTACCCTCTTTACACATGAATGTAGCGTAATGCCTATAGCACTTTAGGTTTACAAAGTGCTTTCTTTACAGGCAATTGAGAACAGGGAGTAGAGTGGTTAAAACATCTTGCTATAGCTTGAGATTGAACCAAGTCCCTTTCCCTGCACTTGCCCTGCCCCAAGTCCTGACCCCTGCCCTTGCTCCCTGCCTGCACTCCCCTGGCCTCAGGTCCCACCCCACCCCCGCAAAGCATGCAGATAGGTGGGACACAGTTCAGGACTTTATTCAGCAGCCCACGTCCCCACAGCTGAGTGGGTACAGGCCTCTCACACCCCACAGAAGGCATTGATACTAGTAGCAATGTTCTTGGCAGCAGGGGGCAGGGATGCATAGCACTACCACAGGTAGCCCTCCAGGTGGTGCCAGAGGCTGCAGTGCAGCCTGGGCTTGCCCCCCATGTCATTGTAGCTCAAGGTCCCAAACCAGAAGCACAGGTGTGCCCGGGACACCAGGAGGTTCAGCAGCAGCAGCAGGGCATAGTGGCTTAGGCACCTAAGCCTGCACAAACAGCTCATCACACACTGCCCAGGAAACATACAGCAAGGGCACACTCAGGGTACAGTGGCAGTGTGGGAGGGCTGGGGAATGGAGGTGGTCCTCCCCAAGGAGACCCCTAGTAGGGAAGGAGAGAATGCACCCTGCCTCTTGCCCCATGGAGCCCTGCATGCCCCAAGCCTGGCCACCATGGGCTGGGTGACAGCACAGCAGAGTGAGTGGCCTGCAGGGGCAGAGGTGGGGAGCAGGGTAACAGCAGGATCCATCACAGCAGGTGCTGTTAGCAGCCTAGCCTGTTCCACCCTGCGGGGAGGGGAGCAAGCAGGAATGGGGGGCTTGGCCAGTGGCCACCCGGGCCCAGGCCTTCCCAGACAACTTACCATGGTCCCTGGACCCCCATGCATGGCCCACCCCCAATCTGAAATCAGCACATGGCCTCTGATGCAGGGCATCATATTTCTGAAATGTTGCAAACTCTCACAAAAGGCCTCTGTAGGGCTAACATCTGGACATGAGGGAGAGCCTATCAGCCCCAGTGGGGATGCGGGTTCCAAGTCACCACCAGGTAGCACTGAAGCCACTGAAGCCAGCAGCGCACCCTGGATAGAACCATCCTGCTCCAGTGCCTGGTTGTGGTGGCAGAGGAGCAGAAGGTGCAAGAGCAGGCCTGGTGGGTGGAGGATATCACTTGGGAGACCACCTAGGAGGAGATGCACTGGACTGGGTGCACTGGGAGCACTTGGCATGGACAGAGGCCCTGGAGCAGGAGTGCATTGAGCTGCTCAGGCAGCAGGTGGCCCTCCAGACCCAGGCAGTGGAGGCCAAGGACACTGACCGCTAGACCCTAGACACACTCCTGGGCATGGCAATTGTGTTCATGCTCCCCACTGCCTGGCCCCCGCCCATGGCCCTGGAGGGCCCCTGGGTCCCACCTGCCACCCCACAGCAGGTGCCCACCTGGTTCTTCTAGTGCCTCCTGCATGCCACAGCCCCTGTCCCAGGCCTCACCCTGGACCTGCTACCACCCACCTGGGCCCAGCCTGATCCTACTCTGCCCCACACCAACTGCCTGAGAACTTGGACATGCCTCACAGGGATGCTGGGGCTGCACTAGAGCAGCCAGAGGGGAAGATGTCTAATTTTAGGGAGTGCCTCCCAGCATGAGGCTACCACCCTCTGGGGTCACTGCGGTCCCCAGGCCTGCAGGAAAACAGCCTATGGCTGGGGTGCTGGGCGTCTGCCCCCTAGTCTCATCCTCCCTCCCCCCACTCTGGGACAGAAAAGCAGAGACATTACACGTGGCTGCAATTGCACATGGCACATGGCAGGGCTGGAGGGACTTGGCACTACATTTAGTGCCAAGTCTCTGCACATGTAGACACCTGCCAAAAATCGCTTACTGCATACTAGCTTAATACACAGTAAATTTAGTCACAAGTAATCACATGTGTAGATGTGCCCCATATGTACTACTTCCATTAATAATTACCTCCAAGTCTTGACCTGAGCTTCACCATATTTCACTGTATTACTGTCAGATCTCACAAGGCAAGTTTGTGCAAATGTGACTATAAGAAAATGAATGTGTGGGTTTCAGAAACTACATTGCATCAGTATCTGTTTCCTACATCTGCCTGACATATTTCCAGTATGATTATAAATATGTTCTGCTTTCTAATAAATATAGAAATCTTGCTTTGACATTTTACTTCACTGTATATCACTTCAATGACTCAGATATTACCATCAGACTCCAAGGGGTGACATAATTGCTTCATAGTTACCATTCTATATTGAGTATTTTTAAGATAAAGTTTTCATTAATATCATGCTCTATTCCCAAATACTGGCGTGTGCATCAGAGAAAGAGAAACAAATACATATGAACCAAATATGAGCATATATGTTCCCTAATTTTGTCTGAAGTAAATATTGAATGATTCTTAAGCAAAATTCTGCTCTTTGTTACCAAATTTTTGGTTCAATTACTATAGCATAAGCAGGTGTGACATCATGGAGAAAAGAAGGACCACATACCATATGGTTGCAACAATCTTTTCTAGTCCTGTTGTGCATATAAGCTGAACCTTTTGGCCCAAATTAAGGAATGAGAGTGGACTCTTTTCTATATAACTCATTTTTTTCATTCTGTGCTTTAAATTTGCATCCTCTTTAAATACAAAAAAGTACCACCTTTAGTACTGATGAAACCAAGGGCCATCTGCTCCTTATTAGCTATGTCTGCCTGAGCTGTTTCACAAATTTAGAAGTGATCTGATGCAGTTTTGTTTCATCCCCGTCCCCTCTAAATTTTGCAAAATAATTGGTTCAGTTCCCATTACTGCAATATAGACTGATGTAGTACCTGACCAAACGCTGTATACATGGTGCACAGACTAAATTCAAAAACATTGCTTTTGTTAAACTATTTGTTGCTGCCTTCAGGATGATGAAATATTCATATAAGTACTCATGAGTCACCAGCAATCATACATTTGCCTCCTCCACACAGAACAGATTACCCAGCACTGGTTTATTTTCCTCAATGTTGATTTAACACGCACCTACTGTACTGACCCTAATGTCACCCTAAAGGCCCCCCTCAATCTCCAACTTGGTAGAATGAACCTCTTTCTCAATCCTCGGGGTTCCCATCAAAGTGTTCAAACAGTAGGGGACCCTATGCTGAATTCTGAATGAAATTACATAAATGAAATTACTTTAAATTAGGAGGCACTACATGAGGAGAGGAGAGGAAAATGATCCCTTAACTACAGGCTCCTTTCTCCTCTCAGATAACACCAAACATCTTATACAGCAAATAACAGAGAATGTTCACTATTCATGTTATGTGAAAGTGAAAAAATCATTTGTAATGGTAAATGTCATCCCTCAAATAATAGGCTGTCATCTACCCGGTGGATGAAACCCATCCCTTAACAAACAGACATACAAAACTAATCAAACCAACAACTAAAATATTGACTTGCTCAGAGTCCATGCACTAAGTATTGAAAGGTGTGCCTACCTATCTATAAATAGAGATAAAAATATACATATTGGCATATATGTGCTTAATACTTTGTTCCTTTGAGGCATCAGTTTTGTGATTTAACTGTAGGGTTTAACGATGGAAAATAAGAAGAAAATGCTACAGCAGTTAAATCAAAGCAGATTTGATTGAATATGCCTTTTAACAGAACAGAAGAGTGTCAAGCAGTGAAGGAGGGTGGCCAATTCAGAGCAAGTTATGTAAGTCAGACTCCTTGTTTATGCAGGCCCTTTGTAGCCTTAAAATCTGCGATAAATTTACATTTTGTTGAAGATGTTATATGCCAAAGAGCAGAACAGAACAAAAATTGGTTATTTGGGTCCGAGTCTCACAAGTTCCTGCACAAGAGCAAAGTCCTGCATTTACATCCCCCTCTGCCCTCCCCGTGAAGTGAATGGGACTCCATACAAATACTCAATTCCACCCACATGGCACAAACCACAGGTCTGGAGCTTTGTCAAGTGCCAGGAACATTCACAGAGGTTTAAAATTCCACTTGTTCCCCTGTTGATTTCCTCCTCCACTGAATGAATACTGCTGAATTCCCATCAGCAAAAAACTAAACTCCATTTCTGCAAATCAAATGGAATTTTAAGACTCAGGGTCTGTAGTTTTTCTCAGCCCCCTATGCCCACTGTATTTACAGATATTTGTTGGACACTTTGTTCCCACCAGGAGACGACTGAGTTAAAGTTAATGGAAAGAGAAATTGGGTGAGCAAATTCAGTCAAAATACATGAAGTTTGGACTTCTGCCCATTTTTTAACCATCTATGTTTGCACCCAAAAATAATTATGACTGTAATTCATATAATTTAGATGTCTGAGTACTTTGCCTCCAGGCACAATCAGGTTCTTAGATGTCTAAATGACACAAAGTATCACACAGCTATTGGTGCCTGCATGCTGCTGCTGTAGAAACAGAAAACATTGTTTAAAAGTATTTATTTCAAATAGAATTTATATCAGACAGTTAGATGGTTCAGAGACCTGCTTCACAAATATTTGGGCACAGTCTTGCACACATTTCTGTTTTACTAATGGGAACTGTGCACATGGATAAAGATACGCAACTTAAAAGGGTGTTTGTCAAGTTTTACTTTTACTTTCATTAGGCAAGTCAAATGTCAGCACAGGACTATCCTGTTAAGTTTTTCTAGATGTAACTTGGGTACACCAAGGGTGTGCCCTCCCAGCCAAATGGAGAGGAAGTGGTGACAGGCTAGAGTGCTAAGGGAGGGACGTCATCACCCTACATGTGAATCCCTCCATTCCCCTATAGAGACAACCCCACAAACGTACACTTAACTATATACAGTTTTATTATTACAAATGTAATTAAAACATTTAAATGCCAGAAATAATTGAATATCTAATATTACAAAAAAACTTTCATAATCTCCAAGTCAAGAAATAAGTTACCCGACCAAAGAATCCAATAATATTCACCCCAGTGGATAAAACCCAGTACCTAAAAATATGTACACAGCTGACCCAAAGATTTCTTCAAGCTCGCAAACCCATCAACATCATGGTTAACAACACTAAAATAATAAGAACAATATTATTTATAAAATATAAAGCACAACATAAACTTAGAACCTCAACCACATAGAAGTCTAATTATGAATTAATTCCCTGAGCCTGGAGGACAGGAGTCCCCTCACCCACTCCCAACAGAGTCTCAGGACCTACCCACTGGGAGAGGTCTTCCACCCAGCTCTAGTGAGGCCACTCCTAATACCTCCCCTCCTTTTCAGGGTCCCAATGCTCCAATAACTCACTGCCCTTCTGACGGTCTGGCTTATCCCAGCATGATGCTCCCCACCAGGGTCTCTTCTCTCACACTGCCTCCTGATTCCCCTTGTGGCCTGGTGCTTGGGCACTCAAGGCTTGCAATGTCACCTGCTTCAGTCTTCACAGAGCCTCTGCAGACTTGCTTGGAGGGCTCTATGTCCTGCTCTGAGCACTGAGGGCTAACTGCTTTACCCAGTAGGCTTGCTGGGCTCTCAGGTGTCTGCTTCAGACTGGGGTGGCCTTCCTCATTCTCCATGCCCTGCTCAGCACCAAAGCTGTTTCAGCTCACCAGGGCCCTATGCAGGGCTCTGACCTTCTGGTCTCGCACCAGGTGGCAAACCCAAGCAGCCTTTTGCTGCTCACCACTCCTGGATCTTGCCCAGGTCCTGTGCACAGTGGTGGCCAACCACTTGCTGGGGTCTGCAACCTTGACTCGCCTTGCTGCACTCTCACAGCCTGGACTCGGTGCATCGCACTGTGCACCATGATGAGCCCAAGGGTCTCACACCCTCCCAGGGCTGCTCCATGCAGTAGGTACCTGCACCATGATAAGCCTGAGGGTCTCACACCCTCCCAGAGCTGTATGCACCAGGTCCCTGAACCATGACAAGTCCAAGGGTCTCACACGCTCCCAGGGATCTTCAGGAGCTCAGGGCGATTCTCCACTGGGGCAGCTTGTCCCCAGCTTCTCTCACTGTGATCTTCCTTCTTCAGCTTCCTCATCGTGTCTCCCCACATGCTGGGCACACTGCTCCTTTATACACTTCAGGGGCTCCACCCCCAAAGTTCTCCGGACCTGGCAAGGTGCAGTCTCAAACCATGTCTGGACTGCTCCTTGCCCCCTCCCTTCTGGAAAAGGGCATGGCCTTGCTTACCCTGGTTTGCTTCTGATTGGTGGATGGGCTCCACCAATTGAAATTGCAGAATCTCTAGCCCAGGACTCATACAGAGCTCAAAAGGTTAGTCTGCTACATAGACAATATCAAAATATATATTTAAACTAAGAATGGATAAATCTCATAGCATTCAGAGGTTTGCCAGCCTCTCATGGGCATTTATACACATGCCCCGGGAGGCAGGGGTGGTGGAGCACTTTAATTAGAGAGCTTCGAGAGCCACTGTAATTGAAACGCCTGGAGTGTCATGTGTATCAGTGTCCCCACGCTGAAAAATGGCAGTAGGGGCACTTTAACTAAAGCTCATTTGACAAGCTTTAGTTAAAGTGCCCCTGCCACCATTTTTCAACACCCCTCCCACCATTTTTCAGCACAGGGACACTGATATACATGACACTGGAGTCTGCTGAAGTGCAGTAACTACTAAGCTTCAGCAGACTTGAATAATCAATCAATTAATTAAACAGCCTCGATGCATGTGTATAGGTGCCCTCCATTCACTCTAATTGTAAATGAGATTTGAGTTCACCAAAGATTTCCACATCCCCTTTCAAAATTAAGATAAAAAAAATACCTAAATGTTTATCCATAGTTGATCAATCCAAAAACAACCAAAACAAGCTACAACCAAACATTTTGTATTTATTTAATTAATTATTCAATTTATATGCTAAGCTTCCCAACAACAGTTCAAGGAGGCTTAAAATAAGAGAAACAGAATTACTTTAAAAAAAGGGAGAGTAACAAGAGGATCAAAACAACTTAAGAGACCCCCTTAAACAACCTGTCATCCTAGCTTTGTTTGCTAAATACCTGTCCAAATAGGAAGGACTTGCAATGGTCAGGCTCAGGCAGCCTCAAGAGCAAAGGGATTTCAACAACTGAGGAACAGCTGTGGAGAGTGACCTCCTGTGAATTTTGCCAAGATTTGGCATACTGCTGGTACTTGTAGGAGGTTGCTTTTGGCTGACCTTAGAGATTGCACGGGGGGCATAAGGAAACAGGTGGTCTCTTAGATACAGGGTGTGAATTAAGGGGGTGGTCAGGGGGCCTGAGCCCCCCCCCCCCAAAGAGATGAGAGCCTCCCTGTAAGATTTGAAAATTGTAATCGTGGGTCTCTGATCAGATTGCTCCTTCACTTAGGTAGACTTGTGAACCAGTTTATTTTTTTTGCAGACCCCCCCACCTCCCCCCAAAAGCCAATGTATATTTCAAAACCTGCTTAGTTATGTAGTGCCTAGGCCATTTATGGTCTTATAGGTCAAAACTAATACCTTAAATTGTGTCCAGAAAACTACTGGGAGCAAGTGCAGACCCTGGAGTGCTGGAGTTGTATGTTCCTGGTAACCCACTCCCATCAAAAAGTAGGCCACTTCATTCTACACCAGCTGCAACTTTCAGACCACTTTCAAGAGCACATTGCAGTAGTTAGCCTTGAGGTTATTTTGTAGCAGAAGACAAGCCTGTTTTATATATTAAGGACTGAAAATGAACAACTCAACAGTGATACGTGCTCAGAGAAAAATCAAGTTTTTTTAGTCTTCTTTTCTTTTCCCCTTCTGTTCTTCCTTTTCCAGTCTCCCTTTTCTATGCCAACACTGGCCTTCCTTCTCAACCTATTTTCCACTGCATTTTTTCTTATGCATAATTTCTATTCCTTTTTCAGTCTATTAAACAAAACATGAACAGATTGAAGCTTATGTTAGAAAATAGCTTTGACAAAGACATGAACAGTATTTGGTTTGAAGTTAAATGAAAGAATTCACCCATTCACACCAAAAGGAATGCTGGGAAATGAAAGAGGCAACAAGTTAAAAATAAATTAAAAGGCAATATGTAAACATACACACAAAATACATATTCATCTATGAAATATGCTCCTACAAGACACTACTGAGGCAAACAGCTTAGGACCAGATACTTAAAGGCATTCAAGCACTTAACTCCCACTGAAGAATTTCTCTGAGGCTTAATAAGCTGCTAGTAGTTTGGACTTCAGAAGTAAGAGATCTTCAGATCACTTTGTGTCTGAAAACTTGTCTAACACCTCTTTCAGCTACATAGTTGGTCCAAAAACAAAAACAAAAAAACCCCTTGGTTCTTGCATATTTTCTGGACCATCATGTCTACAACATGCCTCTACACAAATGCTCATAGTATGGGAAACAAGCAGGAGGAACTTACCCTCCTGCTAGCTGACACCAACCCAGACATAGTGGGGCTCACAAAAATGCGGTGGAACCCAACGCATGACTGGGCAGTGAATATTAAGGGCTATAGGCTGTACAGGAGGGACAAGACAGGGAGGAAAGGTGGGGGTCCTCTACATTAAGGAGGAATACACATCCTCATCAAGTAGCACAGAGTCAGAGGAGGGGCACTCTGAAGTGCTGTGGGTTAGAATACAAGGCAGTCAAGGGGAAAGGGACTTAACTACAGACCACCCAACCAAGGGGAAAGAGCTAGACTAGGAATTCTTAAGTCAGCTCACAGAGGTAGTTAGGTCAAAAGACGTGGTCCTCACGGGTGACCTGAACTTTCCAGACATTTGCTGGGAAAAGCAGTCAGCCAGGTCTGACTGCTCACATAAGTTCCTAGACAAAATGGAGGACCTCCATCTAACCCAGGAAGTGCACAGCCCCACCAGGGGAGATGCCCTGTTGGACCTGGTGCTGGCCATGGGTGACAACCTGGTGAGGGGGCTGCGGGTGCTCGACCACTTGGGCGACAGCAATCATCGCCTGCTGGAATTTGCCATCAAGCGCAAGGTGGCAAAGGCCTGCAGCATAGATTTCAGGACGGTGGACTTCAATGAGCTAAGAAGAATAGTCAGGGAGGCACTGAGGTCCTGGAGGGGAGGGGAGTCAGGTGTCCAAGAAGAGTGGTCACTCCTTAAGGAGATGATCCTCCAAGCCCAAAGGGAGGTAATCCCAACACGGATCAAAGGGGGCAGGAGGGTGCAAAAGCCCCCATTGCTCACCAAGAGCATCCAGGAATGTCCCCTAGCTAAAAGGGAGGCGTATACCCAATGGAAGGGAAGGGCCATCACCAGGGAGGACTATACTGCAGTTGCTCAGGGCTTCAGGGGGGCAGTCAGGAAGGCCAAGGCAGACATGGAACTGGGACTAACTTCCCAGATCAAGGACAACAGGAAGTCCTTTTTTAAATACATAGGGGGCAAAAAGAAGGTACTGGGCAATGTGGGGCCCCTGCAAGACACGGTAGGAAATCTAGTCATTACACCAGATAACAAAGCTAACCTATTTAACTTCTTTGCCTCCATTTTCCTGAGCAGGAACCAGATCAGCCCCCCCACTGGGACTCCCTAAGACCCCAGGGGAGGTGCACCTAGGCCAAGGGTCAGTGAGGATCTAGTCAGGGAAGTTCTGGAGGGACTGGACGTATTTAAATCAGCTGGTCCGGATGATCTCC
>NW_017728950.1:7246997-7260376 GCF_001723895.1 Crocodylus porosus | reverse complement strand
GATGCCAAGATGAACATAGGCCGGCAGTGTGGGGATGCAGTCAGGAAGGCCAACCACACCTTGTCATGCATCCACAGATGCATCTCAAGCAGATCCAAGGAGGTGATCCTCCCCCTCTATGCGGCACTGGTCAGGCCACAGGTGGAGTACTTTGTCCAGTTCTGGGCACCGCACTTCAAGAGGGATGTGGATAACATGGAGAGGGGTCCAGAGGACAGTCACTCACATGATCGGGGGCAGCAGGGCAGGCCATACAAAGACAGGATATGGGAGCTAAACCTGTTCAGCCTCCACAAGAGAAGGCTGAGGGGGGATCTAGAGGCCTGTTACAAACTAGTCAGAGGGGACCAGCAGGCCTTGTTCCCCCGAGCACTACCAGGTGTGACTAGAAATAATGGTCATGAGCTGGCAGAGGGTAGATTCAGACTAGACATCAGGAGGCGCTACTTCACTGTCATGGCAGCTAGGATCTGGAACCAACTTCCAAGCGAAGTGGTGCTAGGGGTCTTTAAGACAAGGCTAGACGAACACTTTGCTGGGGTCATTTAACCCCAGCATTTTTTCCTGCCATGGCAGGGGGTTGGACTTAATGATCTGCTCAGGTCCCTTCTGACCCGACTAACTATGAAACTATGAAACAACAACACTCCAATCTTACTATGGCATGGGCTTCAGAAGAACTGTCTAAGGAAAAAATTGGGGGAAGAACATTTTCATAGGTCTGTTATCAGGTAAGTGTTCATTTTGGGGGATGAGGGGTAGGTTGTACTTTCCTTTGAAGCACCCAGTATTCATCCCCCCAAGGACATGATACTAGGTTACTCTGATCCTTAAGGCAATTCCTACATTCCAAATGCAACCAGTAAACACTTGAAATATTGACTATGTCTTCTGAGATAGAAATGTCAGGTAAATAGTGTATGTGCCAAAAAACACAGTTTCAGGTTGACCAGAACTATTCTAATTCAGGACAAATTCAACAAACAATTTTGGGCAAAAAATTACAGCTTGAGAGAAGGGGAAAGGGAGAGAGGAGGACTTCTGGAAAGGTTGAAAGCTATCATTTTGACGTTTTTAACTGAAACATTTGGGCTTTACAGAACTCTGAGCTTTGAAGTTTACCTAGATTTAATTTTTAAAATGATACAAACACCCAAAAATAAAACAAGATATGTTATGCTGAGTAAAACAAAATGTTTCATTTGTTCTGAAATAAAAATTATTTGGTTTTTTTGATTTGGCAAGAAAAAAATGAAAAGAAAATGGCTTGCATTGAATAACTTTTTTTCTTTCAATTTTTTCATTTGTCCAATAAATGGAAAAAAATGTTTATTCACACAGTTTTAGTTAGGGCTTAATGACAAGCACGCACATAACTTTTGGCAGTTCATCTTGTTTGCAATGGAAGGAAGGAATTAATTAGCACCTTTGCAGAGAATAAGATAGTTATGTATATCATGTTGTATAAATATCATATGCCCCCCCCAATTATCTGTTTGATAGCTACGTACCTGAATATTGGGATTTAAATTAAAGGGGATTGTGAAGGGAGAAACTCATAGATGACTAGTAAGGGGTGCATGTGCCCCCATGATGAGGCCGGTGACCCCCCTGATGGCCAACACCAATGCTGTCGGCAGGACTGGTGCCCCCCTGACAGGGCCGCCACCGTCAGCGGCTTCTGTGGGTGCTCCTCCAGATTCAGAAGACACCAGTCACTCATGGAGAAACCAATAGGTAATGAATCAATAGCAAACATAAGACAAGTGGGGTTAAGAACTTCAAAAGAGTAGTTGGGAAGTAGCTACTTATCTGACAGCATCTAAGCTGGCATGGGTTACTCTTCCTTCCAGCTCAAGGCCTCAAACCGCAGGGTACTCTAAACCTTGAAAATAGCATTTTACCACTGGGGCCTTGGTAAGCTGCAGCTATGACACTCCTGCAGCTGGGAACCTGGCTGGCAGCCAGAACATGGCTCCAGCAAATCAGGGTCTGGTTTTGGGTGGATCGCACTGCTGCCATGTGCGCTGTCCCACTTTTTTAAGGTGCGGGTTTTTTTGACCCTGGGATCTCTCAGGGTCAACCCCTCCCCTCCCCCCGTGCGGCAAGATAGCAGCATGGGGAATGCCTGCACGGGCAGTGAGTGGTGCCACAGATGGGTCTGTGGCACCATATACCACACACCCGCACTTGTCTGGACATGGCCAAGGAAGGCATGCAGGGGCTGGAGCATCAACTCCCAGCTCCAGTCAGATGGCATTCCTCAAATCGAAAGTTGGAGTGACAGAAACTGCAGTTTTCCAGTTTGAAACAGAGTTCAAACTGGAAGAACAATACAGGCAGGTTCTGGAGATCAAGAAACAGGGGAACCAGAAGCCCCATATTGACACCTATTTCACCACTGTTGAGAAGATTTATGAGTTATAGCTTCCCTGAAGATAAGATGTTTTGTCAGCCTATTGGGGCCTCATTTTACCATGGCACACAGTCAGATCAGAAGGTATTCTCCAAGGCATTTAAGGAAGCCTTAAAGAAATTTAAAAAGTTACAATTAAACTGACCCTCAAAGCATGTGTGAAGATTGTATTGCTATGTAAAAGCACAAAGATGGTGGACGTAACAAACAGCTTGGGTTAACCTTCACAAATACAAAGGTTTCAGGTCAGTCCCCTTGATATTTTATGCCAGACTGTAAAGTTAAAACAATTGCATGGGATGCATTCCCCACCCCGCCCCGCAACTTAAAAAGGTGGTTATTGAATAAGAAATCAAAAAGACTTCCTAATAGCAGGCCAAGAGGTGAATAAATATGTGTATAGTTGATCCAGTGCTGAAAGTAGATCCATAGGGGACTGGCCTAAAATGAGGTTGCCAGGAAGGAAAACAAGCGGAGGTATCCCGGAAATAGGATGCGAGTAATACTAAACTGATGTGACAACCCTAAATACCCTTTTAAGAGTGATTCCAGAGATCTGCAATGCTATTCCTGTCAGATGGTCCGGGTGCTTGGGTTTAAAAACAAAGAAACTGTCAATGAATTTTGGTGGATTAAAGTGCTGTCTGCCCAGCGAGGAAAGCAGCCTGCATCTCAAGCCATGAGCCATACAGCATGTGAACATATGAGTTTAAACCCCAAATAACTGTGTGTTTATGTTGTGCATTCGTAAGTATGGCTCCATCTGATTCCTAGTGGGAAAACTAGAGGTTAAGGAGGAGGTATTCCAGGGATATCAAGAATCCTAGAATCATAGAAATTAAGGGCTGGAAGGGATCTTGAAAGATCGTTGAGTCCAACCCCTCTGCTCTGGGCAGGAATACTGCAGAGATCAAATGATCCCATGCTGCTGGCTTTGCTAGAGCACCGCCCACACCAGCACAAAGCCAGTCCTCCCCCTTTCTAGAGTGAGGGCCAGAGCCTATCTCCATCACCACTGCCTTTGCTGGAGTGATGCCCACACCAGCAAAGCCAAGCATACAGACTGCACCAACAGAGTGCAGGCGTGGTGCCTGGAGGGTTCAACTGGGGAAGCCCTGAGCAGGGAACAAGGGAAGCCTGGGGGTGTGCTCTGGACTTGAGAGCCTGGGAGCTCTACTGTAGGCTTTCCTCGGTCAAAGAGGCCCTACTCGCCTGGAGGAAACTAGAATGCTGCAGCCCCAGAAGCTCCTGACCCTGACTGGCTGAGAAGGACAGGAATGAACGTGAAGGCCTCTGGACACGACACTGAGGGGCACTCACCAGAAAATGGTGAGGGGCAGCAATAAACAGTTTGTTTATCCAGAATGAACTTTTGGGATCCTGGGCAGGAAGAAAGAAGCCTATCTGCAAGGAATAAACCCCCGCCAAATCAGGTATCTCTGAAATGCTCCCAGTCTAAACTGGGGCACAGGTGACTGATTTAAGACTTGGAGGATTGTGGAGGGAGTGTAGAGGGGATTGTGGAGGAGCTCCCAATGGTCCCCATGAGCCTCAATCAGGATGGCGTCCATCTGCATGGAATAGAGGCTACCCGTGACTGGTTCCCAGAGAGAGGGATGTGACTGATGGATTAGACATTGTGGTAGTGGTGACAGCATAGTAGGATGGTGGGTCCACCACAAATGTCAGGGAGTAAAAAGTTTGCCAAAGCTACCAGCCTGGCAAGACAAGAAGGTCCCATCAAAAGAATTCTACCTTTTATATGTAAACTAATCGTGGGCGAGTCTGGAGGTGGGGCTATATCCTTCTGCCCGAGGACATTAACAGGCAAGTCAGTTGCTCTCAGCTGTGGCCTGTTACAGCCCCCTTCCACCACCTCTGCCTGGGTGCCAAAAGAGCTTATTATGCCTCTAACATATTATTTTTTTAAACCAGACTTTGGGACTAAAGGAGCTAGATCGTGGAGAAGATGGAGGTACAACAGAATGATGCTGCAGCTGAGAGTATACCCCAATGTGGGGAGACTGGGGCATAGCAGAATGCTGTTGTGAAACAATTTCTATCTGGAAGTTGGGGAAACTGAGGCAAAGAAGAAGTAAAGAAAAACACGTCCCCCCCCGTCAATGGATGAGAAAAGCCCCAGTGAACTGTACAGCAGCCAAGTGGCTGCTGCTTATAGCAGGAGCACTTTTTCAGACAACAGACTGCTTATCTTGAGGTCCAGTGATCAAGAGATTTCAAACTGGAGCCCAGATGGATAAGGGAACAAGAAAGGAATAGAGACAAATGCTTTCCTGACCTATGGACAACCAGGGTTCAACTTATACTTCAACTCTTGAGAGGGTCTGCAAGAAAAGTTGGCTGGGGTCAGGGCTATGCACCTGGGTCCCTGCCATTACCACGGGACTGGGGCCTGCATTGGTTGCAGTCAGAAGGAGCCGCTGCCACCGCCTGGGCTGCTTAGAAAGGCGCAGGGCGGGCTGGGAGCTGGTCACAGTGGTGCATGGGCTGTTGCAGGGGAGGAGGGGAGGAAGGGGTGCTGACCGCCCCATGGGGGCATTCTCATCTCTTATGGGGACGCTCAACCGCCCCTGAGCTCCCCCGTAATTTGAACCCTGTGGACAACTCTGAGATGGAGAAAAAACCCTGGGGAGGAAAAGCCATTTCCTCATCTGACCCAGTGGAACAAGAGTCCAAGCGTTATTGCTAAGTTAAATCTAACACTATACTGTGAATTGGAACAAGCCTACTCTGATTTTCCCCAGCTGATCAAGGATTTGCTTCCGACACCATCTAGGGCAGAACCACACTGAAAAGGAGACCTTGTGCTGCAGCTAAGAAATCCACGGTTGTACTATATGAGTCCACCTACAGTAAAGTGTAGGAAGCAAGCCAGTCATCTGAGCGCTGCGCACAAGAGGGACTAAAGCCTGTAACCATGGCAACCTTATAGAAGCTATCTAGTATTTGATATTACATTGACGAGTTACTCAGCTACTCAAAATCCAACCTAGTCATACGCGCACAGTGTGCTCCAAACGAATCAACAATTTCTAGCTCAGTACCACTCTGATTGGTCTCCCACACATATTGTCCTCAGTATTGTTCTCAATAAGCCACTCAAACTACAGCTGTAGTAAACAACCAGTTCTCTCCTCCACTAAAATACATCAACAACACAACTGAAACTATATCGTTAGCAGCAAAAACACAGTTAGTGTCACTGAAAATTGAGACAGGAAAAAAATGTTTTTTGCTTGTAAAGAAAGGTCTTGGGTTTGCCTCAACCTTAGCAGCCAGATATTATTATGCTGTAACTACATTCTTTCCTGTATAGCAAGCATTTGAATATACAGGTTACTGACAAGTGTAAATATCCATGCATGTTTGGAGGTTTCTTTTGTTTTTCTTTTGTGCCAGTGTTATCTACAGGCATGTTTCTAGGACATCCCCTTCTCCTCTTATCCCACTTTAAAAGATGCAGCATACCTCCACAAGGTGATTCAAGTGGGAACTAAGGCACATTTCATTTTGGAGGAACACAATTCAGTGTTATGCTGAACACCCCCCTTTTAGCCTGCCCGTGTTCGTTTTCATGAATGAAAATAATTCATTTTTCTGTTTTATTTTTCCATAATTGACTTTTCAAGAATAGCTAGATATTTAAGGCATCTGTTTCAAATGGTTTAGGAATAGTTATTTGTAGTATCATAAATATGTAGTAGGCTTTGGAATACAGGAAGAGACATTTGGCCCCAGAGACTTACCAAAGAAAGTAACACTAGAATGAGAGGGTATGAAAAAGCAAAGAACAACACAGTTCTCAAAAGGACAAGAATAGTATATCACGGCTTCCCAGAAAGCTAACACACATTTTCAAGATAAATAGGATGAAGGTTATTTAAAAAGCTGCACTGACCTTGACCTTTCAAACCCACAGGGACAGGAAAAAGAGAGTACAGGCACATATTTGGGCCAAATTATTGGGGCATGCCTCAAATACAAAAGCCCTTTTCCCTCTCCCCCACTCCCAACATGCTTCAACAGAATACAAAAGGACCAGTACATTCCTATGGAACATGAAAATAGAGTGTCACCCAAACCAGCAAATCCCTCCTCACGTCCTTTTCCCCAAAAACTCAGGCATCATGAGCTAAGGCAACCTTCCATAACCTGGACATGAAACATGTCTTGACCTTTTACTTATGAAGGACAAAAAACACTCATGTTACCTCCTTGGTTCTTCATAGTTGCAAGAGAAAGGAGAAAGGATATGACCATCATCTGAAGACTTTCCAAATGGATCTCTGATTTTGTGTGGATGAGCTATGATTCGAGTGTATTCCACTACAGCTCATGCAATATCTGCAGCATCACTGAAAAATTCATAAAATCCCAGCCTTCTGCAAAAAATCCAGTTGAAAACATATTTATACATTTGTGAGACTTTATGGAGCCTCTGAAGCCTTCTGATTGGATGCTGCTTTCAGCAAAACACCAGTCACTGCTATCCTGACTTTTAAGATGCCACCTCTGAATGGACCGGGCATTGCGTTGGAGTCACCCACAGCGGAATGCATTCATGGGCAATATATCAAAACTTCTTTTGTCAAGTAACTAAATAATTCTTGTCAAGTAAGTAGATTCTGTCTATATATTCTCTTGGTAACACAAAGCTATTTTGAAATTCTCCATGTTCAGGGTTCCTGGGTGCTGGCAGCTGAGAACACAAAAATGACACTTGCCCAAGCCCCAAAAGGCATGAGTGGGTGGAAAGAGCAAGGAGTCATTAAAAAAATCATGCAAGCTGGGTAAAAGTCTTAATTTCAAAGCCAATTATATTTGGTTTATATTGCTTGAATGTTAAATTAAAATATAATTTTGGATTATTTCTGTGGTTTATCTTTTAAGGATAAATAAAATGCAAGAGGGAATGGCTGTGAACAAGTACCATTTCTCCAGCTTTCACTGCACTAGCAGAAGTGTGCTATTCCCTTTCAAAACATAAATAAATATGTTAAAATGTGGTTCTTTTAAAGCCTGTGCTAAATTTGCTTGCAAATTTGCTTGCAAACAAAGGCCCCATCCTGCAACGTGGTAGGCCTCTATTTGCAAATCATGTGAGCAAATTCAGGGTTTTACTGAATAATGGTCTAAGTGTTCTTATCTCCAACCAAAATCTCCTCACATACCTGTTGTGGGAAGAGGAAAGAACTCAAAGAAATAGTCAGGCAAGTACCATGGTAGAAAAATGTGTTCCCACATGAACAGGAAATGAGATCTGCCCAGTTTATGTAGCTGTTAGAAAAATTAAAATGTCTTATACTACCAATCATATCTTGGAATTTATTCTGGTTTTAGCAGGGAGAGAATAGACAGGTGATATTTGTCTGACAGCATACACAGAGAAACCTACTTCATATTGTTCAAAGGTAGAGGTATTTCTCAGCTAGATAACAATTCATGTATGAATTTCACGCTGGCAAAAATAGAATTCTCAAAATTGCTCTGCAGGAAGCTATGAATAATTAAAGAGCAGCTGGAAGACGTCCACTTACACATAGCAAGTGAATTTCCATACAATTCGCAGCAAACAAAAAGCCATCCCTATGTACAGAAAAACTCTAAACCAGTCAGAGAGTAGTGACAAATGAACATGATGGTTCTCTTGGTAGTCTCCAGCCTAATATTATTACAGTGAAGAATCACTGTGTATATCCATGTTCAGAGTATGGCATTTATGAAAGAATAACTCTCTGGTTGCCAGCTCTATAAAAGAGAGAGAGAGAGAAAGAGAAAAGTAATTTCTTTTGAAAAAGTGTGAGAAGGCAGTCATGATACTTCAGATTAGTCACTGAGCACAACACTCTGTACTGAACTTTTTGGAAGTACAGTACCAAGCTCACAGCCTAGGAGCAAAAGCCTTTCTGCCACGTCTGCTGATGTAAAATCACTGCGAACAGCTGATTTCAGGATGTTCTGGCACCCAAAATAAACCCAATGTACAACAGGAAACATTGTCATTAGGCTGGAGGGCCTCTCAGAATAAACTTCTGCACATTTGTCCCCTCAGGCAGTCCTATGTGATACCTTCTCTGAGGAAATGCCTTTATGTGGCTGCAGAAGCACAAAGGGCCCTAGCAGAGAGGAGAATCCTCCCTTGAGAACTCTTGAAAAAGGTGACCAGGATATTGGCTATAATGGAGGGTGCTTTGAACTCTGACTGGCTAAAAGCAGGGGTCAACAACATACAGCACACAGGCTGGGTGTCTCCTGTAGAGCCACTGGATCCAACTTGCAGGGGGGTGTTCTGGTAGCTAAGAGATTCTCCTGAACCAGGGCCGGGCAATAAGGAGCTGCACCAGGATGGGGCATTTGAGGGCTGTGCCCATGCTGCTGCCACTTCTCCCTACTTTCTGACTGCAGCAGGGGCACAGCTTCCAGCCACCCTATGTGCCACAGCTCCTCATTGCCCAGTCTCATTGTGGATGCCCCGCAATGCTAGAACACTTCCAAAGTCTTACACTGCTAACACCGCTGAATCAAGCTGTGTTGTTCTAGACTACCATTCAGAAAGGTTGCTGACAGCTGCTTAGAGGAACATATTGCCATACTATGCATGAAGTATATTTACTCAAACTTTGTCCAGGAGGCTAAAGGAAGGGTCCCTGTGAGTATTAAGGAAGTGGAGAATTGCCAGAGAATAGAACAGCCATGACCACACTGATTCCTGATTCTTCAGACACTTTCCCTCCTCCAGCCTGCTTCCAATGTACCTTTGGGGAATCTCCCAAGTCAGGGTATCTGTGCAAGGGTGCAAAGTATTAGGGCTGTGTGAACCTTTGGCAGAGATTCAGCCCAATTCGGTGGCCAAATCTCCGAATCCAAATCAAATCAGAGAACCCTTTAATCGCTCCAAATTGAACCAGAACCCTCCAAATAGATTCAGAGAGATTTGAAAAGATTTGGCAATTCAGACATAGACACAGCTTTAAGTGTTTTTTCTACATACCTCTAGGTAGCCAGCAACTTGTCAACGCTGTGATGGTAGGGCACATGAAGTGTCCCACAGAAGTGTGGGGGGCTCCCCGGTGCACTCAGCAGCAGACCCAGAAGTGGACCAGAAGCACTTTCAGTCTACTTCTAGGTCTGCCAGGTAGCATGGGAGAGGCCCCCCATGGCCAGTTGCTGAGCTGGCGGGGGTGCAGGGGGCCTCTTGCACGCTCACTGGTGGACCCAGAAGTGGACCAGAAGTACTTTGGATCCACTTCTGGGTTCTCTGTCAAACATGTGGAGAGCCCCCTGCACTCCTGCGAGACGCTCCATGTGCCTCAGCCTTGCAGCGTTCACAAGCTGCGCTGATAACCTCAAAGTATGTAGAAAAAACATTTAAAGCTGTGTCTATGTCCAAATTGCTGATTCTCTGAATCAGCATCAAATCTTCAGATTCACTGCCTAAGATCTGGATGGGAAACAAAAATTCTATTTCACAGAAATATTTGAGGTCAGTCAGTCTTCCTGTCTCTCTCTTTCAATATCTTCTACTGCAGCTATTTGACCTTATAAAAATGTTAAATACTCATTGAACCAAAGAACAAGAAGATTAATTCTGCAGCCCTGTGTCCAGGGATTCAGCTGGAATACAGGAGATCCAGGCAGGTTTTGAATCACACTTTGACTCCTGGGGTTCTGCAAAAATAAAAAAATTTAAAAAGGGCTGCCCATCACCATGCCCTAATAGAATTGGAGACCCCTCCTCCCCCCTCAGGTCATGATTTTTAAATTTTACAGGGCGGGGGCTCTTGTTTCTTATGGGGGGCTCGCCCTCCCCCATTATTCAAACCCTGGATCCAGGTGCAAGTCCTTCCTCTGAATCAGGCAGAGCTTTATCATATGTCTTCAGCCTCATAGGAGAGTGCTTTAGCCATTCGGGTGGCTGTATTCTGGGGCAGCAACTGTAGGAAAAGGGATCTTTTTTCAGTTTTGGTGACAAATTCTATCTTGAACCTGAAGAACCTCCCAGTAAGAGTTTTGTAGAATGCAACACATTCAAATTTTCCAATGCAAAACATGTTTCATTGAAAAATTCCTGATAGTTCCATAGTAAATAAGAAGTTGTAATCCCACAATCCAGGGGAATTTGCAGTGAATGAGGTCTTGCTGGATTACATACAATCTTTGATACCATTACTATCAGGCTGCCAAGATATTCATTGGACAAAAAGGCCCATATCAAGAAGCTGCAAAGCAGGGATAAAAGAAAATATGAAATTTTGGCTTTAAAAAAGTCTTAATTTTGCTCTTCATAGATTTCATAGACATTAGGGCTGGAAGGGACCTCGCAAAATCATTGGGTCCAACCCCCTGCCCAAGGGGCACAAGTCTGCTGGGGTCAAATGATCCCAGCAAGATAACCATCCAAGTGAATCTTAAAGGTGTCCAGAGTAGGTGCTTGCACCACTTCTGGTGGGGGAGTCTATTCCAGATTCTGGGGATTGGATGGTAAAGAAGTTTTTCCTTATGTCCAGCCTAAAATGGTCCTCCTGGATTCTGTGACCATTAAACCTTGTCTTCCTTTGGGGTGCCCTGGTGAACATATGTTCTCCCAGTTCCTGATACACACCCCTTACATACTTTTAATCACTTCTGTCATAGCATGATTCATGTAAACAACTTAAACAGAGTGACAAAGTACCTTGTACATGGGTGTGGTGAAGTTTATCATTCTATCTGTTTTATAAGGTGCACCTGCAAGTTGACAGAAGTTACCTGGCAATCTCCAAAACTGGTCTTACTGAAAAGTGACATGTGCAAGGCTGTATTTTTTTAAAATATTCTTTATATAATTGACTATAAGCATTTATACTATATACGTTGATAATATTAATCCTCTGTGTTTCCAGAGCTCTCTTTTTGTATACTGTCCTTGCTAGGCACTCAAATCTTGGCAGCTTGCAGGCCACTTGAAAGATATTTTCTGCCTAAAATACTGTAGTATAGTTATGTTTGCAGAAGCATTTCAGTACCTTAATTATTTCTCCCTTCCATTGGAAAATGTGAACAGCTTTATTTGGCAAAAGGCTACTTATGTGGGTTGTTGTTTTAAATGAAACAAGTCAAGTTATCAGTGGTGTGTTGGCAAACCCTTTCACTGAGAGGTGAGCCAATCAAAGCAGTATGTAACATTATTAATATATTTATTTATTCTTACTTGACGTACGCTCACAAATGATGGTGATTTCCACAGTACTATGTCAGATTTTGGGCTAAAGATAGAGTACATGAACTTTGACTAGCATGAGGCAGTCCTGTAATTCATATTCAGCTATGTTAACCATTTCAGTACTCCATACAAGGAATGGCCATGGCAGCTGTATGTACCAGTCTCATCCTGAAGTGTAAATTTTTTAACTTGAGTTGCAGTGCCAAATCATTGTAAATTATGTTTTCATATTTAAAAAAGGGTTGGGCAAGGTAAGGTTACCACATACATAATAACTGACACAAAACTACAAATAAGAAATGAAAAGCTAAAGCTAAGCCACATAACAGCATGTTCCTTCTCCTTATTCACCATGGGTAGATGCCCAATATTGCTATACCTCACAAAACATCCATCATAACATTAACTTTCCACCCTGAAAAAGTAAAGGTCTTCAAATCCCTCTCCTGATTGAATGTGCATACCCAATGTCAACATTTTTGGCAACAAATGTTTATATTGACCTTCCCCAGGTACAGTAAAAGCCCTGTTATCCGACATGATTGGGGAATTGGGGGTGCCAGGTATCTAAAAACTCTGGTTATCTGAGGCCATCTGTTTTTGGCCAGATGTGGAGTGGGAGCAGGGAGGGGGGTGGAGGGGAGGCGGTGGCAGCGGCTAGAGCATAGCAGCACAGAATGGACATTTTGGCTGGATGCCAAGCAGTGACAACACAGGGTGGTGGGTGGCAGTGGCAGCTACTACATGCAACTTTACCCTGCCCCGCCCCGGAATTCTAGTTAATAGAGTATTCCGGTTAGAAAAATGCTGGATAACAGGGCTTTACTGTATTTGTGCCAATTATCTGTGTTGCTGGGCACTAAGATGTGCCTGCTCCTTTAAGGACAGGAGCAGCCTAGCCAGGAGGCTCTAAAAGCTGGGCAGTGTATCACAGCTGTGGGTTACCTGAGCAACAGGCTAATAATATAATTAGTGGGCACCTGCAGATGGTCAGCTGACCCGAAGGAGGCAAAGGCCTCCAGCAACAGCCAGGGAAAAGAGCTCCTGCACAGGGAAACTTCTCAGGGATGTTGGTTGCCCATTCTGCTGCCTGCAAGATTAGTAAGGCTCCAGGAGCTCATATGGTCCCCAGGGCTAGGAGACATGCTATACAAGGGAAGAAGTTGGCCTTCTTAAAGGGGCAGAGCACAGCCTCTTTTTGGTTATTGTTACATTACAGCCCAGGGGCTTATGTTTGTGTTATTGTCTGTACTGGAAGTTTGGGAAGAGGCTCTAAGGGGAGGTTCATAGTTTCATAGTAGCCACCCTAACTGTAAACTTGCCTTCTGATCTCTAACCTAAACCTAGTCTCCATCAGCTTATTACCATTGTTCCTCATCACCCCAGGTAGTGCTGGAGAAAAAAGGGCTCTACCTATTTGCTAATGATCTCCCCTGATGAGTTCGTAGACAGCCACCAGGTCCCCCCTCAGCCTCCTCTTGCTGAGACTGAACAGGTTCAGGTCCCTCAGTCTCTCCTTATAGGGCCTGTCCTGCTGCCCTCTCACCAAGTGGGTGGCCCTCCTCTGAACCCTCTCCAGGCTGGCCACATCGCTTTTGAGGTGCGGCACCCAGTACTCCAACTGTGGCCTGACCAAAGTCACATAGAGGAGGAGTATCACCTCTCTGGACTGGCTTGAGATGCACCTTTGGATGCATGACAAGGTATGGCTGGCCTTGCTGGCTGTGGTCTGGCATTGGC
>NW_017728950.1:7233241-7246897 GCF_001723895.1 Crocodylus porosus | reverse complement strand
TGCATTTGTCTACATTGAACCCCATCCTATTCTCATCTTCCCACTTTTGTAGTCTGTCTAAATCTATTTGCAGCCTCTCTCTCCCTTCAAGTGTGGCCACCTTACCCCATATCTTAGTGTCGTCAGCAAACTTGGAAAGCGTGCTTTCCACCCCCTCGTCCAAGTCATTGATGAAGATGTTAAACAGTGCAGGCCTGAGCCCTAGGGTACCCTGCTGCTCACATCTCACCAGGTTGAGTACAGCCCATCCACCACCACTCTCTAGGTGTGCCCCATCAGCCAATTTTTTACCTATCCAACTGTGTAGGCATCGATGCCACAGTCACTTAATTTATTGATGAGGATAGGGTGAGAGACAGTGTAAAAGGCCTTCTTAAAGTCTAGAAAGACTACATCCACAGCAACACTATCATCCAAGGATTTAGTTACTTTGTTATAAAAGGCAGGACCTGCCTTTGATAAACCTATGCTGACTGCCCCTGAGTATGATCTCCCCTGCAGGCCCCCCACAGATGTGATCCTTGATGATTCTCTCCAAGATCTTCCTCAGCACCAAGGTGAGGCTTACAGGCCTATAGTTACTTGGGTCCTCCTTCCTCCCTTTCTTAAAAATTGGGACCACCTTAGCCAGTTTCCAATCCCCCAGCACCTGGCCAGATGACCACGAATGCTCATATAGTCGGGCCAAGGGCTCCATGATGACCCTTGCCAGCTCCCTCAACACCCTTGGGTGGAGGGCATCTGGACCTGCAGATTTTAAAATGTCTAGCCTTTCCAGAAGATCCCTAGCTACATCTGTGCTGACTGAAGGCCTGACAGAGATATCCCTGAGATTGTCCCTACCTCTGGGATGTCCTGGTCCCTGTTCAAGAAAACAGACGCAAAGAAACTGTTAAAAATATCAGCTTTCTTGTCTGGCGTAGCCACAAGATTACTGTTTGCATCTTGTAGGAGGCTTACATTGCCTTGTGCCCTCTTCTTGCTCCCAATGTACTTGAAAAAGGACTTTTTGTTGTCCTTAATCCTGGACACTAGCCTGAGCTCCATCCCTTCCTGTTAGTGCCCAGAAGGGTGCAACTGGACAAGGGCCAGAAAGCCCAGTACCAGAGGAGTGCAGCCACATAGGGCCAGGGGGCTTAGCACCACCGGGACAAAGATACATGGGGTCCAGAGGTTCTGGTGTCAGTGGGGTACAGCAAACAGGGGCCAGGGGTTTAGCAACCACAACAGACTGAGTGGAGCTAGTACCTCAGAGCCAGGTCCAACACAGTGGGCCTAGGCTAAAAGGCATAGGCAGATTAAAGGGGTCAAGGCCAAGTAGGCCAAGACCTCAACAGAGGGAACAACATCTATGAGGCATGGGGCATGGTAATGCTCCCAAGGCATAGGACATGGTAAAGGGCAAGTTTGGAGCCACACAATTAGCCCAAAAATGTCAAGGTGCCCCATGTACCACAATATTTGGGTGGGGTTCAGCAAAGTGCCCCAAAACCAGCAAGGTCCTATGAGGGTCAGCGGGCTGGGGCCATGAGAAGGCCCATGGGTAGCCTTCTAATTTATTACTTTACCATCAAGGTGTGGCAGACAAGACAAGAGCGCGCCTTCAGGGTAGAGCTGACATGGTTGTAGAGCCACCAGGGGTTTCACAACTATCCATGGGGACCCCAACCCATGTTGATCTGAATCATTAAAACTGAAAAACAAAGGTGATACCTGAAGCAAATTCATTCAAATATCCAAATAACTTTTTTCATGAATTACCCAGATCTAATTAATACATACTTTCTTGCTTCATGACCTATATACGCTGTCTTTAGTTGAAAAGTCAGATTCTGTTACTTTCTACTACACCAAACATCCATAGCTAATGGAGACAGGAGCAGGACCATTTGGTGAAGGAAACAAAAAACGAGAACATGGAGAGGTTAGAGTGGTTGTAGTCTGGCAAAGGAGGTGCTATTAGACTGATGCACATATTAGATTTTGCAAACATTACATTACAGCCATTATCTTTAACAAGACTGGACTGTGAAGAAAAGTGCCGAGATATAAACAAAGACAAAAGCACATATATTACATAGAGAAACAGACCAGACCAGGTCAAAATGTGTGTAGTTAAGGACCTATGGACTCTGGGTGCATATTCCAAAGTAGCATAAGTATCTGCATCAATCAGTTTCTGAGTTTTTACAGTCACCATTTTCATGATCTGGGCCAAGGCCAACCTGAGTCTCCAAGGCACTTACTATCAGAAACTGGGGTGGATCAAGTATTTTCCAGTGTTTCCATAGATGGAAATATAAAAATTATTAAATAAATGGTAAATAAGTAAACAAATCGATACTATTCCATTGTTGGAGGGCTAAGAACCTCCCCAGTCCTGGGCATGTAAACTATCTACACATTTGCCTAACACTTCTGTATGTTATCCGCTTGCATTTTGCAAGACTTTGCTTCCTCCAGGTTTTAGAACTGAATGAAAAGCAAAAAGATAATCAGGAGTTCTACTATATAGTTTAGCATTCAGAAACACATTTCCTCTCATTTTTATTTCCAACATAAATGTTAGATCATTATTGCATCGGTCTGCATCACTGATATAACTTGACATGAATTTGCATAAGACAAAGTGTCTGATGTAACTTGATGAATCATTCAGGAAACATGAAGAAAGAAATCTGGCTAGTTGGGGTTTTTTCATGGTATTAAAGGTACTTTCAAGTATTCGAGCAAGAAACTCAATAGCTTTTGAAACAGGCTTTTGAGTCTAGCATTCATCCCCCACATTTTATGCATCATCTTTACTTTAGCTGTTAAAGTGTCACATCTTTCCATTTCGCACAGCTCATGTTGGTGAAGCAGCGGCTATGCTGTAACAAATAGCATTTTTAACCAGCCAGAAGCAGTGGCTTCAATAAGGGGCTGATTCTGTCATGCTCATTCACACTGAATTACAGTGAATACACCTTTTTTTTTTAACAATCAACCCTATTGATATCTGAGGACAGAATGAAGCTCTCAATATATTGTATGATATGCTTGCTAGTGCAGTAAAGTGTGCTCTTGACACATCAAAAACATATTTTTCTATGTCACAACAGCATTTTCCAGCTTACTTCTTACTATATAATTGCTACAAATTTAACAAAAATATTGAATAGACAAATTTTCTGCTGCACAGGAGCTCAGCTGGTGATGGTGACAGTGACAACAGCATGGTGGGAGAGTACTTTCCCTTTCCCTGCCCAGTTCCCTGGGAGCAGGCATGGGAGGGTGAGGGGAGAAGGTACTCTGCACCTGACAGCTCTGCTGCTGTCCAGGCCCCAGCTGAGCTCAGCCCTACACAGCCCAGATGAAGCAGGCAGAAGCAGGTCTGTAACTTCTCCTACCCCTGGGACAGAGGGAAAAGCAGCAGCAGCAGGTGAGGGAGGGGATGTGAGGGGACATTCCTCAGAGCATAAAGGGGAAGGCAGAGGGGATTCTCATCTGCTTTAGGGACATAAAAAAAAATACCCAGATGCAGCACCTGCACAGGTGGCAGAGGGAGGTACAACTACACTTGTAATGTGGGGTGCTGCTCCTGCACCCCGCTTTGGGAAACCCTAGATCCACCCCTGTACATCCGTATGTACATACATACATAAGTATGTATAGGACACTCAAGTAGATATGGAAGCACTCTGCCCAACTTCTGATTTTGCTTTTGTCTTGGCCCCTTACTGTCATTTTAGGGGACACTAGAATTAGGGCTTGTTCTGGCTTTTAGAACAGCAGTGAACTTCATGCTGTATGGTCATGCAACTAGGATATGAATTTCTCCAAGCTAACAGAAAACTGCAGATATTTGTCTTATAATCTGCTCTAGTTATAAGAAGGTAGTTATCAGGTTTACAACTATCATTTCTTCTTCACAGTCAGACAAGCATGATAGGAATCCAGTCCCAGTACTGCAATACCCATGACCTTTTCCTCTGGATTTCTTTTCCCCACCTAAAAAGTAACAAGTTCCACTGAGACAACATGAAGTTATTAATATTTCATCGTGGTTTTTTTACTTTGAAGTAGCATAGTATTTTATTTTTATTCACAACTAACAGACATTTTCATTCTTTTTCAAAATGTAAAGAACATAGCTGACACACCCAAGGAAAGCTGACTTTTCCAACATGATATTTGTTCCTTGCCAATGGTAGCATCATGTTTTACACTGTGCCAGGAGTGGCTGGAAATTTTCTTTCAAAAGAAAATCCCCTCTTCTTTTCCTATTGTTATTTGTAAGTAACAAAATGAGTTCTTTGAAGGAGTGGCTGTGCTCCTTCTTTACTCAAAAGAGTTCCCTGCAGGCCCAGTAAGAAAGCAAGCTCCCAAGTGGCCTGTGTTAAGTGATCTATGGGTTTTGGTCCCCACAAACTGCTTCCAACATCACTAAGACCATCATTGTCTATGAGCAGTCTTAACAGAAGGACCAAAGGCTAAGTGTGGAGACTCCCTTTACTGCACATGATCTTTTTGGGGCAAATTTAAGGCACAAGTGTGTGTAGCAGGGGCTGACCGTGATATATCTGTCCTGTGGACAAATAGAAAACACTGTTTGCAATGGAGTTCAGCCCAACATCTTTTTGTTCTGTAAGTGTTATCTAGTTTTCTGTGCTCAGTGACAACCTGCACTCTTTGGACCCCCACCCTCCAGGCCCCGCACTTTTGATTTGTAACCTTAATCTAAGGTCACCAAATTTCCTTTTAGTCCCTCCCTTGTTTGAAGGAAAAGCCACTCTCTTTATTCTTCAAGGAGCTACTTAGAGGCCCTTCCTCCCAAACTGGGGTTGGATAGGACAGCATTGTTTGTCATGGGAGGTCATTTGTTGGCCCCTACCAAAAGCACATTTAAACCCCATTCATCACCTCACAGTTTTGAAGTCTATTGTCCTGATTTCCATTTTGGTACCTCCCCTTTAAAGGAATGGAGAGCTGTTCCATTACAAGGGAAAACTCTTTTCTTCAGGGGATTAGTTTCCTTCCTTCATCTGAGCTTATACAGGCTGGCATCATTCACAAGCATTACATCACCATGAAAATTTAACAACAAAAAATAAAAACGGAGGTTAAGAAAAGCATGCAAACCCTGTAATAGAATGGCATGAAACTTACAGGAAACACGAACAAATTATTTTCTTGATGTCATAAAAGAGTAATAAAAAAAATGGCACACTTGCTATAGTGGTCACATGTAAAATCTGCCTTACTATCCAGAACATGGACAAAGTTCACCAATGAATGAATGAATGAATGATTCTTAGCCTTCATTCAAATAACAATTTTTTATGACATGACAGAATTACTCAACACCCAACTTCTGCTGGCTCATTGTAAACAGTCATGAGATCTCAACAATATCATAAATCCAGTGAAATCTTGTTTAAAATAAACTGACAACCACGGCACATGTAACTAAATACTTCTCTCTTTACATACAAGTTATGGAAGCTTAATGCAATGAAACATTATACTCTTTACACTTGGAAAGATGAACTGTACTTAAAATAAAGCAAACTGTGGCCTTCATTCTACAAGTTGAATAGTACTAGCTTTGACCACATGAGAACATATTTAGCAAGTATATTTCTGTGTAGCAACCATTACTCAAAACAAAATGGTTTACCATGTGTTCCCACTATTAATTAGTTGTATTAATCTGTGGGTTCCATCGTATACTTTGAATATAAGATTTTAAGGATAGGTACTGCCCTGACTATGATACACAGACACTACCACACTACAAATGATGATGATCCATTGTGGTTCATGTCCATTTGGGGGAAGCACCAGAGGAAATCAGTTTAGTTTACATTATGGAAGATTTAGATTGGATATGAAGAAAAGCTTCCACTACAAGGGCCATGAAGCTATCTTGGGAGGGTATGGCATCTCCACCAGGGCTAGGGACAGAAATTACATGCAAGTGATCATAAACCAGTTCAAATCTGTAATACAGTGGAGGTCAGGGCACATAAACAACTTTCAAAATGGCCAAAACTAATTTAAGATAAACCTGGATGGATGTAGTATCAGACTTAACTGATTTAGGTTAAATCAGTTTATTGAACTTCTGTTCCAGATCCCCTCCAGATTCGAGTTAAAGCACAATCCCCCAGCATCCCAGAATGCTTTGCATCTCTCCCGTAACTCCCCTGCCCCCACAGGGCAAGCAAGCTAGCCTTGGCTCAAGTTGTTTACACCAGCAGAGCAGGGAGATGTGCTTTAGCTCCCCCCCGGCTTCTGGCCTGGGCCAGTGCAGCCATGTGACTGCATTTCCAGGCCAAAAGTGAATATCGGTTTACTTGCTTATCAGTTCAATCTATGCAGCTTAGACTAAACTGAGAAGATTGAATCAATTCAGCATCAGGCTTTTTGACGATCTGTACTTAGCCTGGAAGTTTGTTAGAACAGGTTAGATAAACATCCTATACACCAACAGTCTCAGTACAGGAAGTGGAAGGGGTGACTACTTGAGGACTCTTGTGGCCCTACAGATTTAAGATTTTGTGAAATTCACCAGTTTAGCAATACATATAGCTGGCTGGATAGCTGACATCAAGGGTTATGCCTTTCTAAGGCCACTGCCTAAGCAGGGAACCAACTTTCAGGAAGCAAAATGAAGGACAAAGGCCTGGAGGCACTGAAGACCTCTGGAACTGGAAAGTGCTTAACACCAGTTCCAGTTAGTGGAGTCACGGTGCATCCCTACAAAGGCCTATTAGCTCTACTGAAAGGAAGGGTTATTTAGCACGGGTGAAGTGCTGCATGAATGGAGCAACGCTGCTTCCCACTCAGAAGCAGTGCAACCCAAAAACAGCATCACTGCATTCCCACAAGGTCAAGCAACAAATGTTGCAGATGTGGCTGGATGCTGCCTGGCACCTATCAGGGACGAGGTCTTGGGAACAAAGAACTCCTATAGATGTGCAGTGAGGCTGCTCCGACTTGCTGTAAATCCAGTGCATTGGAGCAGATTCAATTAATCAAGGCTGCTGTAGCATGGAAATTAACATGCTCCAGCAGCCTCCAGCATCACATGTACTAGCGCCCCCATGCTGAAAAATGATGGCAGAATGCTTTCAACTAAAGCTGGTTTGATGAGCTTTAGTTCAATGAGCTCCACCACCATTTTTCAGCACAGGGACACTCATACACATGACACTTGGGTGCTTTCAATTAGGTTCCATTTTAGGGAGTCCTTGCAGGCATCAGGACATGGTTTTGAAATTGAGGACTGTCCTGTAAAGACTTTGGGCAGCTAGTCACTTTATCACTGCTGTGCCTGCCCTAACTGGCAGATAAGCCTGAGACATAACAAAATGTTTATAGCAAAAACTCTTCTGGATAATCATCAGATTTTTATATTTTTATATTTCTGGGTATAGCTTAGGTTACAGCTATTCAGAACCTGAGCTGTTTCCAGCAGTTACAAATACTAGATGTTGCCCTGATAGACCTTTTCTACTCTTTCTTTCATTCAGATATAACACAAGTGTTTGTAGCTTCTAAGGAACTTTTGTACCCCTAGGGATGAAAGGCATTATATATATACACATCCCAGTCGTACAACAGAGCCATTCATAGCCAACAGCAGTTGCACACTACTTCACCTGACTGCTTTGCCTTACCTACTCTAACTGTTCATGATCCAAGTAGCATGGAGACATTATGTTTTTGCAAATGACAAACTGCTACCTGTTCCAGGAAGATTTCCAATAAACACAAGAGAGTGATATGAATATTCATAAAGCAAGCAGGGAGAGTCCTTATGCATACAACTCTGTATGACTAATATATTGTATTTAATACAGCAACATATCACACTTACCAGGCAAGGCTTCTACTTTATTAATTACAGTCTCACTACCTCAAAGAAAAAATACAAATGAAAAGTGAAATTAGGCTCATCAGGCCAAGCCACACAGCAATATTTTTCATTATTATCAACAAACTAGTGCATTATTTGTGGCAATGCATTTTCTGGTTTGCAGTTTGTTTATAGATTCATCTGAGTATATATTAATATAATGTAAAATTATAGTTTCTGTTCTGTACCCACATCAGCCATACAGAAGAAGACTTAATATGATGAGTCAAGTACAGAACATGAATAATACAGACACAGCCATCAGTGGCTTAAATGTAAGCCTGTGTATACATGAACTGGTGCCAGGGTGTATGTGAATTGGGATAGTATTGATAAAGGACCTTCACAGCCAGTATAGTATTGATAGTATTGATTCATGGACACACCAATGGCAAAGGAAAAAGTACTACAAACAGTCTATAAAATGAAATTTGCTACATTTCTCCAAGTACAGAGAGGGAGGAGGCTTCAGGAAGAGTATTCATAGTATCATAGTATGTATGCCAACTCAAGTTGTTTGCACCAGCAGAGCAGGGAATACTGTGATACCTGAAGGCTTGCCTAGATGTATACCAACTATACAGCTGGTCCAATAAAAGATTACCCACAGGGATTCTTGCCTCTACTTCCCACCATATCCACTTTTGGTTATCACAGGAAACATAGGACATCATTCAGATTTAAGGGCCAAGACCCATTAAAAAAGGCTGCAGCATCAAGCCATCTGCCTAAAAGTTCAGTGAAGCCAAGGGACTGCCATGCTTCTACCCCATTTTTGTCATTGGCATTATAGATATTTAGTACCATTTCCTTAATCACATCCTGAGAAGAATCTGAGCTCCTCCCAAGTGCACCTCAAGAGATTTAGCAGTTCATTTTGTTGAGCACCAAAATGCTTAGTCTCAGCCTTTTCCAGTCAACCCTAGTCTCTTTAACTGCAAATATGGGACGACAAATAGCAAGAATGAGGGCCTTCTAGCAAGACTCCCTGATCAAGCAGGAAATTCCAGGAAAAAATAGTCATGAGTCAGGCTGCCTGTCAACTACTTGCCCATTTACCACAGTGTATCAGTCAATTGATAGGCTGGAGAGTGAGCAGTGGGCTAGGTGTCCAGAAGTCTTGAATTCTAATCCTGGTTCTGACCCTAACTCATGTAAACTTAGAGAGATCATTAAACCTCTATTCCTCTATTTCTCTATTGTAAAATGAGGCTATAATAACTCTTAAGCAGCTACTTCACAGGGGTATCACAAGGTTTAGATGAGCAGTTCTTAAATGTTCTTGCTGGCAACTCCACTTCCAGGCTCATAAGCCCAACAGTCTTGGTTGCATTTGCACTTACAATCCTCATTTCTGCATCTAAATTTCCCTCAGACTCACAACCCTGTTTCTAAGTATCAAAACCCCACTTAAGGGTTGCTGCTGTTAGTTTGAGGGCTGCCAGATACAGAGCTTCTCATAGGAAAAATGGAAAGTTTCATTAATTCAAATCTCGGTATGCAATTATGCCAAAATTACCTAATGCTGTAAACAGGTGAAAACCCAAGCAAGTCAACTGATCTGTGGTCATTTGTACCAAGAGACCATTTCACCCTGTTTGCCTTTTTAAGAAAAAAACACCATTGCTATTTATACCCAGTGCTTTACGACATTCTGCTTGCTAGTAAACCCATTAGAAAGCAAGGGAAACCCAAATAGTACTGGTTATTTCATCCTGTAGGAAATGAATGAATCAATGAATGGAGGCCCACGCTGCCAGACACACAGGCCCTGAATAGTTCCATGCACATTGATGATAAAGGTTGCAGTAAGCAAATACAAAATTGACCAAATATTCTTCTGTCTTTACAAGTGTGGTGGAGTCATAAATGCAGCCCAGCTTGAACGGGCTTGGAAAATCTTCATTTCAATTGGTGGAGCCTGCCAATGGACAAAGAAGCCACTGGGGCTAAGAGGATCTGGGGAGAGCTGCCCAGTGGGAGGAAGCTGTAGCCCAGAAAAGCCCCATAAGACTCCCTCGATGGGACCAGAGTGGCGAGTGATGTCAGTCCCAGCCAATGCACAGCACAGTGCACGGGGCAGGCCATGGGAGGCATCTCAGGTCTCTGAACACTTGGTGCTACACATAGCAGTGCACAGAACCAACAGACCCTGGGAGCTGCATGTGGTGGTTCGGGTCTGCTACCCTTGGCATGCAACGGTGGTGCACAGTGTCCCAAACCTTGGGAGCGGTGCCAGACTGCTCAGATTTGCAACCCCTCCCTGGTGTGAGGCTGGGCATCCAGAGGCACCAATGCAGCGCGGCAGAGGTCCAGCAGGGCCTGGGTTTTGGGACCCACACAAGGCAGCTCGAGCCCCAACAGAAGGCAGAAGGCAAGGCCTGGTTTTCAGGACCTGCATGAGGCTGCCTGAGCCCCAACGGAGGACAGAAGTCAGGGCCCCGAGTGGCCCTAACAAGTCACCTGTGGCTCCAGGAGCCCCTCCCGGTCTGCTCCCTGGATCTGTGAGTACCTGAAGAATGGGTCCCCACAGGGGGTCCCAAGGGATCAGGGCCAAGGGGGGGCCCATTAGGGGCTAAGGAGGTACTGGAACCCTCCCCTTACTCCCCCTAGGAGCAGTGCCAGGGTTTGGCACCCAAGGGGAATGCCCAGTGGTCTCGGCCACATGAGTACACGGAAGGGGAGACTTGTGCCGCATATTTTGTAAATAGTTATTCATATATTGTCATCTTTTAATGTGATCGGGGTTATGTCATCTATCTGAGGTTTATCTGTATTTACTTGTTGTTCTTGTCAGAACGTACCTGTTGATATCTGTTGTTTATCAGCCTTCATTGTACTTACCTGTTGCAGACAGCTGCTTACCTATGTAGGGACCAATGCCCTTTTGAATTGGTGGTCCTTTGGGCCTTTGATTGTAAAGTATAACAGTATTTGCGTGATCTGGATATTGTATACATTTAACAATATTCTCTTATAAATCTGTAAATAGTGTTATGTGTATACCAATAAACCTGTAAATAATTAAGCTGTCCTGGGCTGACTCTATAGACGATTATAGGGGGGCTGGTCTTCACAGCAGACCCCTCTCACAGCACTCCTGCCTGGCTACCTATCCCCTCCAGTTGAAGGGGGGAAGCACATACTGGGGTGCACCTAGGTTACACAAGAAAAAAAAGGAGTTGGAGAGTCAAATACAGTTTTGCTAAGCATCTTTTGCCTTCCCTTCATCCTTTCTAGAGAGTGATAAGAGAGGAGAGAAGAACTTTTAAACAAATCCTGATGTAATCTGAAGGAAACAACCTAAAATATTATAGTTTTTAGATATATCTACCTTATCTATTTTGCCCCCATGTCCAGGATATCTGAATTCCATACAAACTTGAAAGTATTTTTCCTCACAGCATTTCCATTTAGTAGAAAGAAGTATAATTTTCCACAGTCTACAGATAGGTAATTGAGATTCAGGGAGGCCAAGGGCTAAATCAGCAAATGAAGCACTGGGATAATTATTCTCACCACTAGGAACATGGCACCTCTTTTTCTTTTCTTTGTGTTTTCTTTTGCCCAAATTCCCAGCTTAGATCTATTGTGTTCTTGGCACACAATGATTCTCTTATGTTTGTAAATTGACTATCGCTGCAGTACCTCCACCCTAAACAGTCTGCTAGGGGCAGCCCATACAATTGTGGCAGGAGAAAAAAAAGAAATCACGTTTTGGTCATGTGTTGATTCTTGGCATGGAAGTTGTTTAGCAGGACCTCAGCTGGTCTGACTCCACATTCAGTTTCAGGCCTGGCAGTCTATCAAAAATCACCTGACTCCTGGCCAAATCTAAATTGCCTACTGTTGTGTCTGTAACTGATGGCCAGATGCTGGAGCAGACTTATCCAATTAGCAGTATCCTCCATTTAGTGGCAGGACTTAGTGTACATGCATTCTGAATATAAGTACAGCTCATCAGCAATAGTTCTACCAAATGAGTCAAAGAACAAGCTTTCTCTGCCTGAACCAACAGAAACTATTCTAGGGTCAGCTCAGAGGAGAAATGCTTTTTATGTGATAGGTAGTTTAGTCAAGAAAAGTGAGTGCTGCCACTCTAATTTTGTAGTAATGGATCAAATGGCTTGGCCTTCTCCCAATTCTTTTATACACACGCACACCAGACAAACACAGGATATCTATATGTTTTAGAGGATATCTATCTGTCTATCTATATCGCTACATAGATATATTTATCTATATTTATATTTATATATATCTATACCTATATCCTCTAGAACACAAGCACAGCTCTCATTTTCAATTGGGCTTGCCAAATGCTGGTCAAAAACAGAAGCCAATGATTTGGCTTTCAACAGATTAATGGAACCCTCACTGTGTGTGTAACATGCCCTTGGACTGACTCAAAGCAAGACACTCATAGACATACCTATATGTCAGATACACCTGTAGGAGTTTCATCCCCGCCTTTTCCCCCTCAAAAAATAAAGCATATAAATTAACTATGCTAATCTGATCTGGAAGTTACTTTCTGCAAACCTAACATATAACTCCCACAAACCCTAAGAGTACGTAGAACGATGTATTCATCCAAAGATCTTCCAGCCTTCAATCAGCTACCCCGATATGCTATTACATTTCTGACTATATTCATCCATTGTGACTGCTTTTACTCAGTTGCAAACCAGCAATGTGCTTCCCATGCTGACTAAACAACCTTTGTACATCCTGTGGGCTAGATGATTCAGCACATCCTAGAATTACAGCATAAGCTGAGATGTTTATAGGAGACAGAGTCATAAATAGGGTCAACTTCCAACAGTTTTCCCACCTGAGGAAACAGCATTAATTCCTTGGCTCAGCATCATTTGCACAGAACACAGTGTAAAGACCACTGGGACAGCTATGTTATGACCATATTAAAAGTCGTAGAAATACCAGACTTCCTACATAGATTCCACATAACAGAAAAACAAAGCCCAGCTCCATGAAAAGGCACTATTAATAAAAATGAAGGAAGGCCTACATGAAGCAATCAGTATGCTGTCATCTTAGGTCCTCCCTCCTTCTAAATGTAACTTTTTAGTAGTGGAATGAGGGGTGGAGGATGTTGGAGGGGTGGAGGTTATGTTTAAGGAAAGAGAGAGAAAGGTGTGTGCAGTAAAGAGTGGATTCACAAAGGCACATAGAAAAGTATTGACAGTGGGCAAATACTAAAGTTTGCTTAAGACATGTACTCCATTTTAAATTCACGCTGCTTCAGCCAGACTCACAATCCTAATATGCTTGCTTTAAATTAATATTAAAGAGTGAGTTTTGTGGACAGGAACACTGGAGAAAAGCAAACTTCAAAGTGACATGAATAAATATTCATACAATTTTCCCATGACCAAATTTTAGGTTTCTACATGTGAGTGCACAGGCTGGAAGTATTTTCAAGGGCATGTACTAGGGGTACAGAAACAATATTATGCATCACATCTGACAGTGTAGACCTTAGGTTTCATATACTGCATACCAAATGGTTGGTCAATGTGGTTCCCATCTTCAAAAAGGGGAGGAAGGAGAACCCGGGGAACTATAGGCCAGTTAGTCTTACCTCAATCCTGGGCAAGCTGTTTGAGAGAATTATTCTGGCACATGTCCCCGAAGGGCCAGTAGGGGAGATTATGCTTAGGGGCAACCAACACGGGTTCATTAGAGGCAGGTCCTGTCAGACCAACCTGGTGGCCTTCTATGACCAGATCACC
>NW_017728950.1:7223511-7233230 GCF_001723895.1 Crocodylus porosus | reverse complement strand
TAGATTTAAGCTAGATATCAGGAGGCGCTACTTCATGGTCAGGGCAGCTATGATCTGGAACCAACTTCCAAGAGAAGTGGTGCTGGCTCCTACCCTGGGGGTCCTTAAGAGGAGGATAGATGAACACCTTGCTGGGGTTGTTTGACCCAAGTACTCTTTCCTGCCATGGCAGGGGGTTCGACTCAATGATCTGCTCAGGTCCCTTCCGACCCTACTAACTATGAAACTATGAAATCAAATGTCTGAACATTTTGAGATTAATTCATTACATGTGAAGGTGTAATGTTTCTAATGGTGGAGGGTATCTCTTGAGTAGGGAAACCTTCAGCCAGATCCTCTGTGCAGAGGACAGTGGCCAGACAAACTGAGGGTTGATGCAAGTGTGTGTGCGTGCGTGCACGCGTGCGTGTGTGTGTAAAAATCATCCTGTGACTCCTGTCCACATATCTGCATGGTCTAGAGTGCAAGAGAGCCAGTGTAGCAGATACAATAATGCTCATTTGTGGATTGTAACCATTTTCTTTAAATTTGGTGACAGATTTATAATATTTTAAAATGGCAAAACTATTGTCTAAAACGTTCCTGAACATGGAAAAGCAGATAGTAAGCTGTCTGCTGGATAGCTTTCCATCTTATTTTCTGAAGCAGCATCACTAGATCATTGTTCCATGAACAGAAAAATCCATAAATGTTTTAAGTAGTTCCATTGCCTTCACAGATTGTCTCCATGGAATCTTCATCAGTAGGGCTCATAAAACTACTGAACTATAAGAAAAGAGCTTATGTGAAAAAGCACACATAACCCACCATTCATCATCCTACCACCCAACACATTAACAGTCACAGACTTCCAGACCTGGAATTTTGCCAAGACACAGAAGGACAGCATCCCCACGGTTGAAGGAAACCCCCCACTAACATTCATGAGGACTGTCCAGACCAATATAAAACAGGGTCCCCTCCACTTTTCTATGCCAGTTTATACTATAGATCTCCATATTTATCACCATACTCAGGAACAGAAATATTTCTTTGTAATGTTGGTATAGTTCGTATTTTTCTTTTTTCACCCATAAAAGGTGAATGACAGAGCTGGTCAAAACTGGGAATGATATTTTCATAAAGTATCATTAAAACTTTGAAACTTCAAATCACTTCAAGCAGCTCTGCTAAATAATTTTCTAAAAGATTAGATCTCCCTTTCCTCTAGTTCCTGTTTTGCCTCCATGTATCTCTCATTAACTAAGCTATAAAGGACACCTCTGCTAAATATTTTCTCTGCAGAACACCATGTTCCAGACTACTCCCTGATGGCAGAGTTCTGTTTGCTTACAAAGTCAAAGGAGCACTCTGAGATTGGTAGCTCTAAGAGTTTGTCTACCTTTTTTCTTATATATTCTTGATACATTTTTCCACTTCTGTCTGGGGAGTACCCCTGTGTTTTTCCACAGACACAATAAGCTACTGGCACAGCAAAATCTACCTAGCTCTCCTGTAGTTATACAGGAGAGCTACATAGATTATAGGTAAGATTTTTTGGATCATGTGCGGAGCATCCATATCCATCTAATGTATACAAAGCTCTCAAGGGATGGGGACAGACATTACACATAAACTGGTTTAAGTGATCAGAAACTGGTTTAAACCTGTTACAGAACAGCTGTTCAGTGCACATAAACCAGTTTGAAAATGGCTGAAATTGGTTTGAGATAAACCTGGTTGAATGTAATATCAGACTTAACTGATTTGGATCAAACCAGTTTATGCAATGTCTGTTGCAGACCCCTTGCTGGTTTAAGTTAAACCAGACTCCCCCCAGCATCCCAGCATGCTGTCTGGGCTGGGTGGGACTCTCTGCTCCACAACAGAGCTGGCTCCTCCCCTCTGCTTCCTGGCTGGAGCCCAGCAGAGACTGCAGGCATCTGCCTGATTTCCCCCTACTCCCCCCTCCCCTCCCCACTCCCTGCTAAGCAAGGATTCCCTCCCCCTCCTCTGCCTTACACAGATACCTCTCAGCACTAGCTAGTGTACCACATGCTGGCTACAGTCTGTGCTGTGGCAGACAGGACAAAGGCAGAATCAACTGGTAATGTCCCTCTGTTGTTTTGATAAACACTGAGTTAGGGGTGATAAACACTGTGTTATAAATTCCCTACTAGGTGGGTCAGAAGGGGGGGAACCCCTCCCTAATCAGAGTATCTTGCTGGGGCCTGGCCATACCCCCATCAGCTCAGCACTAATTTAGGGAAGGGAGGGCTGCTCTAGCACCCTCTGGCTTCTAGCCTGAGCCACTGCAGGCATGTGCCTGCATTTCTGGCATGTCTGTACAGTTATAAACTGATTCAGCCTAGTCAAGTTAGACTAACCTGCAAAGATTGAATCACTTCAGGTTCACGCTTTTTGAATGTCTGTCCCTAACCAAGGTAATGTTGTGTGAAAGACATAATAAATGCATTGGCTGGAGTGGATCCTGCAGGCAGTTCAGCTATGGAAGGAATGACATTAACAGACTATTTGGAAGGTTTGCAGGAGAAGCATATTTCCCCATTCCACACTGTCAGGGAGAGAATTTCTGAACTGAGGCTGTACACATAGGAACCAGTGAAATTCCCCCCCACCCCCAATACAAATACTGCAATGATGTTTACTTGGGGAAGAGGGGGCAAAAGGGTTGGGAAGAGAGAAGGAAAGAGAGCACAAGTGAATAAAGATATTAGTGAGAACATTTTTGCAGCTATTTTTATTTATAAAAGTTGCAGTGATTTGAAAAGACCTTGAATCTGTTTTTATAACAAGAAAAAAGTGTGCATGCATTTGTCAGAGTAACTGCCAATGTTAGGGGCTGCCCCTTCTGAATTCTCAGAATGAGTCCAGCCAAAGCTAAATGGGAATGCAATGAAAACATTAAGGTATACAAAATCACTAATATTAGAATACCAGAAAAGAAACGTTCAAGGATTAGACCAGTGATCGAAAGAAACTTTGAGCTGAGCAACTGTGCTGAGTAGAGATAGGGGTCCTTCTACAGTAGGTTAAAGCTGAAGTCATTGCCAGGGCAATGTGGAAAAACATCAACTGCAGCTGCTTTCTCTGCACCTGGCAAGTAGATTAAGAAAAAAAAAAGGCTTCGATTTCCAGTGCTGCCTTCATGATTGGCCTTGATTTCCTCCCCCTGCAACAGACCCGTGAAACATTTTCATACCAAGCCCCCACCCCCACTCTAAAGAAAATATATTAACTGATAGTTGCCCACCACTAGCACACTCAGTTCTGCATTGCTGAAAAGGAGCATTAGAGCCCTATTTCCTACCAATAAACAGGAAATTTATGTCTCTAGGGGGTGAAAGCATCCCCATTTTGGTTTGTCCTGATAGTCTTGCATGGTTTTTTTTTTCCCAATAAACCATTACCCACTAGCCTCCTGAAGAAACGGGTGGCCAGTCAAATGGGTGAAAATGATAAAAGGCTAAATGAAGGCACTGCCATATGAAAAACCTCTTTGGTCTGTCAATAATAGTGCTACCTGGCTCTCCTTAAACATTCCCCAAGCCAAACTTATATCAGATCTGCGTGGGGTTTTAGGGTCTGATTCTTCTCTTTGTTAGACTAGTAGAAATCAAGACTAACCTAGTTGGAGTTACCCTAATGAAAAACTGCTGTGAGAGAAAAAATGAGGCTTGTGACTTAGGGCATTTTATACATGCTCCAGGAGGCATGGGTGGAGGGGGAGGTGCTTTAAATTAGCGAACTGTGCCCATGTGTCACATGTATAAGCATTCCTACACTGAAAAATGGCAGCGGGGTGTTTTGAACTAAAGTTCATCAAAGGAGCTTTAGTTCAAAGTGCCGTAGCACTGTTTTTCAGGGCAGGGACACTGATACACATGACATCAGAGTCTGCTGGAACATGTTTATTTCCATATTCCAGTAGACTCAATTAATCAAGTCTGCTCTGACATGCTGGATTTCCAGCATGTCAGAGCCAGCTCCCTGCATGTGTATAGGAGCCCTCAGAGTGCAGCTGTGAGTTGAACTAGTCAGAGTTTTACTTAGACCAGAGGTTGTATATAACTTTGTAGGAAGCCATGTGACTTAGTCCCACTGATCATCTGATACAAAATAATACTGTACAAAACTCAATTCCCATCTTAACATAATTAAAAATTAAATTGCTGGGTCTCAAAAAGTAATTGTAAACAAATCATCCAATGGAGGTACTGCTAACGGAGATCCATTTTCGGCCCAAAATATACAATTTTTATCTGCAAGTGATCTGGGAGGAAATATAAAATCATTACTAGTCATTTGTTGCAGGTAACACAAAGATGGTGTAGTACTAAATAATGATGGAGACAGGTTAGTTATCTGGGTCTTTTGGTAATCTGGACTCATTGGAACAACATGCTCCTAGAGCAATACTGTTGCTTCTAGAGCTAATGTGATCTTTGGAAACATCAAGGAGTCAGTAGGTGACATTTGCAAGGTATAGACACCAGAGAAGCTAGCACTGGCATACTGTGCTCTTTCCCAGTAAGCACACTAAGATACAATGTTGGGAAGACAATTTTAAACAAATTCAGACTGGAAATTTCATCACTGAGAAGTAATAATTAGAGCAACTTAACTAAAGTGGAATAGATTCTCTATCATTTACAGTCTGTATATTAGAAAAGGATATTGTCTTTGAAGGTATGCTATAGCTAAAATGATACAGGCTCAATGCAGAAATTCTTGGGTAAGATTCTATGGCCTGTATTACAGAGGATGTCAGGCCAGATAATCTCTGGCCTCTAGCTTCTTCTGCAGAAGAGCTGGCTCAGCTCCAGACAGCAGACTAGTACAGAAGAGCTCTGAGCAGGAAACATTTTTCCTGTTCCAGGAAAATTTTCACAATTTCAAATTTTTTTCTGTTCCTCACTGGTATGAATCCAAGACATTCCAAAAAGTTTTTCCATGAAAAGAGAACACAATTATCCCAATTCAGAATAGCTAATCCCTGCACCACCTTGTCCAGCAGACCTTGATTCCCACAGCCCAGGTTGGTGACCTAATCACCAGTTATGGAGTCTCTTTTATGCTTGTGGAAGCTGTTCTATTTCATATAGAAAATTAAATAATCACTGGGCAAGCAAGTGAATTTTTTGGGTGCCAAAGGAGAGTCCTGGGTAGCCATAAGAGAACTGTGACTAACTTGTATCTTTGGGATGAGTCATTGCAAGCTTTCAATCCTAGTCATCAGCTTCTATTTTTGAGTCTCTTTTTGCAAGAAAAGAAAAAAAAAAATTTATATAAAAGCTGGGGCTCTGCTATATATTTCTAGGAAATTAGAGGAAAGTCTTTGAGCCTATGGGGTCTAGAAGGGCCAGATCAGCTGCAGACACTTAAATCTTCCCAAGAATGTATTTGTCATCAAACAAATTAAATGAATACCAGCTTTGTTAACAACAGAAGAGGACATAGAATGATAAAACAAAATATTCATGTTCATGTCAAAATATGGAAAGATGTGTAAAAGAAATACATGGTGGAGGAGGGGGGAGAGAGGACTATATAAATGATTCAGGCCTTTAAGATAGCTGTTGTTTTTCCAAGAACGGTGGTGTTCCCAAGAAAAATATATAAACATTTTAAGCAACATTCAGCAACAATTTATGTTAATTGGTTTTAAAACTACAGTACATTTTTTTCTGTTTATCAGAGTTTAAAAGTGCAAGGTCCTAGTTCTTACAAAGGTCTCCACTGGGCAGGGGTGGGCAATTATTTTGGGTGGAGGGCCACTTACTGAGTTTTGGCAAGCCATCAAGGGCTGCATGATAGGTGGCAGGGGGCAGATAAATATTAATTTTCTAAATTTTTTAGGGACCTTGCAGGCCAGAAAGAATGGCCTGGTGGGCCGCATCCGACACACAGGCCACATTTTGCCCACCCCTGCCATTAGGGCTGTGAGAAATGGCTATGTTTCATTTCGGTTTCAGATTCGGCCATTTTGGAGGACAGTGATTTGTTTCAGTGTTTTGGATCACTGTTCCGTTTTGATTTGGCCAAATCTGTTTCAGAGTTTCCAAGCTGTTTTGGCGGATTCAGAGATTCTGATTGGCTGGGGAGAGGCAGGCAGAGCTGGACAGCTGCAGGTTCTTTCGCAGTTCCTCCAGTTGTGCCTGCCTTTTCCCGGGCAGGGGGAGCCATGGGAGAAGCCCCCATGGCTGCCTGGCCCGGCCCCATCCCCTGCCTGGCCCCCAGCCACCTGGCACTTAAAAAAAAAAAAAAAAAGCTCCGCACTCACCAGATGCAGCAGCAGCAATCAGGGCCTTCGGGGGCTTATGGCAGAGCAACCCTGTACAGTGTGGGGCAGTGGGGGCTAACGGGGATCATCCCCCCTGTTTGGCATCTGCACCACAGCTGTCATATCACACAGGTTCTGTGTAGCTCAGCAGGGCACTGCATGCTGTCTGAGAGCTGAGGAGGCTCCAGCAGTCAGCCAGAGCCCAGCACCACTCAGCTCCAGCAACCCCAGCTCCCAGACATTGCACAGCATGCTGCTGAGCCGCGCTGCACCCACACTATGGGGCAGCTGCTGCACAGATGCCAGACAGGTGGGGCCATCCACACTGCCCCCCGCTGCCCCATGCTGCGTGGGGGAGTTCTGCCATGAGCCCTCAGAGGCCACAATAGCCGCTGCTGCAGCCAGTGAGTGTGGCTTTTTTTTTCTTTTTTCTTTTTTTCTTTTAAGTGCCAGGAGGCTGGAGCCAGGCACAGAATGGAACCGGGCACAGCAGCCATGGGGCCTTCTCCCACAGCATCTCCAGTTGTGCTTGCCTATGCCCTGGCAGGGGGAGCCATGGTAGAAGCCCCCATGGCTGCCCTGCTTGGCCCCATCCCCTGCCCAGCCGCGGCACTTTAAAAGGAGGGCTGCGGGAATGTGCTGGAGTGTTCCTGGGGGGCTCCTCTGAAACATTCTGAAGCTTCTGAAACATTTCTGAAATGTTTTGGATGGTTTTCCTTTGTTTTGGAGATGTTTAAGAGCCTTCTGTTTCATTTTGGATTCAGTGTTTCAGGCACCAAAATGGGCCGAAACACTTCCAAAATGAAATGGCTGCTGAAATTTCACACAGCCCTAGTCTCCATCTATGAAGAGTACTGCACAATCTCAATGGGGCTCCCCACTGAGATCATCCATTATAAAAACAGGACTTATAAGATGTCCATTACAAGAACAAAACTTAGAACAGACTACTAGCATATTAGCTTTTGAAGTTTTTCTGTAAGGCATATTCCCATCATGTTTGCTCATGCTTGCCAGTTGCAGGGACATATACAAAACCCCTCAAGTTTTTCATGACTTTTCACTGAAAATCATAATGAATGTATTTAGAAAGTACTTTTCATCCAAGGATCTCAAGGATTTTGCCAGCTTTAACTGACCTTCAAAACAATCCTGGGAAACACTCCAGCTAACTAATACTATGACTACTGTACAGATGTGTAAACTTAACTGAAGGGACTTGCCAAAAAGCCATCCATTGAGATAATGGCTTTGGTGATATTTGTTCCACAACCTAATCTTAGGAAATACTGCCTTAACACAGTTTTTCAGGGGCAAAACAGCTTACTCTTCCAAAATGGTGTTCCTTTGAGCTTCATGATTCACCCTATTGAAAGCCATAGCTTTTTGGTCCATTAGTTTCATTAAAACCCAGACAATGTAATCAGTCAAGTCTCAGGCATACCAGAGCATTATTCCCTGGAAATGCAACATTCCAGAGACAAGAGAATTCAGAGAGGTAAGTACTTACCAAGAGCAATGGCCTACTACTATGATGCTCAAGTTTTAAACTGCTCTTGCTTCCTCTTTGCAACAGAATCAGCTTGTGAAATATATAACACAGAAGAGTATTTCACTACAAGGGTGCACTTGCATCAAAATATTCCAGCAGTTCTGAACTGGGGGTACATGTACCCCCAGGCGGTACATGAAGCCTCATCAGGGGGTACGTGAGATATATTTCATATATTGTCTAACACAGGTCGAAGGGCCTACAAAAAGTCTTGACAATTTTAAACTGCATAAAAGATGTATGCGCATGGGATTACATGTAGTTTGACATAAAAATTAATTTCCCATTGAAAGGGGCTACTCTGAGACCAAGGGGTACATAGACTGAAAAGGTTCAGAACTGCTGAAATATTCCTTACACCAAAATTTAATCATAGTACTTTGGAACTAAAAGACCTGCACTAAAGATGACAGTTTGTTAAAAAAATGATCTTTTGAATTAATTGAGTCCCTCAGAATTTCATACTTCAAAGCACGTCTTTATTTACTTCTGCATTTTCCCCTTCCATTTCTTTATCTTTCTTAAGTATAGACTGTAACTGAGGATCTGCAAGTATGGTAGACAAATCAGCAGATATGATTAGTTGGACTGTAAGGGTAAACCACAAGACAAAAATGGGGTTTGTCTCTTGGCGAAACAAAGGATGGAGGATGGGATTCACCTCCAAGGAGGATTATTCTGCACTGGTCTAGTTCTGCAGGGAGCAAACCAGGAAAGCCAAGGCTGCAACTGAATTCCAACTAGCTTTGAGCATCAAGGACAATAAAAAGTCCTTTTTCTGATATGTGGGGAGCTGGAGGAAAAGCAAGGGCAACATTGAACCCCTGCTGACCCAGATGGGGCAACTGATAACTGATGCCCAGGAAAAAGCCAACCTATTAAATGGGTACTTTGCATCGGTCTTTCATCAGTCCCATGGGACACCCATGCCCGCCACAGGACAGGGCAGTCCAGGTGAGTGAGAAACCCTGATCTCCATTAATGCTGACCTTGTGAAGGAACATCTTGAGATGCTGGATACCTTCAAGTCAGCTAGCCCTGACAATCTACACACCAGGGTATACAAGGAGCTGGCGAGCATCATAGCCCAGCCCCTGGCACAGATCTTTGAAAACTCCTGGCGCTCTGGTGTAGTGCCCAAAGACTGGAAGAAGGCCAGCGTGGTGCCTGTCTTCAAGAAAGGGAGGAAAGTGGATCCGACTAACTATTTTAACCCATTAGCCTGACTTCTATCCTGGGGAAGATCTTAGAAAAGTTTATGAAAGAGGCCACCCTTAATGGAGTGGCCGACGCCAACATCCTAAAGGATAGCCAGCATGAGTTTGTTGCAGGTAGGTCTTGCTTGACCAATCTCATTTCCTTCTACGACCAGGTGACTTATCACGGGGACAAGGGAGAAGAGATTGATGTCATATATCTTGACTTCAAAAAAGCATTTGATCTGGTATCCCATGATCACCTCTTGGTGAAACGGGCCAATTGTGGCCTTGGGTCCACCACGATCCGCTAGCTGGGAAATTGGCTCCATGGTTGAACCCAGAGGGTAGTAATTGATGGCAGTCACTCATCATGGTGTCCTGTGACAAGTAGGGTCCCTGAAGGGTCTGTCCTTGGACCCATATTGTTCAACATCTTTATTAATGATGTGGACACTGGAGTCAGGAGTGGACTGACCAAGTTCACCGATGACACCGAACTTTGGGGCACAGCATCCATGTCAGAAGACAGGCAAGTGATCCAGGCTAACCTGGACAGGCTCAGCAAATGGGTGGACAAGAACCTGATGGTGTTTAACACTGAAAAATGCAAAGTTCTCCACCTTGGGAAGAAAAACCTGCAGCATCCTTATAGGCTCGGCAGTGCTACGCTGGCTAGCACTACAGA
>NW_017728950.1:7211933-7223101 GCF_001723895.1 Crocodylus porosus | reverse complement strand
TGACCCCAGCTGACTTCCTGCCCTTTGGGCAGGGGGCTGGGCTTGATGATCTTCCGAGGTCCCTTCCAGCCCTGATGTCTATGACATCTATGGAACATGGACACTAGCATGAAACAGGGCTGCATTTTGTCTCCTCTACTCTTAACATTGTGATAGGCTGAATAATTTGTGTGTAGGCAACACAAACTCAGGCAATAATAGAAGGCAAATACCTCAAAAGCCTAAACTTTGCTAAATACATTGCCTTTTTAAGTGATACTCCTGAAAAACTACAAAAAAAGAAAACCTAGCAAAAACAGCAGGGCAAGCAGGGCCCAAAATCAATCATGTCAAAACAAATGTCCTAGAAACCCAGGTGTTAGGCAACAACAATCATTCTAGAAAGCAAAACCGTCCGGAGGATAGAACAGTTTGCCCTCCTGAACAGCTTCATATTAGCCAATGAAGACCTCAAATAGGAAGTTATGATAAGGAAAGGAAAAGCATCCACAGCTCTTATTAAATTCACTGACATATATCAATCAAATCTATGCAGCACCAGAACAAAAGTGACATTCATTCCTGAAAGAGAGTGGGAGGGGAAATACAACAGCCAAAAGGGCAATCCTGTAATTTACAGGTAGAGCATCACTAACTTCAGTGCAACTGCTCCCAAAGTTGGGCCCGATACTTATGAAGTCAGACTAGTGTCAAACCCATATAACCGCAATTACATCAACAGAGTCTCTCCTGATTCTGATCCCAGGAATAGCAGAGTCCTTTGGACCTGGTCCTAAGCCTACCAAAATCATCTGGAGGCTTTCCATTGACTTCAGGGGTATTTGGATCAGCAGGGCTTTATGACTGCAGACTGTGTTGGGACTCTGACAGTTTCTGGGTAGATAGGTGAGAGGAGCCCTTCCATGCCACACTTACAGAACACCTGGTCTTTGGAGTAAATCTGACTCAAGTATTACCCATCTTGGAAAAAAGTCATACTGAGGTGATGTTGTTGTGCTAGTCCAGACGATTTTGGAAAGGAATTCTTGTGGATGATAACTTTTATTAAACAAACTGTATGGGTGATTAAAACAGGAAGGGTACTGTGATACCCAAAAGCTTGCCTGTTTCTATACAAACTATACAGTTGGTTCAGTAAAAGATATTATGCACAAGAATTCTTGCCATCTTGGAAATATTTTCTTTCATATGACAAAAACAGTGTCCATATCTTCATCTTTGTGCGCTTTGGCATTTTTGTCAGTTTGGGAGCTCTTGGGCATCAGAGACATCATCACGAATTGCTACATGGAAGTGGCTCTCGTCAGTCCCCTTGGAAATATAATCTGACATTTTAAATGAAAAACACAACATATAATCTACCCTTACTGCAGAGAGAAACAGGAATCCCCAATGAATGGCCAACAAAAAAAGGCAAATACCAAAAAACTTTAAAGCATAAAAATGTATTATAACTATAGAGATATCCCTAGCTTTCTATCATAGGAGTCTGCATAAGGGGCATTATATCATAACTGCATACATCAAAAAGGTTTAGCTTGTTGATTTTGTGTGGTTCTCTCTTTATAGTTCATCATGTGAAGCTCCATGCTACTGAAGCTAGATTCTATCTGGTACCCAAGTTAGCTCATTTACAGTCAACTCAAGTATCTCTATACCATACTGTAGTCTGAAGTGTAGACATACCCAACGAACCTTGTCAACATACCCAGCATCTGTCTCACTCTCTGTCTCTGGTCACGTGATTATTTAAAGATTTATAAAAAGTGGAACAGCTGCAACCAGAAACATTGAGAGCACCTCACCCAGCACAGCCAATACCCTCATGATCAGAGTATTAATCTGAGCAAACTCAGGTTTAAGTCATAGCAGGTTTGTTGTTTTTCATGAAAAAATGAATAGGTCTCAGCAAAGAACTGTAAAAGAAAGTAACAGATCCATTATCATTTCCCCAACAGGTCTTACAAAATGATTTGTCAAGGAACATTTACAGTAACAGCTAAAATAGCCAATGTTGTTTGGAAGGAGATTTTTCCTTGCTAACAAGTCAATTAAATAGATCTCTCACAGAAGGAAACAACAATGAAGAAGAGCACTTAATTGTCATTTTCATGTATTTATTCTTAATTACACAACTTTAGGGTACAGCTATCAGACTGCCAAATAACTAACATTCATCCATCTGAAGAAAGAACAGTTGTGAAATGGCTGTACGACAGCAGTAAAACACTGCCTGCACATAAATTTCCATACTTTCATACACATTTTCCTGTTACCTCAGGGGTATCATTAAAGGTATTGATTTTGCACTATAAAACTCTAAATGGTTTGTATCTACTTATTTCAAGTAACTGCCTCTCTTCCAGTGAGGTACAATAGCAGCTATGAGCAGGTGAGATGTTTCAGTTAAACATGCCTACCCATGGCAACACCGTTTTCCTAAAGCTTTCCTGGTCCCATTTCTTCACTGGCTTGTGTGTAACCTGTCAGACTTTCCCTGAAAGATAAAGAAAAGGTGAGACACAAAGAGGTGTTTATGAAGAAGGCTATAAAAGAAAGCTGTGTTGGAAACCTTACTAATGATCAGGAATATATTATCGCCTTATTGTTTAGGGACTTGTTTTAAGATTTAGAAATGTTAATTTGGAAACACTGGGTTTTAAATGCATGGAAAAAATTTATGATTTCATTAGGAAAAAATGGAAATAAATAGACAGTAGCGTGAGTGTAGGTTGGAGCCGTATTGGTCTAAGGACATAGGCAGACAAGGTTCTTTGGGTGAACAACTGCACACCAGAATGAATGCACACTGGAAATTCATCAAAAACAAGAACACCCAGTTACCCATAGGCGCATATTTCCCACAAGAAAACCACCCTCTCTCCAATCTCTCAGTTCTAATCCTCAAAGGAAACTTACAAAATACTTCTCAGAGACAAGCCTTTGAACTTCACTTCATCAACCTCCTGGATACTAAAAATCATGGACTAAATATAGACACTGGATTTATGACACATCATAATCTGCTTGACATCTGACTCCCCAGGTACCTCTTCACTATTCATCCCCTTTCTCTCCCCTCACCCAGCCTGTCTCTCACTCGCTGACTCCTCAGTTTACGTCTTCGCTGACTGCTTATACCAGCCCCGCCTCTGTCTTCTTTACTTTTCATTCCATCCAGAAAGAGCACACACCAACTGCTGAAACTTCCTTAGCCTGAAGAAGGGTTTTTAAACCTGAAAGCTTGCTTTTAAAAAAATATTTTTCCAACTATTCAAGTTGGTCTAATAAAAGATATCAGATTCACCCAAAGAACCTTGTTTGCCTATACAGCAGCATACCACTTGGGGGGCTTCTGCTCAGACATCCTGGGATAGCCTGTAGGAACCAGGGTTGCATCCTGGAAGGGAATACCTCATTAGACCACCAGAGACCTTCAGTCAGTTCAATACATAAAAATGAAATTTCAAAGCCTAATGCTGTTTTTGCTTATAATTCATTCATGAGGGCAGATAAAAGTTATAGTTATCTTGCAGGCTTTTTTATACACCATTTTTCCTTACCACGTTAGACACATATATGAATTATCCAGGCCAGGTAGCTAGTGGTAAGGCCTTGGTCATGTATAGTATAGGAATCTTTCCAGTCTCTTTTTCCAGTTTGAAACAGGAGATTTCACAGGATTATCCTGCAAAAGAAAATCCATTCTGGAAGAGAGAATTTTAATTAAACCCAGTTAGGCCTAATCATTTATTATTTTGCTGGATGCTTTTTTATTGTTGTCCTTTTATTAAATGCATTGTTCCTCTACACCAGAACAACCAGACAAATATGTGGGATATTGTGAACTTCCAGTCATCAGTGAGAAAAGTTCCCAGACAGTAGACTCCATTGGTGCATCCAGACAACCATGCACCTGCCTGTTGTGGCATCTCAAAGCAATGTAGCAGGCTCCCCTTTCAGAGCTTGGACTGAGTCCCAGGCTTAAGATCCTGTTGTTTTGATTGGTGGCGCCCATCCACCAATCAGGAGGCAGCAAGAAAAATAAAGTCACGCCCCTTCCTGAGGGGAGGGGGAGAAGAGCTCCCCTGGACCTGATTGAAGACTGTAAACTGTCAGGTCCGGAAGATTTCAGGGGTGGAGCCCTGGAGCATATGAAAGAAGCTGTCTGCCCAGCACAAGGGGCAGATGCAATGAGGGACTCAAGAAGAGCATAGCCAAGAAAAGCTGGGGTGCTGTGGGTAATAGGCCCAAGGCTCCTGAAACTACCACTAAAAGAGCAGCCTTGGAAGCTGTGTGAGACCATTCGGGCTGTTGATGGCGCACAGAGACAATGCGCAGAGACCCGGTCCTGAGAGCAGCATGAGACTGCTTGAACTCATCACAGTGCACAGTTCAGTGCACAGAGCCCAGGTTTTGGGAGCTGCAAGCGGCAGCTCAAGCCTGTAACCCCAGAGGGCCAGCAGGCCACACGTTGCGCAGGGCGGCAAATGAGGGAGCGGAGCCAGGGAGCAGTGGAGGCTGTTTGGGTTAGCCACCCAGTATAAGGATAGCTGGCCGGAGCCTGAAGTGCCCGGCCTGTGCTAAAAGAGCCTCAGTACCAAGCCAGGGCATGAGGAAATAGTAGTGCTGCAGCATGAGGCCCAGCACCTAGGAGCCAGCAGCAGTGGTATAGTAGCTGAAAGGAGCTGAGCCCTCAATGCCTAGAGTGGGGCACAGGGGGGAGGAACCCAGCAGTGCAGGAGAGGCCTAGAAAGGCGCTCCAGCAGAGAAAACCCCATCGAGCTGTGCCCTGACTGCCACCACCTGAGGAAGCATGAGTCATTGGGCCCTTGTGTCCCACAGGAAAAAGACATTTGGGGTGGGCAAACCCAGAGAAGGGGCTGGGTAAGCAGCCTCCTGCCTACTGAAGGCCCTAAGGGGAGGGGCTCCTAGTGCTTCCTAGACACCCTGCAAGGGACCCCATTGGAAAGAGGACTGTCTCTTGCTATGTGTCAGGGATTATATTAAGGAATAAGTGTTATTAAGATTGTTCCTCTTTGCACCTTATATTTTGTAAATGAAATGTTGTATTGTGATGTTGTATTGTGTTGATGCTGCTGAAATTGTTTTATTATGATGGGTAAATAGTGTTATTTAGGGTTATTGGTTAATGTTCACTGTGTAAATATATGTACATGTTTAGTTTTATGATTATGTATAACTCAATAAATTGTATATAGTTAAGAGCTTTGGGCTTAAGCTAACTCTATAGGGGAAAGAGGAATCCACCCAAAATTCTGGCATCCATCTCACAGTACCCCCTTCTGCCTACCCATCCCATCCAAATGAGAATAAAGCACGTCCTTGGGAGTATCCAAGTTACAGAAGTTTGAGATGCCACAAGAGGCACACTGGGAACAAAAACATGTTTCCCATGCTGCATATTTGCAATGGAGGCTTTAAAATTTAATATCTGGAAATCCAGGTATGAAAAAAAAATCCTGGAGAAGAAGCGGGGCAGGGCATGGTCTAGGAACACATCCTGAGGCAACCAGAGGCTGTGTCCTCTATAGGGATGCTCTGGCATCCAGCCAGAGAATTTCTATCCTCTCTATGGCTGCCCCCTTTGCCTGCTGCCCCAACATGCTCCCTCAGTGTGCTGGGGCAAATAGGAATGAGACACGGCTGCAATGTGACCTGGACCCCGGCACCATCCCTGGTAAGTAGGGATGTGTGGGTGAGGATTGTGGGGATGGAGGGGTTGTGTGGGGGTGAAAGGGCTGCTTGTGGGGCATAAGTACCCCACAGGTTTCACAGCTCCCTCACAGCAGCAGTGCCCATCAGGCCACTCAGGGTCCACTGCTGGCAGAGCCCCCCCTGCAGCGTGGCACAGCTCCAACCACCTCAGACTCAAGGCCACCTTTGCTGCATGTCACAGGCAAGACCCAGCTTGGCTCAGGGACATGTACTGTCAGGCAGCACCAGGTCACTCTGCTTATCACCCAGAGCCCCAGTACTGCTCACAGGGGCTGCACATTGGGCCAGGCTGGGTCCTGCCTCCAAGTGTCTCATGCACTGTCGGGCTGGGCCAGTTCCCTGGAGGCAGGACCCAGCCCAGCCTGATGCGTGGCCCCTGTGTGTAGTGATGGGCCCCAGGTAATAGCCAGAGCAGCCTGGTGCTGCCCAAAAGCACATGGCCCCAGGCTGGGCCAAGCCAGGTCCGCAACATGAGGCACAGGCAATGTCAGGTCTGAAGTGGCTGGGGCCATGCCGCACCATGGGACCCCTGCCAGCAGCAGGCCCTAAGCACTCCACAGCCACTTCTGCTGAGGTGAGGGGGGGCTGTGTACCCTATGTGGGGCAGGGGGCCCACCTCTCTTGGGAAACCTCCCCCACACAGTTCCCCTACACCCACAGTCCCCCCACACTCACAAACCCTCCCCACAATCCACCCCAAACCACCCCCACAAACCCCTCCTCTACATAGCCAGCCACAAACCCCAACACAAGCTCCATACCCCCTGAAACCTCACTCCCACCAACCCTACACCCACCCACAAACCTGTCCCAACACCTCCCAGAAACCCCACACTCACTTCCCCATGCTCCATCCCACCTCCAAACCCTACATCCCTCCAAAAAATCTCACACCCTGTATACCCAGCTGGCCACATGGGATAGGATGGGACGGGATGGGATGGGACCTGCTGGAGGGAGCTGAGGCTGCAGAGGCAACTTCCCCACTGCAGCCCTTCCCCATACCCACATTAGTGCTGGGACATGTGCCCCAGCCTGGAGGGGCTCCTGTTCCCAGGAACCCCTTGGAGATGTGATTGACTGGGGGTGGGAGGGGGAGTGGAAGTGGCAGCAAGGTTGTGTGAGAGAGAAAGATAGATGGGGGCTCGGGTATGGAGGAGTACTCCAGGTAGGAGAGGACACTAGAGACAGGCTTAGAGCCTCCCCTACCCCTAGAGCAGCCTGTGCAGAGGGAGGCCAGCCTGAAAAGGAAGGAACTTAACCAGCCCAGGCCCTGAGCCCCAGTCAAGGGTTTCCCAGGAATGGTATAGGGAGCACTGGGGCCTGGGCACAGGCACAAAGAGCAGAACAGAAAGGGATGACACTGCTCAGAGCCACAAAGCAGCCCGTAAGACAGCTGCAGATGGACTCAGGTCCTGGTCTGACAGAGCTACTGCCGGGAGGTAGTCAGGGGCTGTGGGTCAGGAGTGAGGGGACTGGTGGGGGCTGTGGATTGAGAGTGTCAGGCAAGGATAGGGCAGGGCACTAGCATATCAGTGCTTCTCATTGTTCCACATCCTGGTGAGCAAAGGTGGCAGGGGCATCTCTGCTTTTTCTATGTTAAAAAAACTAAAGCAAACACCAAAGTATATAGATATTTAGAATTTTTATTATGAAGATTAGTGGCACTGGTAGGCTTCCAAATTGCTTTAAGATTGTAAATATGTCAGTAAAACATTACCCAACTGATTTTTCTATATATAGTGGAATTTCATTTTGACCATGGATGGACACAGTTTTTGGTTATTTTAATAAGAGAATTTGGGGTTTTTAACAGAGAATTTGAAAATTTTAAACAGGGAACACCAGGATATCTGCTAGTGAGACAAGTGGTGAGATGCAGGCAAAGAAGCCTGCCCTGGGCGAGCACCGTGGACACAGCTGGAGGGCAGACAAGGTGGCTGACAAAGCCATTTTGTGCCACGAGGACACATTTTGACAGTTCAAACCAGGCCACTACACTAAGCACATCTTCTGGGCAATAGCTGCCCAAATGGCAGGGCAGGGCAGGGGCACCAGAAGATATGACTGCACAAAGTGCTAACTGTGCAGACACAGCCAACTGGCAGGTGGTCTAGAGGTGCAGGAGGCTCTGCTACAGTGCCATACCACCACCCAGGTGGTTGTGCAGTCCCTGTCCAAATCTGGCTGACATGGGGCCACATGCTGTTACAGCTGGCAGCAGGTCATAGTCAGGCTAAATAATAGCTCCTACTGTCTGGAGCCAATGGGTGAAAGGCACAACTAAATTTTTTGGGACAACAAAGGCAAAAAACAAGGTAGGATTGTCATGTGGGCCAAAGCATGAGAATGAGTGCTCCTGAGGGGGACACTTAACAGACCCCTCGGGCCAGGCCCACCAGTCCTCAAAGGCATCCAAGGAGATAGTAGACACTGCTCACTGGTGCTCTGCCTGGAAACGTGTATAAACCAGTGAAAGGAAGGCAGCCCCACAGTACCCAGGCACTTTCCTGGCCACAGCCTCCTTCCAGGTCCATTTGGCCAGGGCCAGGAGGAGGTTGACCAGGAGGTCCCAGGACTTGGTTGGGCCACAGATAGGGTGCCCAAAAATAAAAAAGAGGGGGTGAAGTTCATCCAAAACCTCAGGAGGTGGTTCCAACAGTGGAGGTACTACAGCCTGGTGCACTTGAGTGTCATGTGCTCCAGGGTCTACCTTTGCCTGCAGAAGGGGCAGGAGACTGGGGTGTCTGTGAAACTCATCACATACACACCTGTGCTGATGGCACCACGAAGGAGCCTGCAACAGGTCTAGCGCGCTGGAGCCTTTCTGTTGATGGCTCCGCCTTCCTGTCTTGGGCTGGTTACTCGCCTGCCATGCCTTGATCTTAATTGATTGAGTGATGTAATTAGTGGGAGGCTGCCCACTTTATAATGCCCAGTGTCAGGGGTGCTACCTGCGGCTCCTTTTCCTTCCCTACACCGCAGCCCAAGCCCAAGCCAAGATGGTACTTGACATGGTTTGCCCTATGCCTTGGCCCTCTTCTTTACTTCTGGGGCCCCTCTCCACCCCCTCTCGCTCCAGGGCTCCTTTCTGCCCTCTAGCTCTGGGCTTCTCACTGCCCCCTCTCGCTCTGGGGCTCCCCGCTGCCCCCTAGCTCTGGGGCTCCAGGACTGGGGCCCATGCGCCCCCAAACAATGCTGCGCCCTCTCTGGAGCCAGGAAGCCCCACGCTACTGTGGCATCCCTATGAGGCCTCCTCCACCCCAATAGCTTCACCTGGTCCTCCAGTTAAATAGTAAATACAAAACACAAAGCCCCTGGGCTATAACGTAAACTAAACCACCCGGTCAAAAATCCATGTTCTGTCCCTACTAGAAAAATACTTCAACTCAGCCACAACCAGGGGATGCTCCTGCAGTCTATCTTCCCCATTCCCTGCGTACTAGATGAGCTCCCCCCTCCTTGGCCACCAGAGGGGAACTGCTCTCCTGGCCTTATACTTGGGCTTAAGAAGGGGCCAAGCTCTGTCCCTTCCTGTCAGCTGACCCCCTTGGTTTCCCTGGCAACCAGGACCTGTGCTGCCCTGGTGACTGGCAGTTGAGCCTCCCCCTTCTCACCACTAGGGGTCTCTCCTGCCATTTCTGCTTTTAGGCGCAGGGTACCCGCATGCACTGCGACAGAGCCACTAGCTGAGGTCCCCACTGGCTCATGGAATGAAGGTGAAGTACAAGATCAGCCACTGGGACACCCTCGCCAAGCAGGTCCCACCACTTAGTGTTTGGGTAAAACATGAGTGCGGCATGATGGATTGTGCAGCACGCAGGCACATGGAGGTGGTGGCAATGGATGGTGGAAAAGTGGACTGGTTTGGTGTCCTCTAGTCAGCTCAGGTGGTGGAGCATGGAGCACCATGAAGTTGGGCAAGGCCGGCCCCACAACAAGTAGAACAGCAAGCCCACACTCCAGCGGATCCCAGGGAGCGCAGATGGGAGTGAGCCCACCTTCCACCCATCACCCACCACCAGGCCAAACCTCTTGATCTAGCTGACTGGGTAAAGGAAGCTGCTGACTACAACGCCTGGCAGGCCTCCACCTGCATCGGGTCGCCTGAGTCCTGCACTGTGAGGAGTACATCATCAGCATACACTGACAGGACAAGCTGCACCACCAGCTCCCAAAGCATCAACTCCCGCCACCTGCCTCCACAGGAGGATGAAGAAGGGTTCCAAGGCCAAGGCATATAGCTGGCACAACAGTGGGCAGCCTTGACACACTCCTCTCCTGAATGGAATGGGCTCCATCAGGGTCCAGTTGAGCTTGACCTAACACTCTGCAAAGGCATACAGCACCTGAAGAGCCCACACAAAGTAAGGACCAAAGCAAAAGGCTCGCAGCTTGCCTGTGAGGTACCCATCATCCACTCTGTCAAATGTCTTCTCCTGGCCCAGGAACAGGAGGGTGAAAGACAGACCCTCCTGGCAGACTAGATCCAGTGCCTTACTGCCAAACACCAGGTGGAGATCAGCCAAAAACTCGGCCAGGGTGAAAGGAGCCTCCAGCCAGTCCCAGTTGCCCATGCCAACATGTGGGACTCCTTCCCACAGAGTCTGACAGGCTTCAGCATCTGTTGGATCCAGGGAAAAGAGATCTTCATAGAAGGCTTCATAGAAGGCTCGTACATGCTGGTGCATCTTCCCTGCCAAGAACCCTGCTGAAAGGCAAGTAGGGGCACCTTAACCCCAGCCCTCACCTTCGGGTTGGCCATATACTGAGCAGTGTAGGCCAGGTAAGCTTCTGGAGGCACCTCAGCCTGCTGGGGGAGTGACCCCGCAGGGCCAGACATGTTTCCAGAACCACCTGAGCCGGGAATGGGGGACCCCAATCCCTAAGTGCATGCAGGAGGTGAAAAGAGAAATTGGCTCCAGCAGGGACGATGCCACTCCCTACATGACAAAGAATGTGCAGAGAGCAAACACCAGCAGGAAGAAATGCCGGGTCCTTGTCATCGGAGACTCCATCCTATGAGGACTGGAAGGTCCCATCTGCCAGCTGACCCCGTGATGTGAGAGGTCTGCTTCATGCCTGAGACTCAGGTTAGAGACATCACGGAGAGGATCCCAGCCTATATCCGACCTGCAGACCAGTACCCCATGGTTGTCATCCACGTGGGGATGAATGACGGGGCATGGGGCAACCCTGACCACATTATGAAGGATTTTAAGGCTCTGGGGGACAAGCTTAAGGAGACGGGGGCACAGGTGGTATTCTCTTCCCTTCTCCCAGTGAGTAGGTGGGGATGGCGACATGAGGCCTGCACTGGCGAGGTCAACTGGCGCTTATACAGTTGGTGCCACCAGGCAGGCCTTGGGTTCCTAGATAATGACCCATGCTTTCGGCCGGGGGACTTGCTGGGGTGGGATGGGCTTCAC
>NW_017728950.1:7210177-7211922 GCF_001723895.1 Crocodylus porosus | reverse complement strand
AGTCCACTCCTGACTCCAATGTCCACATCATTAATGAAGATGTTGAACAATATGGGTCCAAGGACAGAGCCTTGGAGGACCCCACTGGTCAGACTTGAAGATCTACAAGGTCCCTTCCAACCCTACTTCTATGATTCTATGACTGGTCAGTGCTGGGCCAGGACCAGAAGGGTCAAAAGGGCCAGGGGCCCTCCGTGAGGAGCCCCCATAATGAGTGGAGAAGCTTGGGGTCCTGACTGGCCTGAGATGGGGCCATGGCTTACAGAAGCCGAAGGTCCCATGATTGGGGGCCACAGATAATGGGCGAAGGGGCCAGTTGGTTCAACTGCCTGAGATGCCATCTGTGAGGCTTGGGCCATGGTGTAGGGGTGGAACAGAGCCACGGATAATCCCCCCACTATTGGGGTGTACAATGGGCAGCTTCCTGACTTAATTAACAACCTAATTAATTAACAACAAGGCATGGCAGAGGAGACAGGTGGGCAGCATCCCCAGAGGCACGTGGGAAACTAGCTCTGTGGTCAGCCAGGGACTTCCACTTTGCTACAGGGGGAAACACACACAAGGGCTGGGGAAATGAGCTGGCTTACTCAACCACACAACAAACACCAGGGCAGGGGGAGTGGATCACCGGACTTACCACACAAGGGCAAAAACACATAGGGAAGGCTGCTGAGGCAGACATAAAAGATGGCTGGAGCAGTGGAGAGACTTTGTTTGTTGAAGATCAGTCCAGGAGCCCCTCAGACCTCCAGCCAGGCACTTAGCAGCAGAGCAATAGGTGTGAACACAGGGCAGGATCAGATGCAGTGAGGCAGCTGTAGGAGAGTGCAGGAACAATCAGTCAATAAGGGAGTAATCCAGTACAGATATGGTGTTGAGTGGTGCAAGGTGGGGCAGCAGGGAGTTTCCCTCTCTCCTGAAAAGGGGCAGCAGCAGAACAGATGGCAGCAGTAATAGCAACAGCAGCAGCAGTGGTGGCAGCCATCCAGTTCAGCTACTCAGGGTGTGCTTCAGGTAAAAGTGGAAGTAAAGGCGGGGGGTGGCCTGCCAAGGCAGCGGGGGCAGGCAAGGCACCTTTAGGCTCCAGCAGTCATGGGCCCACAGGCAATGCAGACTCCCTTCCCAGGCTTCCCCCTGACCATGGCTTGGTGGCGGGCTGGCAGCAGGCCAGAACAGGAATACAAAAGCTGGGGTGCAGTGTGGTGGGCCCCTCCCAGAAGGGGGGCAGTAGTGCGCAGCAGAGGACCCCCCTGCAGGGACGGGGCAGCAACAGCAGCCCAAGGCAGAAAGGGGTGTGGCCAACTTACCCCCAAAAGCTCTGAGAACAAGCTAGCAGCTAGCAGTAGCCAGAAGCAAGAAGCGACCTAGCCATCTTCTCCCCAGAAACTCCTGAGACCAAGTTTGCAGCAACCAGCAGCAGCAGTAGCAACAACAGCCTGCAACCGAGCTTCCTCCAGTGGCTCCTTCCCCTGAAGCTCCTGAAAGCAAGTAGCCATAAGCTGCTTACCAGGGCAGCTTTTTATACTGCGCAGATGCTGGCACCAGCCTCCACCTCCCCCTAGCATCAGATCTTTCATAGTTTCATAGTTTCTAGGGTCGGAAGGGACCTGAGTAGATCATCTAGTCTGACCTCCCGCCATGGCAGGAAATAATAATACTGGGGTCAAATGACCCCAGCAAGATGTTCATCTAACCTCCTCTTAAACACCCCCAGGGTAGGAGCCTGCACCACTTCTCTTGGA